>NC_051409.1:15655405-15656223 GCF_015228065.2 Penaeus monodon | reverse complement strand
CTCCATTCATCTCCCAGAAATCACCGATCATAACACCCCCCCCCCCAACTCCCAACCCCCCAAAACGCCCCTATAGCCCCAATACCCCCAATACCCCCTCCCATCCATCTCCCGAGCGAGTGTGACAACTCCTCCCAAGACAAACACGCGACCAGCGGTGCCAACGACAGCGTGACTGGCGCTAGTTATTAGCGTGAGCGATGGCGACACTGCACGCGCTGTTCCGGTCGCCGTTCGAGTGTTGTGGCGCTGGATATTGGATAGGGGGGGGGGATATTGGATAGGGGGGGGGATATTGGATAGGGGGCGGGCGCTATGGATTAGGGACATGGCTGTGGCCTTGTCGCGGGAGGATAAGAGCTATGGGGGTATTGTCAGAGGCGGGAGGAGGAGGAAGAAGGAAGGAGGAGGGAGGGAGGGGCAGGAGAAAGGAAGGAGGAAGAGAAGGGAGGTTGGGGGAGGAGGAGGAAGAGGAGGGAAGGAAGAGGAGGAAGGACGGAGGAAGAGGAAGAGGAGGAAGGAAGGAGGAGGAAGAGGAGGAAGGAAGGAGGAGGAAGAGGAGGAAGGAACGGAGGAAGAGGAGGAAGGAAGGAGGAGGAGGAATACTGGAGAAGGAGGAGGAAGGAAGAGGAGGTGGTGCAGAAGAAGAGTAGAAGTGAGAGAAGGAGAAAGGATAGAGGGGATGAAGCGGAAGTGGAAGAAAAGAACAAGACAGGGAAAAGGGGAAGGATGGAGAGAGGGGAGAGGAGAAGATTAAGAGATAGATACAGAGATAGATAAAGAGAAAAAGAAGGAAGATTTCAAAATTTTTAAGGTTA
>NC_051409.1:15652667-15652880 GCF_015228065.2 Penaeus monodon | reverse complement strand
ACATCCATACTGAGGTCGTTTACTTTATGAGAAGAGTAACTCAATCCATCCTTATGAGGGGGAATGTTTTCTGTTTCTAAAGTGATACAGATCTGTGAAAGATTCATTATCAACGAGATTAATAAAAGGAAATGTGAGATTATTGTTGGCGTGGAGCTATTTCATATGCCTGCTCGCAAAATGTTCCGTGATATTCAATATTATGTTATGTAA
>NC_051409.1:15651665-15651857 GCF_015228065.2 Penaeus monodon | reverse complement strand
ATCCAGCGCACGGGAGCGTTTCCTTTTTCTGCCACCAGATGGCTTCAGGGTCGAGGCTGATTCATTTATACTTTCGGGTTACAAGAGAAAATAAATATTTCGTCCATAATGTGGGGAGTAAATGGAACATGCTCTTATCGAAAGTGATAAAAAATTAATGATGTGTATGATTAGAGACTCTGTTGTTTAAGG
>NC_051409.1:15650857-15650980 GCF_015228065.2 Penaeus monodon | reverse complement strand
CCTATCTCATTTTCTCTCCTTCCCCGAGCGCCATTTCTCACCTGGACCGCATAACCCTGAGACAAACAAGCTCATGGCCTAATGAAGCGAGCGTTTACGTCGGGTATTTACTGCCTGGCCAAC
>NC_051409.1:15649259-15649720 GCF_015228065.2 Penaeus monodon | reverse complement strand
CCATCCTCCCCCACCCTTCTCCACCCACCCCCTCCCTTCCTCACCCTTCCCCCTCCCTTCCCCTATCTCCATCCCCACCCTATCTCTTCCCTCCCCCTCCCTCCTCCCCACCTTTCCCCACCCTTCCCCCTCCCTCCCCTTTCCCACCCATCCCCCTCATCCCCACCCCCACCCCTCACTCTTTCCCACCCTTTCCCCTCACTCCCCCTCCTCCCCTTCCTTCCCCTATCGCCTTCCACACCCTCCCCCACCTTCCCCCACCCTCCCCCACCTTCCCCTACCCTCCCCCTCTCCCCTCGACACCATAAAGCTCGCCTCGTAATCATGAAACAACGAAACGGCTCTAATGATAGTGCCAAAGTCCACCGCCAGAGGGACGACCCGCGCCCGCGCTCGCCCGCTGGCCGCCCGTTGCCTCCGCCGCGGAACAGCCTCTAAAACGCGGGCGTCGGGAGCACATT
>NC_051409.1:15647581-15648003 GCF_015228065.2 Penaeus monodon | reverse complement strand
TTTGCATGCCTGTCTACATATGACCCACACACATCATCATTAGCTTCATTATCATCTATTTCAACCTTTTCTTTATTTCGATAAAGTAATTGGTACCTGCAGTGTGCCATATCAGATCAGACTTTAGGAAAAACAATCTGACCAACTGCAGTGTGATATGCATTTAAATATGTTTCTGTTTCTGAGTATTTCGTGCAATTTGATTTTCTGCTGCCTCGCGAAATGAAAAAAAAATACGTGTGGTTGCTTCATTACTAGCACAAAAACATTGCAATTGACATGTTGGTGAAAAGTTCTGTCAAGTTGACAGGTTTGTGGTGATAAGTAAATGAGGATAATTCTTTGATAATCAATCAGTTGGTGATGATAATTGACGATTAGTGATGATAAATATTTACCTGTTGACAGGTTGACCATACTGC
>NC_051409.1:15645078-15645489 GCF_015228065.2 Penaeus monodon | reverse complement strand
GTCAACCTGTCACAGGTAAATATTTATCATCACTAATCGTAATTATCATCACCAACTGATTGATTATCAAAGAATTATCCTCATTTACTTATCACCACAAACCTGTCAACTTGACAGGACTTTTCACCAACATGTCAATTGCAATGTTTTTGTGCTAGTAATGAAGCAACCACACGTATTTTTTTTTCATTTCGCGAGGCAGCAGAAAATCAAATTGCACGAAATACTCAGAAACAGAAAACATATTCAAAATGCATATCACACTGCAGTTGGTCAGATTGTTTTTCCTAAAGTCTGATACTGATATGGCAACACTGCAGGTACCAATTACTTTATCGAAATAAAGAAAAGGTTGAAATAGATGATAATGAAGCTAATGATGATGTGTGTGATCATATGTAGACAGGCATG
>NC_051409.1:15643920-15644179 GCF_015228065.2 Penaeus monodon | reverse complement strand
TTTATTATTATTATTATAAAAAGAACAAGCATACAAAGAAAAAACGACGAAAAACAAAAGAAACAAAGAACAAGAAAAAATAAACATTGAGAACGGCGAATAGGAAAAAAGACAGAAAGGGGAAATAAAGAATAAAAAACAAGAAGAATAAAGAAAAAAAGGATAGATAAATAGATAGACAGATAATGGAGGAGAGAGAGAGGGGATGGAGAGAAGAAAGAAGAGAGAGAGAGGGGGGAAAAAAAAGAAAGGGGGGGAA
>NC_051409.1:15643727-15643820 GCF_015228065.2 Penaeus monodon | reverse complement strand
TTTACTTTTTTTGTTGCCACCAAAAAAAAGGGGCACCCCACGGGTTTTCAAATTTTTACTTTTTAAAAACCCAGGGATAATTTTTTAGGCCAC
>NC_051409.1:15643507-15643661 GCF_015228065.2 Penaeus monodon | reverse complement strand
AGCCCCCCTGCCCCCTTGTTCTTTTTGGGCTTTGTTTGGGGGGGGTTTTTTTCGGGCCGTTTTTTGGCCGGGGGGCCCTCGGCGGGGTTTCTTGTTTGCTTTGCTCTTCTGGCCGGGGGGGGGCCCGGGCTTTTTGCGGTCCGGCGCTTTTTTT
>NC_051409.1:15639687-15640755 GCF_015228065.2 Penaeus monodon | reverse complement strand
CACACACACATCTAGCTATATTTCCTTTCCATTCGCTCTCTTCTTTCCTTCTCTGCATGCTTGTGTGATTTCTGTTTATATATGTATTTGCGCATCTGTGTGTTCTCGTCTGTATATTGGTTCGTGTGTCGGAATGTACACACTTTCTGCCGTGACCCAGAAGCTTCTGGAAGCCCCTCGCTGCGTATAAGCAGCACAAAAGTTTTCGGTTAAAACGCGTCTTATAATTTTTTTTGGGCCCGTCATATTTCACCCTTTAAAAATTAGAATATGATACACGAGCCATTTTTAATCATCCGCTTCCTCTCACGGAACGAAGAAACGAAAAAAAAATTACATAAATGATTTTATTGTCTGCCAGTTGCTTCCACCCTTGCGCATCTAGCTCTTCAATTGTTTACCGCGTTCGGAAGACAAGAAAGAAGGTCCTTGGCGTTGGCTTAAGATTAAGTCACCGTTTCTCCTTGTATGTAAAGGGCTTCTATGCACTTCAAAGCCATAAGCCGAGTCAAGGCCGTGGCAACTCATTGCACGAAACCAGAGGGGAAAGAACAATGTAAACTGATACCACAGAGATGCCGCCGGGATTTGTTTTAAAGGGGGGGGGGGGTGGCGGGGAGGAGGAGACCGAAGAGGAAGATGGAAGGAGAAAGAGAGAGAGAGAGAGAGAGGAGAGGGGAGCTAGGAGGCAGCAAGGAGTAAGATGAACGGGAAGGGGAGGAGAAGGAGAGGAAAAGGATGAGAGAAGAGGGAAAAAGATAGAGGGAGAAAATGAAAGAGATGGGAAGATATAAAAAGGAGAGAGAGAACAAGAAGGGAGGGGGGGAGAAAAGGGAGGGGAAGGAGGGAAAAGATGAAAGGGGGAAAAGGGGAAGAGAGAGAAAAAAAAAGGGTATAGGAAGGAGAAAGTGGACGTAAGGAGGAAGAGAAAGATAGGGAAAAAAAAGAGAAAGGAAGGAAAGATGGAAGGAGAGGAGAAAAGAGATAAGAGACAGGGATGAGAATGATAGAGAAAGATTAGGAGTAAACAAGATGAGGGAGAAAAAGGAGAAAGAGAGGAAAATTGAC
>NC_051409.1:15639106-15639417 GCF_015228065.2 Penaeus monodon | reverse complement strand
ACTGATATAGGTCCCCCCCCTCCCGCGCCCCTCCTTCTGTAAGCAGCTCTCTTATGGAGAATTTTAAGGGCTTCGCGAACATGTCCCTTTTCGTCATTCCAGGGGCTTCATAGAAATAATCGTAACACAGATTTATTAGGGAGATTTATAAGGCTTGTATTTCGAGTTAGGTGAGACGAAGCCGAAGTCGAGGCCACAGATAAATTCGCGGAGGGTTCGGACGATTCCCAGGGTTGTATTTCTCCTTGGTTTTTGGTTTTCTTGTTTTCTCTCATGTGCTTTTTCTTATTTATTCAGATGTACACACACAC
>NC_051409.1:15638427-15638520 GCF_015228065.2 Penaeus monodon | reverse complement strand
GTTTTTTTTTACATTAAAAAATAGAAAACGAAAGCTAACATCGGTACAGATAAAACCTTTTACTTCAACCGTTTATTCCCAGCTGTTACCAGA
>NC_051409.1:15638185-15638406 GCF_015228065.2 Penaeus monodon | reverse complement strand
AGTAGTTGAAAAAATGTCAACGAGTCTATTTTTATAAATATCCTGAGAGTTTCGGTAAATGGCGATTAGAAGTTAGTAATCCCTGACAACAAATCGAAAAAAAACAAACTTAGGAAAGGTAGATATTTTCAAAAAAGAAAAAATTGGAAAAAATGAAGCTGTTCCTTTCAGCAACCTTTGAATGTCATTGCTTCGCTTCTGTATTATGCAATTTAGTAGAG
>NC_051409.1:15638060-15638125 GCF_015228065.2 Penaeus monodon | reverse complement strand
TTCTTTCTCGCTTCTCTGTGATGTTATTTGTCTAAATTTCGATATGTTTTGTTTTCTTGGTCTTT
>NC_051409.1:15637226-15637567 GCF_015228065.2 Penaeus monodon | reverse complement strand
GAATTATTCTAAAAAGCAACTGCAAAAGAAAATGGAAATCAGACAAGTCAAGGGGAGACGTGGGGAGGAGGGATGGAGAGAGGGGAAGGAAGAGGGAGAGGTGAGGGAGAGTGGATGGTAGTGGTGAGGGGAGAGAGGAGAGAAAATGGAAGAGGAGAGAACGGGGAAAAGCAGGTGAGAGGAGAGGGAAAAAATGGAGTGAGGAGGAAGGTCAGGATGAGAAAGAGAAGGGGAATGGGAGAGGATGGAGAAAAAATGAGAGAAATAGAAGGTGGATAAATGGGAGAAAGAGAACGGAGAGTAAGGGAGAGTGGGAAGGGGAGAGGGAGAAAAAGGTTGCA
>NC_051409.1:15635941-15636033 GCF_015228065.2 Penaeus monodon | reverse complement strand
CCGGTCATTATTTATCATCTATACCTTTTCTATCTGTTGTCGTCTTCTGTTTTATCATTATTATTTCCCTCCCTGCCTTCCCCAAACCCCTC
>NC_051409.1:15635241-15635435 GCF_015228065.2 Penaeus monodon | reverse complement strand
TCATCTAAAGCACAACACAAGCATAAACCAAAAAACAAATCGAATTTCAAAAAAATAAAGAAAATAAAAATTCGTGCAAGTGATTTATGTTTCAGTCAGAGAATCTTGTCTCGAAACCCGCTATCACTTGTTCTTTATTTATGATAATAAAAAAAACCCCCTGCTGGCGACTTCAGTTTTTTAAATTCTGCTGA
>NC_051409.1:15634754-15634949 GCF_015228065.2 Penaeus monodon | reverse complement strand
CAGTATTATTAATCAAAAATAACAGAATGAATAAAAAATGATAACAAATGAATAGCTAAATAGAACAAAATAATTGCAAAAATTGCCTCTTGCAACTGAAACGTGCAGCTGACGCATCCGGAGATTGTCGGAAAAAGATTAAATTTCATAGGGTTTGGCCATCTGTGCTTGTTTTTGTGTTTTTAGTTGATATAA
>NC_051409.1:15633928-15634175 GCF_015228065.2 Penaeus monodon | reverse complement strand
CTTTTGTTTGCATGCGCTTGCGCCTGTCTGTGTGTATGTGAATCTGCCATTGAGAATCATTTCCTAATATAGATACACTGGTTTATATGAAAACGCGATGTGTGTTTGAGATGCTTTTGTTTGTTTATGTCCGAACGTTTATAATGTTACAAAGAAAAAATATACGCACCCTCCCCGCATCCCCACTACGTCTTACGCAAACGCACTCGCTTGTAAACCACGGCAACAGGGGAAAGGGCGGGAAACT
>NC_051409.1:15633503-15633890 GCF_015228065.2 Penaeus monodon | reverse complement strand
CCCGGGGACATCGCCCCCCCCCTTCCCCAGGACATCGCCCCCCCCTTCCCCGGGACATCGCCCCCCCCCCTTCCCCCAGGACATCGCCCCCCCCCTTCCCCGGGGGCACGCCCCCCCCCCTTCCCCAGGACATCGCCCCCCCCTTCCCCGGGACATCGCCCCCCCCTTCCCCGGGACATCGCCCCCCCCCCTTCCCCGGGACATCGCCCCCTATTTACACCTTTCTTGATTCTTAGATCCACTTTGTCTTCCTCTGGAATCAGTTCCTTCTCCCCGTTTCTCCATTCCCCAAATTCTTCTCCTCTCTCTTCCCTTCCCTCACTTTGTTCCCCTCTCGTTTCCTCACTTCTCCCTCTCTTCTTCCCTTTCCTTTATTCCTTTTATCTT
>NC_051409.1:15632802-15633298 GCF_015228065.2 Penaeus monodon | reverse complement strand
CATTAACCCTTCCCATTAACCCTTCCCTCTCTCCCTCCCTCCCTCCCTCACCCCCACGCCCCCCTTCTCGTCACCGATAGAGCACCGAGCAGCGTCGCCTTCTATCTGCAACACGGCATCAAATCCTGTTGGCTTTGCAACACTGATGACGAGATCAACAGCGTAATCATTGCAAAGCTTGGCAAAGAAAACGGCGACGATTTGTTTTTCCTCGCATAGAAAACGGACTCATTGCACTTGGCGTTGAATTTGCTTATTGGAAATGTAAACTTTTTTTTCTGTGTGTGTGTCTCCCTCTTTCTCTCTCTCTAATCAAGTTTACTTTTTTTGTTCTAATTCGCATTCGTCCTTTTTTTTTTTTTAATCAAGACTATTTTTAGGGTTTAAATTCTAATTTCAAGTCTTTCATCAACGCGTATATTAAAGAGATTAAATGGGTATGAAACACAGGATTGCACAAGCGAACGGGGATGTGTTGTGAACATTAGTATTGTTT
>NC_051409.1:15630598-15630880 GCF_015228065.2 Penaeus monodon | reverse complement strand
GAGATACTGATGACGATATGGAAACCTAACAATAAAAATGAAACAAGGGCAAGGAAAAAAACAAGAAAATAAATCGTGGCATCTTTAATTTCGTCTTTGTATATTCGTTACTGCGTTTGTATCTTTGACGAACAATTAACAAATAAATTAAACCAAAAAACGATTATAAGTTGAAAAAATAATGCACGTGAGAAGCAGAAGAACACAAAATAAAAAGCAGGAAAACAGAAGAAAAACAAATGTCGAAGATGAAAGTAAAACAAGAAATACAGTAGAATATAA
>NC_051409.1:15629319-15629874 GCF_015228065.2 Penaeus monodon | reverse complement strand
GTTGCATCGTCTTCATCTCACGCAACAAGACACCGATGAAGAATTAAATATAGATACGATTTGATTTACTTGTCTGGGATATAACATCATATATATCATAATATCATCATACTAGAGCAGAGGAGGGGGGGTAAGGAGGGGGGGAAAAGGGAAAGGGGGGGGCGAGGGGAGGAGGGGCAGGGAGAGTGGGGAGGAAGGGGTGAAGGGGGAGGGGGAGAGGGGGGGGAGGGGGGGGGGGAGGGGGGAGGGGGGGGGGGGGGGGGAGGGGGGAGAGGGGAGGGGGGAAAGGAGGAGGAGGGAGGGTGGGGAGGAGGGGGTGGAAAGGGGGGGAGGAGGGAAGGGGGGACGGGAGGGAGGGGGGGAATTGGGGGGGGGGAAAAGGGGGGGGGGGAAGGGGGAAAGGGGAAGAGTGGGGGGAGGGGGGGTTTTTTGGGGGAGAAGGGGGGGGGAAAAAGGGGGGAAAAAAAAAAGGGGGGGGGTGGGGGGGGTTTTCGGGGGAAAAAGGGGGGGCTTTTTTTTTCCCCCCCTTAAGGCGCTATAAGGTCAAAACCCCCC
>NC_051409.1:15629141-15629243 GCF_015228065.2 Penaeus monodon | reverse complement strand
CCTCTCCCTCCCTTTTCCCCCCCTTTTTCCCTTTTTTGCCCCTTCTTTGGCCCCCCCCAATTTTTTTTTTTTTTTTCCCCCCCCCCCCCCTTTTTTTTCTTT
>NC_051409.1:15627919-15628120 GCF_015228065.2 Penaeus monodon | reverse complement strand
TCATCTAAAGCAAAACACAAGCATAAACCAAAAAACAAAATCGAATTTCAAAAAAACAAAGAAAATAAAAATTCATTCAAGTGATTTATGTTTCAGTCAGAGAATCTTGTCTCGAAACCCGCTACTCACTTGTTCATTATTTATGCATAATTAATCAAAAGCACCTGCTGGCGACTGTCAAGCTTTTTAAATTCTGCTGAG
>NC_051409.1:15627654-15627803 GCF_015228065.2 Penaeus monodon | reverse complement strand
GGTTGGATTCGGACGATGTAAAGAGGATTATGGAGGGGGGGGGGTAGGGGGAGGGGGGAAGGGGGGAAGGAGGGGCTTAGGGGGGGGGGGGTGACAAGAGAGGGGGGGGGGGGGTGGGTGGGGGAAATGGGTGGGGGGGGGGGCGGGGG
>NC_051409.1:15627441-15627603 GCF_015228065.2 Penaeus monodon | reverse complement strand
TATTATTAATCAAAAATAACAGAATGAATAAAAAATGATAACAAATGAATAGCTAAATAGAACAAAATAATTGCAAAAATTGCCTCTTGCAACTGAAACGTGCAGCTGACGCATCCGGAGATCGTCGGAAAAAAAGATTAAATTTCATAGGGTTTGGCCATC
>NC_051409.1:15626823-15627026 GCF_015228065.2 Penaeus monodon | reverse complement strand
AAACTGCCATTTTAGAATCATTTCCTAAATAGAACATGGTTTTTTGAAACGCGATGTGTGTTTGAGATGCTTTTGTTTGTTTATGTCCGAACGCTTATAATGTTACAAAGAAAAAAAATAGGCACCCTCCCCGCATCCCCACTACGTCTTACGCAACGCAAACGCACTCGCTTGTAAGCCACGGCAGCAGGAGGGTCGGAATC
>NC_051409.1:15626595-15626693 GCF_015228065.2 Penaeus monodon | reverse complement strand
TTCCCGGGACATCGCCCCTATTTACACCTTTCTTGATTCTTAGATCCCCTTTGTTTCCTCGGAATCATTCCTTCCCCCGTTTCCCATTCCCAAATTCT
>NC_051409.1:15625646-15626305 GCF_015228065.2 Penaeus monodon | reverse complement strand
TTTGTCACCGTAGAGCACCCAGCAGCGTCGCCTTTTTATCGCAAACGGCATAAAATCCTGTTGGCTTTTCAAAACTGATGCGAGATCAACAGCGTAATATTTCAAAGCTTTGGCAAAGAAAAACGGCGACGATTTTTTTTTTCCTCGCATAGAAAAGGACTCATTGCACTTTGGGGTTGAATTTTCTTATTGGAAAAAGTAAAAATTTTTTTTCTGTTGTGTGTCTCCCTCTTTTTCTCTCTCTAATAAAGTTTTCTTTTTTTGTTCTAATTTGCATTCGCCTTTTTTTTTTTTTTTAACAAGGGCATTTTTAGGGTTTTTAAATTTTAAATTTTAAGTCTTTCACAACGGTATATTAAAGAGTTTAAAGGGTATGAAACACAGGATGCACAAGCGAAGGGGGGTTTGTTGTGAAAATTTTGTATTTTTATGCGATTTGATAGTGATAAAAAATGAAAAAAGGGGGTGTAATAATAATAAGAGGATTTTAATGTTCGTTTTTTAAATTTAAAAATGCGACAATGATAATAATTATTAAGATTTTTAAAAAACTATACCCGATAGCAATGGCAAAATAACAAAAATGATCGTAACATCATCATTTAAAGTTGGGGCAATGATAATGAAGTTTAGGAAAATAATAACGGGGATGGTAAAGG
>NC_051409.1:15625136-15625308 GCF_015228065.2 Penaeus monodon | reverse complement strand
GATTTTTTTTTTTTTTCCCCCCCCCAAAATCTTTTTTTTTTTCCCCCCCAAACCCCCCCCCGGGCAAAAACCCTCTTTTGTTCTTTATTTTATGCAAAAAAAATTTTTAAAAATCTTTTTCTTAAAAAAAAGCACCTGCTGGCGACTGTCAAGCTTTTTAAATTCTGCTGAG
>NC_051409.1:15624930-15625024 GCF_015228065.2 Penaeus monodon | reverse complement strand
GGTTGGATTCGGACGATGTAAAGAGGATTATGGAGGGGGGGGGTTAGGGTGGAAGGGGGAAGGGGGAAGGAGAGGCTTAGGGGGGGGGGTGCAA
>NC_051409.1:15624706-15624877 GCF_015228065.2 Penaeus monodon | reverse complement strand
TGGAACGGAAGAGGGAGGGAAGGGGATAGGAGAGGGGCAGTATTATTAATCAAAAATAACAGAATGAATAAAAAATGATAACAAATGAATAGCTAAATAGAACAAAATAATTGCAAAAATTGCCTCTTGCAACTGAAACGTGCAGCTGACGCATCCGGAGATCGTGGGAAA
>NC_051409.1:15623693-15624289 GCF_015228065.2 Penaeus monodon | reverse complement strand
ATTTTTTGTTCTGGGGTGTTTTTGTTTGATGCGCTTGCCCCTTTTGTGTGTTGTAAACTGCCTATTGAGAATCATTTCCTAATATAGATACACTGGTTTATATGAAAACGCGATGTGTGTTTGAGATGCTTTTGTTTGTTTATGTCCGAACGTTTATAATGTTACAAAGAAAAAAATATACGCACCCTCCCCGCATCCCCACTACGTCTTACGCAACGCAAACGCACTCGCTTGTAAGCCACGGCAGCAGGGGGTGGGAAATCCCCCTTTTTCCCCTCCCCTTGCCGTCTACCTTTCCCCGGGGGGACATCCCCCCCCCCCTTCCCCAGGACATGCCCCCCCTTCCCCGGGCTGCCCCCCCCTTCCCCGGGACACCCCCCCCCCCCCTTCCCGGGACATCCCCCCCTTTTAAAACCTTTCTTGATTCTTAAAACCCCCTTTGTTTCCTGGGGAATCAGTTCCTTCTCCCCGTTTCTCCATTCACCAAATTCTTATCCTCACTCTTCCCCTTCCCTCACTTTGTTCCCACCTCTGTTTCCTCACTTCTCCCTCTCTTCTTCCCTTTTCCTTATTCCTTTTACTTTCTTTCCCCCATC
>NC_051409.1:15623260-15623510 GCF_015228065.2 Penaeus monodon | reverse complement strand
TTTCGTCACCGATAGAGCACCGGAGCGTCGCCTTTTATCGCAAACGGCATCAAATCCTGTTGGCTTTTTCAAAACTGATGACGGGTCAACAGCGTAATATTGCAAAGCTTTGGGAAAGAAAAAAGGGGACGATTTTTTTTTTCCCCCGCATAGAAAAGGACTCATTGCACTTTGGGGTTGAATTTTCTTATTGGAAAAAGTAACTTTTTTTTCTGTGTGTGTGTCTCCCTCTTTCTCTCTCTCTAATAAG
>NC_051409.1:15622846-15623214 GCF_015228065.2 Penaeus monodon | reverse complement strand
AATCAAGGGCATTTTTAGGGTTTAAATTCTAAATTTTAAGTCTTTCATCAACGCGTATATTAAAGAGTTTAAAGGGGATGAAACACAGGATTGCACAAGCGAAGGGGGTTTTTTGTGAAAAATTTGTTTGTTTGCGATTAGTAGTGATAAAAAATGAAAAGGATGTAATAATAAAAGAGGGTTTTTAAAGTTCGTTTAATTAAAAATGCGACAAGATTAAAAATTATTAATGATAAAACGCTTTTACTCAGATAGCAAAGGCTTTAAAAAATGATCGAACATCATCATTAACGTATGACAAAGATAATGAAGTTTAGGAAAATAATAACGGTGATGGAAAAAGGTAATTAAAAATGAAAATTGTAAAA
>NC_051409.1:15621643-15621842 GCF_015228065.2 Penaeus monodon | reverse complement strand
GCCACAAACAATATCAAGAGCAAAACACAGGGCCGGAAAAAGTACACGTACGTGTCTCCTTCTCAGCTCCACACATTCTTTGACTCTGTTGTTTGGATTTCAGAAGGGAAGGGGAGACTAAATAAGTTGGAACAGAAGGAAAAAATGAACTAGAAATCTCCCGAAAATCTCACGCGTTTTGGGGGAGGAATAGGCCTGA
>NC_051409.1:15620992-15621320 GCF_015228065.2 Penaeus monodon | reverse complement strand
CCCTCCTATTATCCCTCTCCCATTCGCCCTCTCTCCCCACCATCCTCCCCCACCCGAGAGAGAGTGTGTGTGTGGACGAGCCAGCCTCCACACAACACGTGGGTATCAAAAAGGAAAACAAGCAAACATTTTCTTCCCAAACAAATAAAAAAAGGCAAACTCCAATGTGGACTTACGCCGTTTTCTGTTTCCTCGTGGAATTTGATCCCGTTTTCTATAATTTGACCGTGATATCTTGTCATTAGCTCCAAACTCTCAGCAAATATTTGAGTTAATTCGAGTTCATTGCTCTTCCTCTCTCACTCTTCCCACCTGGATTATTGCCGGA
>NC_051409.1:15620870-15620938 GCF_015228065.2 Penaeus monodon | reverse complement strand
GTAAGTTTGTAATTAGCAAATAGGCGGGTTCGTGGAATGGGAGAGAAAGAGATGGGGTTAAATAGACG
>NC_051409.1:15620171-15620813 GCF_015228065.2 Penaeus monodon | reverse complement strand
CGACGAGAAGGAGAGATGAAAGAAAAAGGAGAGGATGAAGAAAAGTGGGAAGAAGAGGAGAAGGACAAGAGGGAGAGAGGGAAACGGAATCAGAGGAGAGAGAAAAGTATACGACGGAAGGCAGAGAGAGAGACGGAACTGAAATAAAGCCTGAGAGATGTAAACAGAGATTTAGGAGGAAATGGATGAGAAAGATGAAAAGTGAAAACAGACGATAGGCAGAACAAGGAAGACAAAACGTCCTGTAAGGTAAGAAGGAAACTAATTCTAAAATGCAGAGTGAAAATAGACATGAGTGAGAAAGAGAAAGGAGGGGAATGGGAAAGAAAGACAGAGAGTGAGTGAGAGAGAAACCGAGAAATAGAGAGAGAGAGATAGAGAGGAGGCGAAAGCACGAAAGTGAGAAAACAAGAAAATACAAGAGAGTGCGTGGCTGAGAGAAAGATTGAGTCGGAACGAATGAGATACAAAGGAAGAGAGGAAATACAGAGAACGTCAGAAACAGAAACAAACAGACGGGGAGAACTCTACAGGCCTTTAGAGGATGAAGGGGAGGGAAGGCACGTGAAAGGGGATCAGAGAGAGAATGTGAAGAGCGAAGGAGAGATGGAGAAAGAGGGAAAGAGGATACCGAGGCAGGAA
>NC_051409.1:15619812-15620084 GCF_015228065.2 Penaeus monodon | reverse complement strand
TCATATGTGTGAGCGTGTATATGAGCGTCTTTGTACGTGTGTTTGTTTTTAAATATATTAGGAACCACAGAATTTCGCCATTTTTTTCTTTTAATGCAATACAAAAATATGATACGTTATGATTAAAAGGAAATCTAATACCATTTTCTCTTTTCCTTACAGGTTAGTGTTATTCCTGTTAAAATCCCTAAAATCATATGGAAGTCAAACTGTAAGTATTCAATATTAGTTGCTGCATATATACTACATGTACTTATCGACCCTTTTAACTG
>NC_051409.1:15618762-15618991 GCF_015228065.2 Penaeus monodon | reverse complement strand
TATTGTTGTTGTCGCCATTGTTGTTAATTTCACTATTTTTTTTTATATCTTTAATATCTTTGTCATAAGGAGAACGAAATGTGATCAAAGAACAAGTACATTATATTTCAAAAACCGTTTTTCAAAGACAGATTATGGAAAAAAAATATATATGAAATGGGAAAATTTTCGCTTGAAAGACTAATCAAAACTGCTAAAGATGTTCACAACTTTTGTTTTTAATTGCAGT
>NC_051409.1:15617644-15617799 GCF_015228065.2 Penaeus monodon | reverse complement strand
CAGATGTAAACAGACCTTATATATGTACGTATATGTCTGTAGCTCAAACGTGTATCGCGGAGAATATCAAATCAACTGAGAAAATAGAGAGACAGAGAGATTAGACGGAGATGAAACACGAGACTTTGAAATTTAATTAAGAGAGAAATCAAGTA
>NC_051409.1:15617393-15617489 GCF_015228065.2 Penaeus monodon | reverse complement strand
GGGGATATGAAATAAAGGTATTAAAATCGACGAGACGAGACCACTGGGTAGAAGAGGGACGGAGCAGAGGGCGCGGGGGAATAAGAGTCTTTGGGA
>NC_051409.1:15617304-15617375 GCF_015228065.2 Penaeus monodon | reverse complement strand
CTCATAGACAGTTGCCTTCAGGGGGGTCAGGGTCTTCGTATCGCTGTCGACAGCATCTCACTATATAAGTA
>NC_051409.1:15616012-15616643 GCF_015228065.2 Penaeus monodon | reverse complement strand
GCGACCTTTTCTCTTCATTCTCCGTTATTTTAATTCGTATTCCCCACCCTTTCCTCCTCCTCCTTTCTTCCCCCTCTTCCCCACCCTCTCCATTCCTCAGTGTTCTTATCCTCTTCTCTTCTTCTCATCCCTCCCCTTATCTCTCTCTCTCTCTCTCTTCCCCTTACTTATCGTCCTCCCTTTCTGTACCTCCCCCTCTTTTTTTTCTTCGTTCCTTTCTCATTGTCTTCCTTTTCTCCTCCTTTGCCTCCTCCCTGTCCTCCCCTCCCCCCTTTAACCCCACGGACCGTGCGCCTCCCATCCAGTCTCCTCTCCCCTCGCCAACCGTCCCTCGGTCCCCCCATCCTCTCGTCGACCTACTTCCTCCCCACCGCCTCCTCCCTCCCCACTTACCTCCTCCCTCCCCCCCCCGCCTCTCCTCCTCCCCCCGCCTCCCCACCTCCCCCGCCTCCCCACCTCCCACCCGCCTCTCCACCTACCTCCTCCCTCCCCCCGCCTCTCCACCTCCCCCCCCCTCCCCTCCCGTCTTAATCTGTGGGGCAAATCTGGCTCTATCGTGTTAAGATCCCCACTACGCTTCCTCTGCGTCGGATTCCCTTTTATTGTTTTCGTCTGATTAAATATACAGGGA
>NC_051409.1:15615225-15615811 GCF_015228065.2 Penaeus monodon | reverse complement strand
AAAACGAAGAGAACTAGGCGAAGGGGAAGAAGAGGAGGACGATACAAGTACAAGGAGGAGTAGGAGGATAAAGAAAAAAGAGTGGAAAGGGAGGAGAAGGAGAAGAAGGAAGAGGAGGAGAAGGGAGAGGGAATAAGAAGAGGAAGAGAAATGGGAGATGAAACTAAAGATTAAAAAAGAAGAAGAGAACGAATGGGAGAGAGAATCGGGATTAATCAAAGGAGATGAGGAAGAAAGGGAGAAGAGAAAGGAAGAGATGGAGGGAGAAGAGAAAGATGGAGATAGACTAGAGGGAGATAATACAGAAGCCGGAGCAAGAAGGAATGGAAAAGAGAGAGAGGATGAAAGTTGGAAAACGGGAGATAAGATGATGGAATGAGGAAGAAAAGAATAGAGTAAGGAAGAGGGAGGCAGAGTAAATATAAGTGTAAAGTGAGAGAGAAAAAGAAAAAGAGAGACAGACAGACTCATTGACACAATTACAGACGCACACGCTTGTAGTCAGAGACAGATAATCAAACATAGCTACAGACAGACAAAGAAAGCGAGGAAGATATAATGAAAAGGTGAAAATACATTGAACAGT
>NC_051409.1:15614902-15615180 GCF_015228065.2 Penaeus monodon | reverse complement strand
ACAAAGACACTAACCGAATATAAGCAGGAATAATCGAAGTCGGGAGGAAGCGTCCGCAGACTTTTATCCACACCCTTCCCCCACACCCACCTTTTATCCACACCCTTCCCCCACACCCACCTTTTATCCACACCCTTCCCCCACACCCACCTTTTATCCACACCCTTCCCCCACACCCACCTTTTATCCACACCCTTCCCCCACACCCACCTTTTATCCACACCCTTCCACACCAAGCATATTTCACAAAACAGATATAAGTAAGTTAAAGACGGAGT
>NC_051409.1:15614582-15614813 GCF_015228065.2 Penaeus monodon | reverse complement strand
CAGTGGACTGCTTAAAGATTGGGTAAAATTAGCGATGAAGTGACAAGGTGACGATTGATCGAGTTCTTAATCAAGAGATTCATGAATTTATGCCGGCGATATCGCTCTCCATCTGTCTGTCGGCTTAATTACCAATCCTTTCCTTTATTCATCTGTCTATTTGTATGTAAATTTGTCTATTTGATCGTCTATCTAATTTCTTTTTTTATCGCCCCGAGTTTATTAGATTGG
>NC_051409.1:15613036-15613152 GCF_015228065.2 Penaeus monodon | reverse complement strand
ATATCAAGCCCGTCCCCGATCCGGAGCTAAAGGTGAGTTCGCCAAAATACACCAAACAACAGAACAAATAGCTAGGTTGCCAGGCAGGTCGGGAATATTAAAAGAGACGGTCGAAA
>NC_051409.1:15612354-15612501 GCF_015228065.2 Penaeus monodon | reverse complement strand
TATAGCATATAAGCAGAGAAACAACGTACATAGTATGAGCATTAGCATGGAAGCCCTTTGCCCCCCCCCCTGAGGATTAACACGTAGGTCATATTAGGGTTTCCGAGGGTTTCCGCAACCTCATGCGTTCTGCGGGCTAGAAATCAC
>NC_051409.1:15611310-15611387 GCF_015228065.2 Penaeus monodon | reverse complement strand
GAGAAAGAACTGAAGCGAAGAAGTCTGAAAGGAGACAAGCGAAGTAACAAAGATATGAAAGCTCGAAAGGGCAATAA
>NC_051409.1:15611117-15611219 GCF_015228065.2 Penaeus monodon | reverse complement strand
GAACCACAGCCCACACATAAACAGCTGACATTAGCATGACAAGAGCACACATAACCAGCGTCAGAAGCTCAGCTGAGATTACTCACACGGGCCTTATCAGCT
>NC_051409.1:15610139-15610599 GCF_015228065.2 Penaeus monodon | reverse complement strand
TTGCAATAGTATTTCGACGTCATCACAATTTCTCCTTTATCCACGCACATGTTCTATGCCTCTTTCGTTCTGTGTTGTAATTTTTGCGTTTTTATCTCACTTTTTTGGGGGGATGGGGGGGGGGAGTCGGTTAGGAGGGGGGGTGTTGCAGATTAACAGATTGACGCTATTGCAATGCATGATTTTTGTCTCGTATTTCGCCGAATCTATATATACGGTACAGATGATTAACAACGGCCGATTATGGTGGATTTTAGTTCCATTATTAGTGTGATATAATTCCGATGTTAATTAAAACGTAATTAAACAGCAGATAATCAATGATTGACCTAATAACAAAACCCGCTTCAAAAATAAAATTATTAGAGATTCACACTTATTTAACTGCAAATCAACTTATCGGGGTTATTCTTTTTTGCTGTTGTTGTTATTATTTTCCTTTGCAATCTCCGTATCATCG
>NC_051409.1:15609424-15609806 GCF_015228065.2 Penaeus monodon | reverse complement strand
AAGCATCATTTTAAACAGCATTTTATATTTATTTATTTGTTATCTATATATTTCTTATTTTTGACCCATCTATCCATAGTTTATTAATAATTTACATTCATATATCTGATCGTTTACAGACGTACATTTATTTATTCATGTAATCATATATTTACTTTTACATTCATCAATGTATAATTTATTCACACCTTGTATAGCCATTTTAGAGACAGCTGTTTCCGTTCTGTTTCTCTAATATATTACGTAATTTCGATATTCATATTTTCCATCTTTTTTAATGTTCTAACTTTGTCATTAGCATAGTTTACACGCTAGAGAACTTTGCAAGTGACTAAGATCAACGAGAAGCTGATGAAAGGTGAAAATATCTTAAATTGCAAAT
>NC_051409.1:15609140-15609233 GCF_015228065.2 Penaeus monodon | reverse complement strand
TTTCTTACAAAAAAAAATCGAAGCATACAGTTATATAACAAAAGAACAATTCATGCAAGAACTACCCATCTTCTCTTAACAACAAAGCGGTAC
>NC_051409.1:15608813-15609079 GCF_015228065.2 Penaeus monodon | reverse complement strand
TATCACATCTTCTAGACCGTTTTCCCAGAGGTTGAGAAAATAAAAACATTTGTTTGCTCTCAAATTTGTAACTCTCTTATGAGACGCATGCTTTGTATCTTCAAAATGTTTCTTCTGATAAATGACCCGACGTCTTGGCCATTTCTGGGGGGTGGGGAGGAGGAGGGGGGTGAAGGGGAGCAAGGGGGGGAGGGGGGTGAAGGGGAACAGGGAGGAGCAAGGGGGGGGGGAGTAGGGAAGATTTCTGTTTGCCTTATTACATGGGC
>NC_051409.1:15607513-15607687 GCF_015228065.2 Penaeus monodon | reverse complement strand
CACTTTTTCCATTTTTTCTCTTGTCGATACTAATATATGTAAATACCAAAGTGTGATGCATTATATATGCCCTTCTTTCATTGAAACTTTATCTGAATTCCCAAATTCCCTGTGAACCTGTCCCTCCCCCCCCCCCCTGTCTGCCCATGTCAAAGCCTTTCCTGGTGGGAGAGA
>NC_051409.1:15606943-15607080 GCF_015228065.2 Penaeus monodon | reverse complement strand
CAGGCAGAGAACGCAGGTGCATTGGGTCTCCGCGAACATGCAAGATTCACTGCTAGTACAACATGTGACCTTCTCTCGAGACACCTGGACAAGAGGACATTCTTCATATTCTCTTTCTTCGTCTACTTTCATTCCCT
>NC_051409.1:15605906-15606882 GCF_015228065.2 Penaeus monodon | reverse complement strand
CATTTTTTCTCCATCCTCTCCCATTCCCCCTTTCTCTTTCTCATCTGACCTTCCTCCTCACTCCATTTTTTCCCTCTCCTCTCACCTGCTTTTCCCCGTTCTCTCCTCTTCCTTTTCTCTCCTCTCTCCCCTCACCACTACCCATCCCACTCTCCCCTCATCCTCTCCCTCTTCCTTCCCCCACTCTTCCGTCTTCCCTTCTCCTTTTCCTTATCCCCTGTCCCCTCTTCCGCTCCTTCTTCCCCTCTCCCCTTTCCCTATCCCGCTCTCCTCCTTCCTCCTCCCCACGTCTCCCCTCACCTTCTCCCGTCCCCTCTCTCCATCCCTCCTCCCCACGTCTCCCCTCACCTTCTCCCGTCCCCTCCCTCCATCCCTCCTCCCCACGTCTCCCCTCACCTTCTCCCCGTCCCCTCCCTCCATCCCTCCTCCCCACGTCTCCCCTCACTTCTCCCGTCCCCTCCCTCCATCCCTCCTCCCCACGTCTCCCCTCACCTTCTCCCGTCCCCTCTCTCCATCCCCTCCCCCCACGTCTCCCCTCACCTTTCCCCGTCCCCTCTCTCCATCCCTCCTCCCCACGTCTCCCCTCACCTTCTCCCCGTCCCCTCCTCTCCATCCCTCCTCCCCACGTCTCCCCTCACCTTCTCCCCGTCCCCTCTCTCCATCCCTCCTCCCACGTCTCCCCTCACCTTCTCCCGTCCCCTCTCTCCATCCCTCCTCCCCACGTTCTCCCTCACCTTCTCCCCGTCCCCTCTCTCCATCCCTCCTCCCCACGTCTCCCCTCACCTTCTCCCCGTCCCCTCCCTCATCCCTCCTCCCCACGTCTCCCCTCACCTTCTCCCCGTCCCCTCCCTCCATCCCTCCTCCCCACGTCTCCCCTCACCTTCTCCCCGTCCCCTCCCTCCATCCCTCCTCCCCACGTCTCCCCTTGACTTGTCTGATTTCCATTTTCTTTTGCAGTTGCTTTTTAGAATAATTC
>NC_051409.1:15605108-15605329 GCF_015228065.2 Penaeus monodon | reverse complement strand
CTCTACTAAATTGCATAATACAGAAGCGAAGCAATGACATTCAAAGGTTGCTGAAAGGAACAGCTTTATTTTTTCAAATTTTTTCTTTTTTGAAAATATCTACCTTTCCTAAGTTTATTTTTTTCGATTTGTTGTCAGGGATTACTAACTTCTAATCGCCATTTACCGAAACTCTCAGGATATTTATAAAAATAGACTCGTTGACATTTTTTCAACTACGT
>NC_051409.1:15604974-15605072 GCF_015228065.2 Penaeus monodon | reverse complement strand
TTCTGGTAACAGCTGCAGAGGAACTAAACGGTTGAAGTAAAAGGTTTTATCTGTACTGATGCTGGTTTTCGTTTTCTATTTTTTAATGTAAAAAAAAA
>NC_051409.1:15604048-15604382 GCF_015228065.2 Penaeus monodon | reverse complement strand
GTGTGTGTGTACGTCTGAATAAATAAGAAAAAGCACATGAGGGAAAACAAGAAAACCAAAAACCAAGGAGAAATACAACCCTGGGAATCGTCCGAACCCTCCGCGAATTTATCTATGGCCTCGACTTCGGCTTCGTCTCACCTAACTCGAAATACAAGCCTTATAAATCTCCCTAATAAATCTGTGTTACGATTATTTCTATGAAGCCCCTGGAATGACGAAAAGGGACATGTTCGCGAAGCCCTTAAAATTCTCCATAAGAGAGCTGCTTACAGAAGGAGGGGCGCGGGAGGGGGGGGACCTCTGTTCCTTCATGTATAGAAGTTATATCAGT
>NC_051409.1:15602181-15602643 GCF_015228065.2 Penaeus monodon | reverse complement strand
TTTAAAACAAATCCCGGCGGCATCTCTGTGGTATCAGTTACATTGTTCTCCCGTCTGGTTTCGTGCAATGAGTTGCCACGGCCTTGACTTCGGCTTATGGCTTTGAAGTGCATAGAAGCCCTTTACATACAAGGAGAAACGGTGACTTAATCTTAAGCCAACGCCAAGGACCTCCTTTCTTGTCCTCCGAACGCGGTAAACAATTGAAGAGCTAGATGCGCAAGGGTGGAAGCAACTGGCAGACAATATAATCATTTATGTAATTTTTTTTTCGTTTCTTCGTTCCGTGAGAGGAAGCGGATGATTAAAAATGGCTCGTGTATCATATTCTAATTTTTAAGGCTGAAATATGACGCCAAATATATTATAAGACGCGTTTTAACCGAAAACTTTTGTGCTGCTTATACGCAGCGAGGGGCTTCCAGAAGCTTCTGGGTCACGGCAGAAAGTGTGTACATTCCG
>NC_051409.1:15600994-15601126 GCF_015228065.2 Penaeus monodon | reverse complement strand
GGCCGGTTGTGACCTGACTCGCCTCACGCCCACGCCCGCGCCCGTCGCCGGATTATTCTAATGCCTTTGACAGTAATCTTCGCCTCTGGTTCGCGGACACTTACACTGCTACTTACACATTTACTTAACCGG
>NC_051409.1:15600285-15600462 GCF_015228065.2 Penaeus monodon | reverse complement strand
CTACCTTATGCCATCTAGTCACCGACTTAGCATTCAAGAGCTGTAATCACTTTATCTCACTAAATTATTCACGGTGAATAGTATCCAAAATTGCATTAATATTCATAAAACGATTCCCTGACCCGGAAAATTTAGCGTCTAAAAGAGAGAGAGATACAGCTTCTAGCTTTGAGGTGT
>NC_051409.1:15600157-15600244 GCF_015228065.2 Penaeus monodon | reverse complement strand
CGATTTGAATTTCCCGCCGTTTCGGGGACGGAGGGAGACTGCCGGGTTATTCTTTTCTATTTTACTGTTTCTGACGGTAGTGGTTTT
>NC_051409.1:15600006-15600112 GCF_015228065.2 Penaeus monodon | reverse complement strand
ATGTTATAATCAATAGCTTAATTGTTAGTGCTCCAGCTAGTGTTTTTATAACAGTATCATATATGAAAATAAGAAAAATAGATTCCTAATTTGGAAGGATGCTAGC
>NC_051409.1:15587437-15588370 GCF_015228065.2 Penaeus monodon | reverse complement strand
TTTATCAGAAAATCCTCTGTGACCTTTCATCTCCTCTTACGTGCTCTATCAACCACCAATTCTTCATTTTTCATGGGTAGAGCCCGAGGTTATTGAAAATCTTGCAGCGTTGTTGTTCGCAGGACGAGCACATGTGGAACGGATTGTTAAAATGGCGTTTGTTTTGTGTCTTTTTTGTCTGTCTGCGCAGGCGTATTAAGTAATGGTAAATGAAATGGGTAAAGGTGCTTTTAATTGTTTTAACATCTATAGCAACCTTTTAACTGAGGCAGAACTATACCATAAACCTCTTTACGTACGGGGCATCCTTTGAATATAAATTGCAGCTCTCTTTGTAAATTGGTTTGCTTTATCAGTCAATATATCTATTCATATATTTATCTAGGAACACTGAACAACTTTGCACTAGAGAAGAAAAAGACACGATATATGTCAGTTCCTTACACACTAGGATTCGTGCGCCACCAGCCGCATCGCGAAAGTCATTTGCCTCGCGGGGAAGGCATTCATCCCGGCGCCCTCATAACACGTAGATCATCCCGGTCACAACAGATGCTCCGAAACCAACTCCGCTTAAGTATGTTTCATACAGTTTGGTTCACTGATTCTCCAGCCATCTAGAGATTAAAAAGGACTAGCGCTGAAGGACGATGAAAAGGCCACTCAGACAAAGAACTGAAGTTAATGCATTCTCCTGGCATTTATTTATTCATCTTTGCCATCTTTTCCTTTTCTCTATCCGAAAACTGTACAGTTATGTTATTTCAAGATGCTGAGGGGCTTTTTCTTCAATATTCTCTTTGAAAGTAATTTATGCTAAATTTAAATTTTATTTCTTTAGGGGTGATTTATATATTATTTTAACGAAAAATTTTTTATTTTAATCATGCTCATCCCTTATAATAAAAAAGGTAATGGGATCTATCAGTCCCC
>NC_051409.1:15586249-15587303 GCF_015228065.2 Penaeus monodon | reverse complement strand
GTAACACACATAATATAAAATATAAAAATATATATAATTATATATATAACAAATTATTTAAATTTAAATTTAAAAGATTGACAGATTTGAAGTGGGAGACAGACAGAAGATGGACTGATAGATGCATTTCCTTTATTATTATAAGGGATGAGCATGAATTAAAATAAAAGAGTTTTCGTTAAAAAAAATATATAAATCACCCTAAAGAAATAAATTTAAAATTTAGCATAAATTACTTTCAAAGAGAATATTGGAGGAAATAGGCCCTCAGCATCTGAAATAACATAACTGGTACAGTTTCGGATAGAGAAAAGGAAAAGATGGCAAAGATGAATAAATAAATGCCAGGAGAATGCATTAACTTCAGTTCTTTTTCTGAGTGGCCTTTTCATCGTCCTTCAGCGCTAGTCCTTTTTAATCTCTAGATGGCTGGAGAATCAGTGAACCAAACTGTATGAAACATACTTAAGCGGAGTTGGTTTCGGAGCATCTGTTGTGACCGGGATGATCTACGTGTTATGAGGGCGCCGGGATGAATGCCTTCCCGCGAGGCAAATGACTTTCGCGATGCGGCTGGTGGCGCACGAATCTAGTGTGTAAGGAACTGACATATATCGTGTCTTTTTCTTCTCTAGTGCAAAGTTGTTCAGTGTTCCTAGATAAATATATGAATAGATATATTGACTGATAAAGCAAACCAATTTACAAAGAGAGCTGCAATTTATATTCAAAGGATGCCCCGTACGTAAAGAGGTTTATGGTATAGTTCTGCCTCAGTTAAAAGGTTGCTATAGATGTTAAAACAATTAAAAGCACCTTTACCCATTTCATTTACCATTACTTAATACGCCTGCGCAGACAGACAAAAAAGACACAAAACAAACGCCATTTTAACAATCCGTTCCACATGTGCTCGTCCTGCGAACAACAACGCTGCAAGATTTTCAATAACCTCGGGCTCTACCCATGAAAAATGAAGAATTGGTGGTTGATAGAGCACGTAAGAGGAGATGAAAGGTCACAGAGGATTTTCTGATAAAAGACTATAAATGGG
>NC_051409.1:15583181-15583644 GCF_015228065.2 Penaeus monodon | reverse complement strand
CCAATTTTACTATTATCATCTTAATCACTGCTGAATTAATCATCTGAATCACCAGGAATAACACTATGATGCCATTGCATACTGCTTTTATTTTATTCTTAGCCTTATCATCCCTTTATTAAAGCTATTGTCACTGTCCTTATCCTTATCATCCGCATTTCGAATATCGAAATTTTCATTATTGCCGCTCATAATATTATTACGTCAAAATTCACATCGAAGAAAAAGTCGTGAACACAAATCGGATTTTTTTTTATACTATTTCCGATTTCGAAATATTGTGAAAGTGAAAGATAACTAGATTTTGGTCTCCATTTTTTGGGTCTCGCATGCAAATTATTTGAATTGTATCAATGGCGTGGACGGATTCAAATTTTGAATTCTGCGTGAACAAGATGCTGAACTGAGTTTTAGGAGTTTGGGATTTGTTTCTTGTCGTCTCGAACTAAGAAATTCATAATGG
>NC_051409.1:15581926-15582108 GCF_015228065.2 Penaeus monodon | reverse complement strand
ACAAGTTTCCTCATCCTTCGTCGATGAAGAACTTTCGAGAATATGAAAGATGAGGTACTTAAGGTATTGACTTAAAAGAAACAGAAAAAGAAAAATATATATTTAGAAAAATCAAGATTAGGCAAACTTATGCTGGTCAGATTTTTTTCTCTGTTTTAAGTTGGTCCGGGAGAGGACCCCGC
>NC_051409.1:15580393-15581252 GCF_015228065.2 Penaeus monodon | reverse complement strand
GCAAATTCTTCAAAACATTTCAGTCATCCCAACATATTCCCTTACTCTAAAAGGGAAAACCCGGAAGTTCAGTGCCTGCAATAAGTCCTCAAATGCATTAACCTTGGATTGGCTAAGGGTAGTGACGTCAGATCATGTTTACCGCATCTGATTGGATGTTGGTGAAATGACGTCATCGCACTTGCCATTAGTTTATTGGCTGAGAAAGTCTTCGTTTGGCCAATCCGGTGAACCCACTTGAAAATGACATATACTCCTTTTCATATCATATTCTCAACGAGTTCCCTCTTACTCATTTCAAACATGGACAAGTTTTAAACACCCTCCACTTGAAAATGATACACGTTTGATGTCATTCTTATACTGAAGTGCCGAGGTACGATTCCGTTTTCTGTGCATAGAAAACGGGGAGATGTTGAGGTTGCCTCCTGTGGTTAGATAAGATTTAATGTTGGATTAAAACTTTATTTTCCGAGAATTAAAATCTGAGAAAAGAGAGAGGAGAAGAACAGTGAGAAATATGTTAATGGTCTAAAAAATATTAATAATTCTAGAAATAGCAATAGTATGAAAATAATATTGATAATGGTTTTATCAAATACAACCACCTAACTTCAGGGGATTGATAAGAATAAACAAGTGAATAAAAGGAAGATCAGAAATAAGATAAATAAAATATGAAAAAGAAATAAATAGAGGATTTTTTTTCTTCTGTTTTTTTTTACGAAAACGGAACGCGCTTTAGCTGAGAAGTGAAAACAACATATTGATTATTAAAGCATGTCTGATATGTGTCTAATGCCCGATTATAATATCTATTGCGTTATATTGCATATCCATGGTATTGCTAAAGAGAAGA
>NC_051409.1:15577944-15578831 GCF_015228065.2 Penaeus monodon | reverse complement strand
TATACTTATCCCAACAACACAATTCTGTGAAGTAAAATACCAAAAATGCATGCCTTTTTAGCCCTTCTTTTTTGTCTCTCTCTCTCTTTTATCGACTTCGTTTTCGCTTCCCTGCTTCCTAATTACAAGATTTTGGCTTCAATATCATCAATTCCCGAAGCTCTAGATCTACAATATGCAAATGGTGATCGGTATTTCGACGTTTCTCATTTTCTATCAACGGCGTCGGGAAACAGATATTTGATTTGCGGTTTATCCTGCGTTCAAAAGAGCCCTAGGATTCGACGCCAGCGCAGATGAAAGGGTTGATTTTGTCCTTATTCTTTTCTCTTTTTTCCATTAATTTTTTCCTTCCCTTAACTATTTATTCGATTTTTTTTTCCTCTTTTTTTTTTTCTTTCGTCTGGGCTTCGCGAGTGGATTCGTTGTCATATTAGAAAACGGGGGCAAGGAGTTCTTTTGTTGTGAGGGGAAACTTCTTTAAATTCAACGAGCGCCTCTGATTCTAGTTATGATGAGACCTTGCAAACTCAAAGGTCTTTGATTAAATTTTGTGAATTGATTAACATGGAGTAGAATGAGATACGAAAAGCCAATGGGTGAGAGAAGGAGGGAGGAAGAGGAGGGAGAAAGAGAAGGAGATTCGTGGACAGAAAAAGAGAAAAAAAGGAAGAGTGACGAGAGAGGAAGGAAGGGAAAGGTGGAGAGAGAGAATAAGAGAAGGAGGAAATAAAGTATGTAGAGACAGAATAGAAGCAAAGTTAATGTGTGATGAAATAGAAGAATGTTCAGTAATTCGCTCAAATATCACTTAAATACACTCATGAAGAAAGATAAACCCAGAATAATTAGAAGAAAACCAGTCACATATTTTAATTTCTTTCATT
>NC_051409.1:15577604-15577719 GCF_015228065.2 Penaeus monodon | reverse complement strand
AAACACCAAGGAAAAATCTCGGGAAAAGGGCTACTCCCACAAACTGGCTCCTGTCAGCCGTTTACTCTGTCATTTTAACAAGTTAAATAGGACGCCAAACGGCAGGTTAGTGGTT
>NC_051409.1:15577499-15577586 GCF_015228065.2 Penaeus monodon | reverse complement strand
TGAAGGGTGACAAGAGAGAGATCATTAAAAAAGACAAAAAAATTATATTCACGTCTACTTCGGGTCGTACTTTGTCCATTAACAGCG
>NC_051409.1:15576546-15576740 GCF_015228065.2 Penaeus monodon | reverse complement strand
TTGTGAGACAATGTGCCTCGATTCTCCCCCCCCCCCTCCTGTAACGAACTTAAGCAGGGCTAATTTGGGTGCCGTACGGGGGGGGGTCTTAACTTTGGGGGAAAGGGGGGAGGGGGGAGAGAGGTGCGGTCTTCTCGTCTCTCGATATTGAATTTGTCGTGTAATCTGATATTTTTATTAAAGGAAAAGAGATC
>NC_051409.1:15576235-15576309 GCF_015228065.2 Penaeus monodon | reverse complement strand
GGAGATAGACGCGTTTAACGTATCCCTTGCATCTCGCTGCTGGACAAGTTGTGTGTCTTGGGGAAGAAAAGGTG
>NC_051409.1:15574873-15575178 GCF_015228065.2 Penaeus monodon | reverse complement strand
CCCCGTATCAGCACACATTTTACCCCCATGACTAGAAACACACAGAAACACCCAGAGTGCCCCGACACCTCCCAAGCACTCAAAAGATATAATCGAGAGATAACGCTGCCCAGCCTGCGCGATTCCCCTTATCAACATTCCTTCAACCGCTGCCGAGTCTTGCAAGGACCAACCGATGCATGAAAATCGTGCAGAGTTGTTCCTTGCAATGTTTTCCGTTATTTGCAGTCCCAGAAAGTCAGAGAAAGGTGCGTGAGGAGGAATTAGTGTTCAACTTCGACTGTGTGTTAGTTCTTGTGTTACTT
>NC_051409.1:15573905-15574565 GCF_015228065.2 Penaeus monodon | reverse complement strand
CCGGCGGTAATGGCCAGCTTATGGGTGGGTTGGCCATGGCCCGAGGACCCGAAGATCAGATTGGAGAGAGGACCAGTTTCGTGGTGAAAATAACGCGAGGACCAGTTTCGTGGTGAAATTAACGAAATCCTCATCAGTGCAGCAGACTTGCCTGTTCTCAGATTCAAATTTTGTGCTAGACTTGTTCATTTCGATTGGAGGCTTGCATGCGGTGATCTTGAGTTCTTATTGTTGTTATTTTTATGATTTATATGTATCGTTGTAATAATTCTTCTATAATGATCGATATAGGTAATTGTATTTGATTTTTTTACGACCCAACATCATGTTTACTTCCTTCCTTGTGTGTATTTGCGTGCATTCGCTTTCATCCGAATCCTCTTTCCATCCCTTCCTTCTCCCAATTCATCCGTTATTCACTCCTCCCTCTTCCTCCCTCGGCAGGAGCTCCATGGGCGTGGGCGGGCAGTCCGAGTGGAACGAAGGGCGGCGTCCACAAAGCCAAGAACTGTGACGCCAAGTACCTGCAGGAGTGCATGGACCTTCTGCAGACTATCAATAAGGACCATAATCTGGCATTCGCCTCCACGGAGCAAGAACTCAATACGATGTGCAAGTAAGGGATTTTATTGGGTCGTTTTTAACATATATTTTGTGTCG
>NC_051409.1:15572906-15573030 GCF_015228065.2 Penaeus monodon | reverse complement strand
CCATCCTATCCCCTTTGCGTTTGCGAGAGAGTCCCTTCCTGATTGAATAGCCCTCCCTCTCCCCTCCCTCTCCCCCCCTCTCCCTCTCTTCTCTCCTACCTCTGTCCCCTCCTTCTCAGCTTCC
>NC_051409.1:15569289-15569486 GCF_015228065.2 Penaeus monodon | reverse complement strand
CCCCCAACCTCGAGAGGCGTTGAGAGAGAGGCTCAAAGCGCAGCATCTCTCGAGCATCTCCTCTCCCTTTCATCTCGCCATCTCCGGGTCTTTCGGCGGCCGAGAGGTTCGAGATGTGAAGATACTTGCGAATACCTCAAGTCTTAATTAATATCATTTGGTTACCTGGTCTCGCCTCTTGATTAAGGCGCGCGCGC
>NC_051409.1:15568901-15568975 GCF_015228065.2 Penaeus monodon | reverse complement strand
ATTGACACATATTGGAATCAGGGAATTTCATAGCATGAATAATTTTAAGGGTTTGATTGAATCGTTATTGACCT
>NC_051409.1:15568694-15568809 GCF_015228065.2 Penaeus monodon | reverse complement strand
TAAAACAGTTTTGCTAAGTGGATTATTCTCAGCCGATTTGTAGTTCCGAGTCAGTGTAGGCCTACTATTGCATATGAATTAATAAACTGTGTAGTTACATGCAGAACGTATGCGT
>NC_051409.1:15567036-15567542 GCF_015228065.2 Penaeus monodon | reverse complement strand
GAATCCAGATTCACCTTGGGAAGAAACCGTGAAGGCGCTCAATAGCGTGATGCAATTTGACCCCGAGAGCCCGAGGAAATCCTCCATGGCGACGGAACGCGAGTGTTACAGATCTCGCCCGGAATGGCCCTCCCTTGCGAAGACAAGAGGCCCGCTTCGTCTCGCTCTGGGAAGGCCTTTGCTCGTTATTCGGTTATTGTTATTTACTGACATTTATTTGTTTTTATGAATGTTTTTTTTATGATTTTGATTTCGTATTTTTATCTGATCTTTATTTTTTCTTTTTTTTCTTTTTTTTTTTGTGTGTGTCTCTCCTCTTTTTTGTATACACATATTTTTTTGTCTGATTCTTCTTTATACTTAATCGGATTTCGAAATTTTGATGAGTCATATGTTTCTCTTTCTCTTTTTTTTTAATGATTCCTCTTCTTCATTTTAAAGTTTTCAAAATGTTTTGTTTCCTTTTTCTCATCCATTATTTGTTGTCTTATTTCAAAGTGTTTCGT
>NC_051409.1:15566046-15566414 GCF_015228065.2 Penaeus monodon | reverse complement strand
GTGTATCAGTTACTCTCTTCATGCGTTAATTCTTCTCCTTTTGTATTATTTTCCTCTCTCTGTGTAATATTTCCCTTTCTGATGTATCCTGTCCTGATCTATTATGCTGTGTTTATTTTCCCCTCATTCCTTTCCTCGTGGATTATTCCCCTCCTCTTGTATTTCCTTCTTCGTGTATCAGTTCCATTCTTTTTGTCTCAATATCTACCTCATTTGTACCTATTTTTCTTGTGTTGCATTCCCTCTTGTTCTATCACTCTATCTATCATTGTTCTATCATTTTTCCTGTGTTGCATTCCCTCTTGTTCTATCATTATTTATCCTATTCGTGCATTATTTCCCTTCTTCCTTTATTATTACCCTTCTTT
>NC_051409.1:15565433-15566009 GCF_015228065.2 Penaeus monodon | reverse complement strand
TCAAATAGAGGTCAAATAGAGGTCAAGAAGCGGGAAGAAAAGTTTGAAGATTAAACAACCGAGGTCATAAGAGAGTGACTTGAAAAAAATAAATATTGCGTTATTATGTTGTATAATACAGCGAGGTGTTGTATTACAGTTTGCTCAGAGTGAGATTATATTAAGTTAAGATGTGAGAGGAAAGGAGAAGACAATAAAGATTAGTAAAGGGATTGATGAAATGATAGAGCTGTATTTATGTGGATATGATTAAATGGGTGAATGGATGTAGGCAAATGGATAAATGAATTAATAAATGAATGGCTGGATGGGGCCGTAGATAGAGGGATTGCTTAAGCACTGAATAATGGAAACTGTGTCAACTTTCCTAGTACACACTATGTACAGTCACCGACAAAATTCGTAAAGTGTCGTAAATGAAGCATCAAGACCTTCCTAACATTCTTAATCACATTGTTTGGGAGATCAAGAAACTGTCAATATATCTTTTTACAAATACCCACAGTACAATACATCAAACTCAAACTCACACAAATCCATATAAAACTAATATCACGATATACACGATGCTTCCCT
>NC_051409.1:15565186-15565398 GCF_015228065.2 Penaeus monodon | reverse complement strand
CATACCCCGATTCATCAACGCGTACTTGAATAAATGCATATCTAGCAAACACAGGAACTCATTAACGTCAACCCACCCCAGATCAGTCGATGAGTAACCAGCCCACACGGACCACAAATATTCCAATGAAAACTCACCTACGTCAGCATATATCAACACCCAAAACCGACCTTAAATGCCCCTTCCACTTTTCACTTTTACAAGCACATACT
>NC_051409.1:15564046-15565020 GCF_015228065.2 Penaeus monodon | reverse complement strand
CCCACATCCCAAGTCTTACCGACCCATATTTGTCGACCCAGACTCAATCACACCTGCCAGTCCCCCAGTTGCAATGCAACTTCAACAGCCCTCAGCCCACCAGACCACACATATGCCCACCTCCCGGCTTTTCATCAACCAGAACGATGCAGCATAAGTTGGTGTGTGTGCCACAAACTCTCAAATCACCGAACCACATATTTAACTCTTCCCCCCCCCCTTTTCCCCTACTGGGACGATGCGGTCTGGGTTGCAGTGTGTGCCTTAAACAACTCATTAACTACCAAGCTGCATATCCCCTTTTCTCCAGCAGGACGCTACAGTCTGGGTTGGAGCGTAGGACAAAAAAAAACATTCCCCTACCCACCAAGCTATATATATAGCCACCTTTCCCTTTTCACCCACCAGAACGATGCGGCCTGGTTGGGGTATGTCATAAACAACCCTTCTCCCTTCACGCCACGTCTCCAACTCCCTCCCCTCGTCGATGCAGCCTGGGTAGGAGGATGTACCAAAAGCAACCCCCAACCCACCAACCCACATATCTAACCCCCCCCCCCTCTGTCCCCCACCAGGACGATGCGGTCTGGCCTCGAGTGCGTGCATCGCCATGTCACCAAGTGCTTCGACGAGACTCGACAGCGGGTCATCTACCAGCTGTTATCGGGCACGGAGAGCATCATCGACAGCTTGTGTAATAAGGGATCTTTTCGAGATAGTAAGTGAAAGGCTACATTTATAAGAGTTTTTTCCATTCTTACAGGAAGAGGCTTTCTTTATAATGGATGGTAAGACGGGGATTAATTTTTACCTCTGCCGAAGGATTTGTACTTGATTTCATTGGTTCAACGATTTCCTGGCTTCGTAGTTAGCACAAAAAAGCTACTGACAGTATGTACGGTTTATTTATGGGTGGGTTGCCTGTGGTCCAGAGCTCGGTTGGATTTTAAAGACTCCATACATGGACTGGTGAA
>NC_051409.1:15562678-15563023 GCF_015228065.2 Penaeus monodon | reverse complement strand
TGAAATTAAAACGTGTCATAACACAAAGATAAAGGAGTTATTAATTAACATAACTATTTTCATCCTCATGATATTGTTGATAGGGATAACAAATGCAACACTCACAACACATAAGAAATATCAATAAAATACAAACTGTAATATACTTGCAAAACACCATTCCTTGTCCTCTGATTAGGCAATTCAAACTTCTCTCTCTTGAAGAAAATTAGTTTACCGCCTTAAATAACTTAGAGTTCGCTAAATGCACAACAGAGATTGAACTTGAGACACAGAAACAGTACTCGATTGAGCTATAAAAAACGCATGAGATGTTTTGTTCTGATTGTTAGAGTGGTTTCTGTT
>NC_051409.1:15562327-15562504 GCF_015228065.2 Penaeus monodon | reverse complement strand
AAAAGAGGGGATGTTTTCGAATTACGTTTGTTGGTTGATTCGTGTGTCCATTTTTTCTGCAGGATTAAGTGGACAGTTACTGACGGATTGTGATGAAAATTTAGGGGTTTGTTCGTCACAGCCTAAGAATTAGTTGATTTCATTCGGATGCAACATGAACTTATAAGATTGGCTGAT
>NC_051409.1:15561735-15562207 GCF_015228065.2 Penaeus monodon | reverse complement strand
ATTGTGTGTTTCTCATTCGATTTAGCTGCTAAGGAAGAATGAATTGATTTCGCCTTTTATGGCATTTATTCGTTTAATATTTTCTTTTGCTTTTTGAGTTATGGGTCTTTCTCTGTCTGCCTATCTATATTTAAGATGTTTTTTTTACGTTTCGTTTATTTTCTTCTTCTGGTTCTCCTTTTCTGAATTTCTTTCGCATTTTTTTTCATTATTTTGTTTTGCTTTTATATTTTGTGTTTTGTCTTGTTTTTTCTCTCATTCTGAGTCTTTTATCCATTTATCCATCTGTTTAATGTCTCTACCTTTTCTCTCCCTTTTCTCTTCGCCTTTCTTCCTCCTCTTCCTTCCGATCTCCCTCTCTCCCTTTTCTCTTCGCCTTTCTTCCTCTTCTTCCTTCCGATCTCCCTCTCTCCCTTTTCTCCCAATAAACTAGGGAGAGACGAGAGGATTTGTCCAAGGCCTTTAGCCTTGG
>NC_051409.1:15560852-15561146 GCF_015228065.2 Penaeus monodon | reverse complement strand
CCCATCTATCTTTTTATCACCTCCTCCGTTCCTGGTTTATTACCGTGTAGTCTGCCCGTGCCTTGACGCATCAAAATGCGATTCCAAGTTCAGCCCAAACGCATCAACCTCCCGTAGTACTCGTTTCAAATCCCAAATATTAAACCCGATTATTCCTTTAAAAGCAATTTTCAGATTGAACCGATTTCGCTCTGGATTTCACGCGGATTTCTAAGAGATTTTTGCGTAACGATGATAATGGAGGTGATGGACGGTCTACTTGCTTCATTGCAGATAAGGAGAAAGTTGTAATTA
>NC_051409.1:15560613-15560751 GCF_015228065.2 Penaeus monodon | reverse complement strand
GTAGTTATAAGGCTATTTGTATGAAAGAGACGGTTTGTGCGTGTTCGTAAGTGTACAGTAGATAATTAGATATTGTATATATATAGAAAGAGAGAGCTATGCATGCTTTTGTGTATGTAAACAGAAATACATTTCTTG
>NC_051409.1:15560356-15560550 GCF_015228065.2 Penaeus monodon | reverse complement strand
TGCCCCCCAATCCGTCGAATCGTTAGCCATGTTGCGGCTCCTGATTGGTCATTGGCACAGTCCCTTGCTACGGGGGTTCCGGGATAAATCTGGTCCAATCTCGCTATGACTACCTATGCGGCGCTGTGACTCTCTGTTCATCTACATTTTTATCCTTTTATCTGTCCGCCTGTCTTTAGCTCTTTCGCAGAGTC
>NC_051409.1:15559472-15559550 GCF_015228065.2 Penaeus monodon | reverse complement strand
TTCAGCGGCGAGTAGACAATGAAATGATTATGGGAAATGATTTGATAACTGAAGACTGAATGTTTAATGTGTATATCC
>NC_051409.1:15558447-15558549 GCF_015228065.2 Penaeus monodon | reverse complement strand
TTTTCCATCTTTTTGCTTCAATTGCCTGCAAGATTAGTAAAGGGAAAGGGGACTGAGGAAAAGGGGGAAGAGAGGAACAGAGAAGGAAAGGTAGAGAAACAG
>NC_051409.1:15557210-15557765 GCF_015228065.2 Penaeus monodon | reverse complement strand
AGAAAGAAGGGTGAAGATTAACGGAGAAGAAAAATGAAAAACAAGGAAAATTATGCACTATCCTTATCATATTTTCCACATAGTCACTACCCCTCTTTTCACTATCTCATCCATCATCATCCTTATCAAAGTATTTTTTTCGGAACTTAAACAAAAAAAACTTTCTCTAACTTCGCAACCCATTTAGGAGAAATGTAAACATAAACAATATACAAAAAACACAAGATAATTGTTTTTATTTTCATTGTTTCTCTTCGTTTTCTACTCAGAGAAGTTTTATCAAATGATCGCAAAACTTTTCGAAAAAACAAAGTAATGAAGTTGATGGACTTCTGTTGTATATGAAGTTACGCAAAGAATTGTAGCGAGAAAAGAGTTCAGGAAAAAGACTCATAATTCATCGCTTTTAAAACCAGCTTTCATTTGATTTTTTCCTTTTTTTGCTTCTTCTTTTTTTACATGATTATTTGTATGATTTTTTGTGCGAGATAGATTTGAAAGATTAATAAAAAGGAAGAGCAGAGGAATGGATGCAAGCACTCACATATGTATGTA
>NC_051409.1:15556530-15556842 GCF_015228065.2 Penaeus monodon | reverse complement strand
ACTTCTAGGCAGATGTATAAAATCAATAAAGGGACAATTTATAACAATAAAGAATATCTAATTCACATTGTCAATCCCAATCTAACACTCGAGGCCAGCGACGCACACTAAGGCTATCAAAACCTAGACTAATTGTACTGAAAGTCAAAGTTCATATGCTTGCGAAGTCCATTAAGGATGCCAATTTGTACTTACGTCGTCCGGCATCCGATGACATACATCTGAAATCAAGATGACATCACCGCGGGAGGCCAGGTGACCGAGAGGAAATTATCAGTCTGGGTTTGGTCTATAACCGGCCGAGGAGTCAGC
>NC_051409.1:15555563-15556080 GCF_015228065.2 Penaeus monodon | reverse complement strand
CAGCTCCAATCCACAGTAATCCATCTCTGCAACAAACGTCAAAAATTATTATCATTAACATCATCACCATAATCAGTATTCGTGCCAGTATTACCACCACAACTATTATTGCCACCATCCCAGCCTCCTTCTCTCTGAGCCTCTGTAACAGAAGTGCGTACATTAGACCACGTAATATTGTGTGGGTTCCAGCCAGGGTTAAGATTATGTGTATTTCCTCGGGTTAATATTCAATGAGGCTTCAGTTCACACCAGTGTTGTTTGGGTCCCCGCGGGAGGAGGCTGTTTGCGCGAGGTGTCAACTCTGGAATGCGCTTTGATGTTATCTTTGTATTCATTTTCTTTATGTATTTGATTCACTGTCTGTTCTTACGTGCCTTTCTTCTTGTTAGCTTTTTTGGAAGCTAGTGGAAGATTTAAAGAACTTTTCAAAATCATGTTGAGATATATTCTCAAAAGCGTGATATCCACGAATAATGATACTGATAGAGAAAGGGACAACAAGATACATTTAGTT
>NC_051409.1:15555228-15555504 GCF_015228065.2 Penaeus monodon | reverse complement strand
TTCACCCTAACGAACACACATGAGAATGAAGACCAGAAACTCCACCTAACCACCTGTCACTCACCTCCACTATGCCCCCCCCACTAGGAACCCCTCCTACCCCCCCCCCCCCCTAGAAAAGGACAAGCCGATCCACAGAGGGTAAGCTTAACAAGGGCGGTTGTTCGCAGTGTACATCAGCTTGGCAAGTCCTTCCGAATTACACACTGTCTGCAGGGGAGAGAGAGGCTGCGGAATGTAAAGGCAGGTTGAGGCTTAATTAAAATCCGTGAATGG
>NC_051409.1:15554040-15554564 GCF_015228065.2 Penaeus monodon | reverse complement strand
CGCAGAATCGACGGAATTATTTTCCAGAAGGTAAATACGGCAGACGGAGAAATGGACTCCTAACGACGATAAAAGCAATTAAGTAAATAGAAATATTCCATCTACTCAAGATACACATTGACAGGCTACACATTCGCCCAAAAATTTATCTTAAAATCTGTAATCTACAATGCGATACAGCGATAAGGGTTTGCAAACACGGCATGTGTACAGAGATCGCGAATGTAAACACCATGAAATCCTCAAATACAAAGTGCTTTAACCGCACCGAAAGCACAAGCAATCACAAAAGACAAAGTATTTCCTTTATTTTCTTCTTTTGTATTTGCACTTCCACGTTTTATTTCATGATGATCAATTTCGATGTTGTTTATATCAATGGGATTTATAGAGTAAAAGTTGCCAGTTTGGATTTAATCAAATTGGCCTGTATTTCGAGTTCTTTGTCTCAAATGCGTGAACGAATTGTCAAAACCAGGATAAACAATTATTGACAACGTCCAGTTTGATTAGATTTTTCTTAT
>NC_051409.1:15553349-15553918 GCF_015228065.2 Penaeus monodon | reverse complement strand
ACCCAGCAAAATCATATAATAATTCGTGACGTTTCTGCTTCTGAAACGAATTCATTCTAACATAAATCAAACAATCGTACTCCACGGATTCGGACGTAGCGTCGGTTACAAAGATGGCCTCCCTTTCGGAAATCTAATTTTGCTCCGAAGAACAGCAAGAGGAAGGGGGAAGATAAAGAGACAGGCTGATAGACAAGTTGAACAGATTCGCGAGGCATTTTGGACAAGGGCCGGAGCAGGAGTGAACAACGGTTAGGACTGGTGAACAATTGTGAACAAATACCAGTCCTTGAAAGATCAAGCTCAACATTTCGAAATCGGGGATTGATATGTCATGACTCGGGCTTCGGAAAATATTTGAGGCCAATGATTTTCTCAAATGTGTTCAACTGTATAACATTTATATATTTTGTATGCTTTACGTCTGTGATATATATTTCTCAATGTTTTCCTAAAATCTGGTAATATTTGTGGCTTAGTAGCTTATTAATAATAATTTGAAAAGTTTACATCCTGTAGTGTTTGTTCGAACCGGATTTCAATTCATTTCCTTCCTTTGTCGATCATGT
>NC_051409.1:15552712-15553040 GCF_015228065.2 Penaeus monodon | reverse complement strand
GATCATCAATATATTTAATTAAACAACAGAATCTCCCTCTTGGCGTACTTACCCATCTATTCCCTTCCTCCTGTCTATCGCTCGCCTCCCTCCGCCCTTTTGCCTCAACATCGATGAATTCCAAGAAAAAAGTGTAGGCAAAAACAGAAGAAACTGGATCGAATTTGAACTTTTTTTTTTCTCTCTCTCTCTTTAGGAACTTTTCGTTAGACTGTGTAATCGAATTCTTGAACAGATATTGGAATTTAAGAAGCAATTAAAGGGTATCCAAAAGGCGTATTGAAATTGTATGTTGATGGTAAGAATTGGCTGATTAGCAGTGGTGTTT
>NC_051409.1:15551443-15552509 GCF_015228065.2 Penaeus monodon | reverse complement strand
TCGTAAATTACGTTGGATATGTATGATAATCAACTTGAAGCTGACAGGTGTATGTTGCTCTTTAACAGTTGACCTATGCACTTGCCTCTTCTGCTATGCAAATTCCCATCAATCATTCTATTTATCCATCTACCGAGCGTCCCGCCTACGCATCCACCCATCCACCCTCTCCTACCCCTTCCACATACCCATTTATCCTTCACTCATCCACCATCCATACACTACTTATCCCTCCACCTATCTCTTCGTATCCATTTATCCACCTCCTTCTACCCACTAAAGCTTCACCTGAATATCCATCCGTCAAATCCGCACTCATCCACAGTCCACCCACCTCTCTCCGCCCATCCACTCATTCATCCACCAAGTTCTTTTCTACACCTGTCATCCACTCACCCACTGTTGCCCTCCCCGTGAAGATAAAAATCCTCATCGATAAACTCATCCACCTTCCTCTACTCTCTTCCACCTCCCGCCCACACGCCCATCCACATTCCACCACGACCTCCTCCTTCCACCACACACCCCGTCCACCTCCCTCCTCCACCACTTCCTATCACCCACACACCCCATCCACTATCCTTCACCTCCACCCATCTACAATCCCTCACCACCCGATCCACCCCCCTCCTCCACCTCCTTCCACCTCCTTCCCCCACACACACGCCCACACACACGCCCCATCCACCATCCTCCCCCACCACCTCCTCCACCTCCTCCCCATCCCCCCCCCACAACCACAATCAACCCCACCCTCCTCTACCACCTCCTCCACCTCCCTCCACCCACATACCCACCCACAATCAACCACCACCCGACCCCCCCCTCGCCCCACCACCACCCTCCCGCCACCACCACCCAACAGCCGCACTCTAACCCCCTCCCGCTCTCCCCCAGGGTACCAGATCCACGCCCCCTGCATGAAGAACCTCAGCACGGACGCCAACGTGTGCGGCGAGCAGTACAAGCGCCTTATCCTCTCCGTCAACCCGCCGGAGAAGCTCGACTACGAAGACTCCATACGCCAGCAGTGTTGGTGAGTGCGGGGGAGGGGGGGGGGGGTCCG
>NC_051409.1:15548747-15549577 GCF_015228065.2 Penaeus monodon | reverse complement strand
CGAGAAAGTCGTGAGGATCGCAAAGAAATCGCGGCGACAGCTTCGAGTCCGCCCGAGCCAGCAATGAGAGACCTCAGACCCAAAATGGCTTTTAAATCTTCGCCAATGGAGCGCGAGACTCCTTCACTTTGACCCGCGGGCAATCACAAGGATTCTCGAGATCGTAAAAAGGAGGAGAAAGAAAACAATAAAATAACCTAGGATACCTGACGGGATAATGGATAAAAGCCGATTTGGGATAATGGGGACATTCTGCACATGACGTAGGATAGATTTTGAAATGGTTTGGCCGAAGGATGTCGCTGATATTGACCGATAAGTGACAGCGCATCGGACAGCACTTCGTGTGTTCCGAGCTTGGGACCCATTTTTAAAGAGATCCCCGATTGCATATACTTTTTTTCCCTAAATCCTTTTTGGGCCCAAAAGCATTTACATCAATCTGACTAAAATATGCGAGTCGATCGCTTGCATCAACTGGGGATACCGGAGTAATCTCTCAAAATGAATGATTGTCTACAGAGAATAAATTGCAGACTACATTTTCAAAACAATTAATCATATGCAAGTGACAACGCGCCGAACATTACTGGAACCTGCTCGAGCGAACCGGGGACGGAAAAATAACAAACAAAAAAAAAAGTTGGCACGGCTTCTGCAAACAAGCTTGTTCAATCAATCAAGATTTGTTAAAATTGAGTCTTTTCGCGCAAACATTTGTCTAGTTAAATGGTTTTGATGCTCCGCTGCGCACTTGCTTTCATGTCAACAGATGCGCGAGAAAAATATTATGCTCTACGAGGGTCCATGGATTTAGGGTATAACGTATA
>NC_051409.1:15547644-15548033 GCF_015228065.2 Penaeus monodon | reverse complement strand
TCCCTTCGTCCCCCCTCCTCCCCCCCCTTCTTCCTTTCTCTTTTTCTCTTTCATTCCCCCTTACCCCCACACCCCTCCCCCCCTCAATCCATCTCCTCCACTGCTTCCTCCCCTCCCCCCTCCCCCCTCCTTTCCCCCCAACATCATATTCCTTCCTACCCCCTCCTAACACCCCCCTTCCTTCCCCCCTCCCCACCCCCCTCCGACATCCTAACCACCCCCATACCCCCTCTTAGCATCCCTCCTCCCATCTTCCCTCCCCCCCCAGCATCTTCATCCCCCCCTACACCCCCCTCTTGCCTCTCCCCCCCCCCCCCCGAGCGGCCAACGGGGAGCCCGCGGGGATCCCATAATCACATTGGCTTCTTCAATACACTTCAATATTCGCC
>NC_051409.1:15547393-15547495 GCF_015228065.2 Penaeus monodon | reverse complement strand
AACTTGACCCCCCCCCCACCACCCCAGGCAGAAGACCCACGCAAACTTTCGCTTTACTTTGGTTAAACTTGTGTCTTGGGGCTTTTGTTAATGTCTGGGGTT
>NC_051409.1:15545685-15545861 GCF_015228065.2 Penaeus monodon | reverse complement strand
TTGTTTTGAAAGAATTCGAGATCTTAGAAGAAAAAAAAACTCCTATTGATCTTCAGACGAAAGAGTTTGCGCGGAGACGAGCTTCTTTCCTTATTCTTTACACTTTCTTGCGCTAAGCTTCATTTTCTGTATTTTTTGGTTAATGTTTATACTAATTTTGATTATTCTTTTCTGGT
>NC_051409.1:15544947-15545111 GCF_015228065.2 Penaeus monodon | reverse complement strand
GATCGATCGCTTACATTCCAAGGCGACGCACAACAATGCGTTTGATTTTTAACTTTTTTTGCATTTTGACCCAAACTTTCAGGAACTGAATCATTTCTTTTTTTCTCCGAACGATCAAGACGTTCAATGTATTCTGACGAGATATTCATGGGTGTTCAGTCTAT
>NC_051409.1:15543643-15543873 GCF_015228065.2 Penaeus monodon | reverse complement strand
TCAATGATGATAAAAGCATTTGTAGTGCTGATATTGTTAGCATTATTATCAAGACTCATTATTACCACAAAGAATCCTAATATGTGGTTTCGATTTTATTAAACATAAATCAGTAATTTGGATCCTCAAAAGAAAGAAAAGAGTAGCAATAGCGTTGGCAAAGAAGACGTAAAAAATATGACAGAAAAAATGATGATTGAAATTTTCTTTTGCCAAAATCACCAGAGGAG
>NC_051409.1:15543473-15543591 GCF_015228065.2 Penaeus monodon | reverse complement strand
GTGTGTTTCTTGAGCAGCCATCTAATAGATTTTCAGTGTTTAATAACAACCCCCCCCACCTCCTGACCTCAATTAACTCACATGGCCTCTCGAAACTTTTCTTTCTCTCTCTTTCTCG
>NC_051409.1:15543091-15543197 GCF_015228065.2 Penaeus monodon | reverse complement strand
CAGACTCGTTATCACGCTGAGAGTCATATCCGGGATTTGTGTAATCTTGTTAACAAATTTTTATAATCCATTTATTTGCCTTTTTATTGCAATTCCACGCTGACAC
>NC_051409.1:15542856-15542928 GCF_015228065.2 Penaeus monodon | reverse complement strand
GGACGGAGAAATTGAGTGACTGAGTGAATGAAAGAGAGAGGGGAAGGGAATGAAAGAGTAAGTGGGAGATGG
>NC_051409.1:15541571-15542806 GCF_015228065.2 Penaeus monodon | reverse complement strand
CAAACAAAAAAATACCCGTAAAGTGAGGGAGAAACAAAAGATGAGACTGAGCTTTTAAAGGTGAAGAAAAAAATATAGTAAGAGAGATTTAGATAGGACAAGAAAGAGAACAAGCAAAGGAAAAGAGAGAGAGAGAACAAAAACCAAGTCTGAGAAAGGAAAATGGGAAAGACAGAGACGGAAAGCAAGGGAAGGAAAGGGGAACAGAGGGAAAGAGTAGGTAAAATAGCCCAACAGAGGATTAAGAGAAAACGAAATACCACCCTGTTGATTTTGGCAGCGGGTTCAAAGCGTGTAAAAACAAGTGAGGGTCGCTGTCTGCCTGTGGGACACTCTGTTCCCTATTACCACGCCTTTATCGCGTTGGAGTAACGTTTCTGAGGCCGCGGTAACGTTTCTGATTCTACGGCAACGTTTAAGACTCCTTGGGGATTATTCTGACGCTTTGATAACGTTCTTGGTCCAGTGATAACGTTTTTCTTTTTATTCTATGATAATGTTTTCAATTCCGGGATAACGTTTTTAATTCCATGATAACGTTTTTAACCTCCGTGGTAACGTTCTTATCCTATGGAAACGCTTCGAACCTCAAGATAATGTCTCTGACGTCATGATAACGTTTCTGAGCTTATTGTAACGTTTCTGAACTCGTGATTTATAATTTATGGTCTTTCTGGTAAATCTTTTTATGATGTTATGTATGAATTATGATCTAAAACGGATTAGGCTTATTTCTAAAAATAGGAAAAAATGTTACATAAGCCATATTATCACCAGTTCAATGAAAGACACGTGGACACGCCTGTTTATGATTAATTAAAACATACAACGAAACATCAGCTATCACCTATGATCATTCAACACACTGCCACATTTTTATTTTCTCGCATGACCTACGACCTCCAGAGCCCTATCGCCATACGCCACACTCGACCTCCAGCCTCCTAGGGCCACGTGTCATGTGACCACATGCCGTACATGACCATATATCAAGCCGCGACCACATGCGGTACTTTGCGAACTGTATCACATACAGCTACATGCCACACGTGACCACCTTTCAACCCACGACCACAACTAATCGCCATTTCCCTCTCTTTCCCCCTCTCTTCGTCTCCTCGAACGACCAGCGCCTTCCACAACTACCTGCTGTGTGTGACGTCAGCAGCAGAACGGGAGTGTGGAACGCAAGCCGCCAATTTTATCGAGGAGTACTCCTACCGCACGGCCGGGCC
>NC_051409.1:15540992-15541267 GCF_015228065.2 Penaeus monodon | reverse complement strand
TAACGCACGCGCAACAGCTGGTCCTCCTTCATAAAGAAGCAGGAGGACTAAGCCGTGGCCACAGACGCCCTCCAGGCTGTACTAATCCCGTGCCCCTTCCTCCCACAGACGCGGTGCAAAGTCTACGTCCCGGGGAGCCTCGAGTGCACCCACAGCACGGCGGCACTCAGCAGGGGCGCCTCCTTCCTCGGCCTCTCGCTCCTGCTGGCTGTGCCTCTCCTGCTGCCTCGGTTGCTCTAGGTTCACGGTGGGATCGCCGGCCGTGATGTGAGGTG
>NC_051409.1:15540075-15540254 GCF_015228065.2 Penaeus monodon | reverse complement strand
GGCCAATCAGAGGTCGAGAAAGAGAAACGAAAATAGGAGTATGACATGAAATAGAGTGAATCGTGAGAAAGAGATGTTAAGAGAATAGAGATAAGTATAGGAGGAAATGAAGAGAGGAATAGAGAGAAAAGAAGAAAATAAAATCTTCTCAGCTAAGGGAGATGAAAAGATAAAAAAAG
>NC_051409.1:15539877-15539964 GCF_015228065.2 Penaeus monodon | reverse complement strand
AGGCGACTAAGATAATGGAAGTATAAGAAAAGGAGAGATTTTTACATTAAAGAATTGATTAGGAAAAAAATATTTATTAAAAAAGGG
>NC_051409.1:15539288-15539803 GCF_015228065.2 Penaeus monodon | reverse complement strand
CTAAATAAACGCAAATCAGAATGAACAGTCATGAACACCATAACAATGAATCGAAATTGGAAATGAGAAAATGAAGAAAACGAACGAGGCAAGATATAAACGAGAACGAGGCAAGATATAAACGAACAGAAAATGAAAAGCAGGAAAAACTCACAAGCGACACCATTTATTCAGGAAACTCAATTTGACCTTCCTTGACCTCCGTTACTCCCTTGACCCTCGAACCTAGGTCACGGAGTAGGCGACACTGAAACACGAATGGGATCCTCGCAGATTTTACTTACGTGTAATTGGAAAAAAAGGAAAGTAAACACATTTATGTGTAAATGAGGAAAATATGTTATTTAGAAAGATGTATAAGAAATAAGTGATGGAAGGATGAGAATAAGAACATTAGAAAAATAAAAATGGAATATGTGTGTGTGTGTGAGAAGAAAATTCTTGGAAATAAAAGTAGTAAAAGAGAAAATGGATAAAAATTACTTGAATTATATAATGAATGGTTAGAAAAAGTG
>NC_051409.1:15538812-15539066 GCF_015228065.2 Penaeus monodon | reverse complement strand
GCATACCTGACAAGCATAAAACATAAGATTTTCTTAAAAGTGAAGATAAAATAAACTGATTAGGAAAAATTATGATTATGTTCTTTCTTTTGAAACGTTTCTACTGACAGTGTAGACAGTAATTTTTTTCTTAGAAAATTTAGAAAATGAGAAATTTGGCTTCTTTATCGGTGAAAATAGTTAAAAGATTCAATCAGAAGATATTGATAAAAAGTGTGTAAATGACTGAAAGTTTCTTTCAGGGAAAAAATTTC
>NC_051409.1:15538383-15538725 GCF_015228065.2 Penaeus monodon | reverse complement strand
CGTTATCATCTCATATTGCTGTGATCATTTTCATACTGTTTAGTAGTTTAGTCTTAGAATATTGCATAGATCGTCTCCCACTTCATTATGATTCGTCCGATGAATTGTGAAATTCATATTATTCTCAGAAAATCACCAGGCCCTATAGTCGCTCGACCAATCAGAGACGAGCGAAGGGAAATGTACGGACCAATCACAATGAGGCAAATTGCCAATTTAATTGTTAAATTGTAAAATAAAAAAGTGTTTGTGTGTATGTATGTACAATGAGTGATATATATATACAATATACTGTATATGATCCTCCCCCTTCCCTGTATTTTGTTTTAATACTGGTGGAAA
>NC_051409.1:15537714-15538249 GCF_015228065.2 Penaeus monodon | reverse complement strand
CACACACATTATTCCACCTGACTGTGTTTGCCATAGCTGCTAAAGATGACGCAATTTCCTCCCGGCTCACGACTCAAGCAATGTATATATCTCCGCTTCCTATTTGCAGATAACAATGACGAAAAATAACTTGGTGTACTTAGCTCGCTTATTCCGGGAAGCTGAAAGGTAGTCTTGTGTTTCCGTAGAAAATGTTCTTTATTCCATTTTTACGGCTATTAGAGGAGTGAAATTTCGCAAGGGGGAGGGGGGAGGAAGGAGAACTCTGCATTGTTATCATTTTCTCTTTCTTTTTTAAATCTCTCTTCGTCTTATGATTCGCTCTTTTCATTTCAATCTTGCAAATGATCATTACATCCATGCAACTGTTATTGTGTGATTTAAGCAGGTCACATTGCAGCACAACTGCATTTGTATGTCTCTAAATGTCGGCGTGTCTGTCTGTTCTTCAGCTTCCCCACGAAATTTTATGCATTATTTCGAAGATTAAAAAATGATAACTATAAGGTAACAGAAAAGATGAGGAACGAAATTA
>NC_051409.1:15537445-15537629 GCF_015228065.2 Penaeus monodon | reverse complement strand
ATCATTATAGTCGTCAGTGAAAGTACACAGAATGTTAAGTAGAAGATAGTGCTAATAATAGTACTAATCAATCGTCTTTATATCACTGAGTTGGTGTTGAAAGGATTTAAACAAATCTGTAATAAAAGTGTAAAAAATATTTGTATTTGTCCTCGAATATTATATGGGGAAAAATTAACACTGA
>NC_051409.1:15536840-15537426 GCF_015228065.2 Penaeus monodon | reverse complement strand
GAACAAATAGAGGATGTTTACTCTGTAATTAACTTTATCATGATTCAGTAGGTTTCAATTTGGGTTGAGAATTTCTGCATGCTGATGAGAGTGTAAATATTGCTCATGATAACTTTAATCGTGTTCATACTGGTAATGATACAAATAGCGTAAAATAATGATGACGATGATAATTCTCGCCACTAGGCATCAGCAGCTTGGAGTTACCAGCGACATATTTATTCAGCATTTTGTCTCGACATGGCAACAGAACGAGGAGTGAAGGAATGTCTACTCATCAGTTATCAATCACTGTTTTAGTTGTTGTTTTTTAGCCTTTGTGTGAATGTTGACTTTTGGGAGAACGAAATATAGCTGTAGCCTTCATTGGCTTGTCTGAATCAGTATTGTAATAAAGAAATATGGCGTCAAATTGTTGTGTCCTTTTCCTGATTTTTTCATTGCCTTCGGCGGGAAATGTGTTACAGAAGAAAAGCGAACTGCTCCGTGAAATGCAAAATGATTTTGTCTGATGTTAAATCATAATTTAAATCAAACACTTTACGAATTCAAATTCAGTCGATTAAAAATGACAAATATAGTTATC
>NC_051409.1:15536396-15536520 GCF_015228065.2 Penaeus monodon | reverse complement strand
TGTGTGTGTGGTGTCATATATATATATACCAGAAATTGGTATTAGGGACAACAACAATAGTAAATATTCTGAACAACAACCTGAAAATTGCATCAGATACAACTTGTGTACTTCTACGACCACA
>NC_051409.1:15532674-15532895 GCF_015228065.2 Penaeus monodon | reverse complement strand
TCAATATGGCCTTCAACCAAGGAGGAGGCAGAGCAGATCTGTGTCTCACGTCCAAATGGCAGAGAGGCTGAGGTTTCTAAGAAAAGATTTCTCTTTCTTCGGCAGCCTCTCGGTAGGATGTTTAATTAAGGTTCTTACTTCCGGTACCTGGGGACATTGGTGGCAACGGGAGGAGGAATTTTTGAGGCTGCATCTGCATTTTTGGTTTGGTTTGTCGTCGA
>NC_051409.1:15532034-15532232 GCF_015228065.2 Penaeus monodon | reverse complement strand
TTATTTTCCATAATGACGACAATATGAACTGAAATATAACAGTACAACAAGTAATCGATTACAGTGTATATTAGATTACATCTCCTCCCTCCTATTCTAACTACGCTTTAAGATAACAAGCGATTGGTGACCTGAATCCATATGATGTGTATATAAAACTATTAAAATCATTAATATTTTTATTTTTTCCGTTTTTCA
>NC_051409.1:15531459-15531957 GCF_015228065.2 Penaeus monodon | reverse complement strand
CCAGTGCCTTGTAAATTAACCTACGGCTCCCGCGTATTCAAATTCCGGTTAAATGAAGCTGAAACACGATTACCGTCGATCTACCAAACCTGAAAGGCCTTTGTTGGTTTGAAAGAGCTTAAACCCAGAGACCCATCATGAAGCTTTATTTTTGAGTTCGCGGTCTCATTATTATTCATAGCGACGCCAAATATAATCAGGGCGACGAGTCCATGATGCAATGATGGTGATTAGGGACAAAATATTCCATTACCACATTGCTATCATCTTTATAATTATGGGAGAGCTTGCGGAGACGTTGAATAGGCAGCCGGAGGAGCGAGGGTGGTGTGAAGTAAGTGAAAGAGGGGTTTTGTGGCCGTAGATTTCGGCCCCTCCGAAGCTCCTTCTTTCTGAATATTTATGATTTTTCATATTTATTAACATATTTTCTTAACGTTCAATGGCCCGATGATTGTGTTTGTGAGGGTATTACTTCTATGATATCATGCGCGCACG
>NC_051409.1:15530325-15530773 GCF_015228065.2 Penaeus monodon | reverse complement strand
CTCCTGACACACCGTTTAGGTGACTGACCCGATTGAATAAATCAGGTGACATCACACATCCTTCCCTTACTCCTCTTTCTATTATCAGTCAACCTCATCTTTTACTGTTACTGTTGTTTCTTGTTTCCAATATAGGTGTCCTATCAATCTTATAGGTGTCCTATCATCTCTCCTATCTACTCTTATTCTCGCAAGCATATCTATTAGTTCTATTATTTTTGTCAGATGGATCATGATGCTGATGTGTTGATGCTTTTTACATTCTAGTGTTCCATGAATCTTGGCTATGAATACTGATTGCCACATTTGTTCTGTTAACTTCCCTGTACTGTAGACGTGTTGGCTGCCTCTGCCATGCCCTTTATACCTATTTCGTCAAGTGCCTTTAGCATTTCTCCTGTTATTCGGTCTTCGCCTATTGCTGTGCCTTTTCTCATCATTTTTAGTG
>NC_051409.1:15530196-15530287 GCF_015228065.2 Penaeus monodon | reverse complement strand
GAGGATCTTCTCCTTTATATGCAAATGATTTACTAATATATTCATTCCACATATGTTTCACTTCTTTTAGTTCCATGGATACTGTTCCATC
>NC_051409.1:15526732-15526986 GCF_015228065.2 Penaeus monodon | reverse complement strand
ATCAACCAGTACCTTGCAGCCAAATCATCCCACAAGAAAGAAAATCTTGTGTATGTACCAATCCACAGATGCTTAAGGAGCCCCTAACGGCAACATTGTTAAAAGTATGTAACTAAATACCTAAATGCCCATACAGGGTTCTAACATGCTTTATATACCAACTTGAGGACAAAATAATGTTGTAGTATAATCTGATATAGCCATAGAGGAAATATGTCGCGTGGAGGCATCTCTCTCCCGTCTAATGGAACGTA
>NC_051409.1:15524105-15524391 GCF_015228065.2 Penaeus monodon | reverse complement strand
TGAGCGAGAAAACAAAAAGTCAGAAGCTAAACGGACACTATCAACGACTGAAAAGTACATATACACAGATGAACTTTCTGCGCACGAAATAATGAACGACTGAACTGAAGTTTGGATCGTTCTAGAGAAGAGGTTAACCTTTGGGGTAAAATTGTTCGTTTCAATTATTCATCGGGATATATTTACCAAAAGCACCGAGGTTTATGTCATTTGAATATTGCCTTCCTATAAATGTTAACGATATTTATAAGAATATATATGTGTGTGTGTTTTGTCTTTGTATTAG
>NC_051409.1:15523467-15523826 GCF_015228065.2 Penaeus monodon | reverse complement strand
ATTAATACCTAGCATAGAGTAATACTTAGCTGTAGCTAACAGTAGTGAAATACAGACCTGAAATTAAGTATTACATTACGATCGAAGCAGCTTTCCCTGAGAAATAAAAATATTATAGCAAAATATATGAAAGAAGGAGGATAGATTTGCATGCTTCATCGCACAGATCTCCAGAAGATGATAGATGACTTTAGAAGAGTATTTGGAAAAGAACGTATTTCCTGCAGAACACAGTGCGATTACCAGGACAATAAATGCATTTGGAAGAGTCTACCCGGTACAGCAGTTTTCTTTGGAAGAAAATTTTGATTTAGGATAAACTGATCTAAAGTAAAATTTTAGAACTTATCCTTCAGACT
>NC_051409.1:15521449-15521889 GCF_015228065.2 Penaeus monodon | reverse complement strand
AGCTGAAGTATGGTCTTGAGATGTGGAATGGCTATTCAGAGGCTCATGCTGCATTGTAGGTGTTAGTTGCTGTGCACCGTGCGGCAATCGAGAACTATGTGGCCGAGGGTCTGGAGGAAGCTGATCAGAGATCTGCCTCTGAATACAAACTCCAGAGTTGTCAGAGAGGTGGAGCTGTGCTTCCGGTGGCTGCAAAACACGTCTCTCCCAGTTTTGATGCCTCTCTCGTTCGAGTTCAAACTCCTTTTGAGCTAACTGCCGTCGTAAGTTCTCAATCTCATCATCTCGCTGGGCACTAGTAGAAGGCTCCTGGGGCTGAAGAACTTCGACCTCTCCTTCTGTCTGTCGAGGACGAGACAGCTTCTTTCTGACGAGAAAGCCTGTTATTAAACTGCTGCGTCTGTGCCTTTATTTCGCCAAGCTCGGTAGACACGGCCTCG
>NC_051409.1:15521192-15521349 GCF_015228065.2 Penaeus monodon | reverse complement strand
AATCGACAGAGATTGACAAGCCTGCTACCGAAGAACGGTCCCGGGAACTAGGGTGGCTGGAAGATCGTAAATTCCTACGAATTCCCGTGTTCTTGCCTTTGGGCATTCTGCATACAGTGAGCTGCCAGCACAATCAAGAAACACTCTGGCACTGTTC
>NC_051409.1:15520617-15521105 GCF_015228065.2 Penaeus monodon | reverse complement strand
TCCACTGTTCGTAGACTCATTGTACTGTTCACAAACCCGTCACTGCATTTTCTTTTCAATGTCCTTGCATCTTTAACACATCATTGTACCACTTTAAAAAATCACTGCCCTAGTAGATTGACATTACACTTTTAACAGAGTCACTGCATTTTTCACAAAGGCACTGCACTGCACAAAAATCACTGTTACACACAGGTCACTGTATGATCCAGGGAGCTGCCGAATTAGATTTACAGACATAAAAGAGAAACATACAGTGTCCCTAAAACTAACGGGAGCCACTAAACAAGCCAAGCTGGGTGAGCGGGTATTTGAGACACAAATCTAACGAGAATTATGCTGCAAGAAAAGGCCCCGCCCTTGCAAACTACACATTCATGATATCACTGAAAAAAAAAGAAAGGACACATTACATAACAAAGAGGCTCTCCTAAGACTCCCGCAGGAGGTACAATGTTCGTGCATGATATAGCCTGACAGGAATTAAG
>NC_051409.1:15516630-15518002 GCF_015228065.2 Penaeus monodon | reverse complement strand
ACCTTCAGTCGATTTTATAGTGTTGCATGGGATTGTCTTTGATATATATACCATGGCCATGAACTTTCCTGCCCTCACGATATTTGTTGTGTGAATGGTACCCCTGCGTGGTTCCAAGGTTTCTTTGAACCATGCTTCTGTGATTACCGCAATGTAGACAGTATTTTGTTTCATAATGACGTCGAATTCGTCTACTTTGTTAGTGAGGCAACAAGCAGTTGCAAGGTAAATGCTAGGAACTGTTCTGAAGGTCTTGCGTTAGCTGGCGCTCTTGTTAACGAGCCATTTTGGTCGAACATCCCGCTCAGGTTGCGAGGATTGTATTTGTTTCTATTTGAAAAGACCATCACGGGGCTAGGGAAGGAATCTGACCTCGACAACTCAGCTACTGGTGCCTTGCCTGTACGTAAAACCGAGAAGCTGGAATGATGTGAATGATTAATTTTAGTTTTGAATGCTTTTTCATTGTCCTCCTCAGGGAAGTTAATGAGCAGAGGATTCTCGATATCTGCTTCCTGTATGTCGGTAAGGTAGTTTGTTATGTACACTGTAGGTACAACACCTCTAGCTTAGGTGCCCTTTGAAGGGGTTTGGCATTAGATAGATCTCTGTTCTCTTTTTTTCTACGACAGTCAGCCCATCCTCATCCACGTTATTTGAGTTAGACGTTTCCTGTCTTACAGTGTTTTGACTGCAGTTATGAATCATCATAACTGGCGTTGTGACGCCACTGTCAGGCTGGGGAACCTCGGGCACGTGGTGGTCCTTCGCATCACTTTCCTCGCGGTTCGGTGGGGCTGGTGGGCGGGGGAGGGGATTGTCGTTTTCCCTTCTGTTATTTTGCTTATTCCTCCTCTTGTAGCTTTCAATATCGGATTTACCTTTACTGTCTTGTTGTTTCTGGTGTGACTATGTGCGGGAGTTACTTGTGTTTCTTTACTGTTCATCTCCTGTTGCTGACGAGTGGGGGTGTGTGAGGGGGTAGGGTGACGCCGGGCCGGTGAAAAGTGTGCTGCTCGCTTGCGTCAGCAGGCACGCTTGCTTGCATGACTCTGGCCAGTGATGACGAAGGGTTCGTATAATGCCGGATTAGTAGTTACATCACAGGGTTGGGGTGTCCCAGAGGTTTACAAGAGTTTCCGAGAGGTTTCCGAGAGGCTTACGACAGTTTTACAATAGGTTTCCGAGAGGTTTATGAGATGTTTCCGAGAGGTTTACGATAGGTTTACAATAGGTTTACGAGAGGTTCATTGGGAGGAGATGGCAGAGTGGGGTTGGGTGTGTCTTAGTTTGGTAAGGGCTGTGTGAGTTGGGAGGGGGCAGAAGGGAGAGGGTTGGTATTAGGATGGCCTTGTACACGTCATATGTGATG
>NC_051409.1:15515411-15515660 GCF_015228065.2 Penaeus monodon | reverse complement strand
TTGTTATTATTGTTATTATAACTAGCAGTGTTACTAATTTATTCTGCTCAGTAACAAGTGAACACTAAATATACGGGTTCAATAAAGCGTCGTCTTGCACGTCCTCACTTGTATTTTTTATTATTTTGGGAGAATGAACAAGTTCATTAAACAGTTTCATCGTTTCAATTGTAGTATGCTCGACTGCTAGAAAGTTATAAATCAAAAATTTATTTTACCTGTATGGAATCCCTGGCGGGCCTCATTCTC
>NC_051409.1:15514703-15515376 GCF_015228065.2 Penaeus monodon | reverse complement strand
TTCCTTAATGACTATATGATTAATCAAACTATGTTCCAATTATACCGCGGGGATTATTCTAGGCTAGACCAAACTATATCCGGGTATATTCTGGGAGGGGGTTAATCTGGGCTGCCACACCGGGCCTTCCTTGCTTTTATTTGTTAGTTTCAGTGTGACATCATTCTAGCGCCTTTTTACAACGAGATGCATTAAGACCGTGAGATCTGACGCCCCCCCCCCCCACTTGCCGTGTCCCTGCTATGAGCGGTGGAAATTTTCTCGCAGTTTTCTTCGAATTGTTCCGAAACGATCATTTCTGAAAAGGGTTAAGAAATTATGCAACTCTCTTACGTCTGGCATGCGGCGCACCGGCCCAAAGTGAAACTGATTAGTCACTCGCGAAGGAAGAGTGACTCCAGACGGACGCAGAAGGAGGTGCGATAATATTGTGGTGATAGAAGTAATTATTCTATTGTGATATGAAGGAAATGACGAAACGTGTGGAGACGAATCGATTTTCCCAACGAAATATTTAACGACTAGGAAATATGTCGTTATTCATTCTTATTTTTCGAGAAAGCCATTCCAGGTGTAATTTTTGGAGCCATTTCACTCGATCTTCGAAAAAAATACAAGGCGACCACCTTCATTGCACTAGATTCCTTATGTACTCAAGTAGGTACAGCGTGAA
>NC_051409.1:15513157-15513886 GCF_015228065.2 Penaeus monodon | reverse complement strand
TTTTCTTATGGTGACATCCGCATATATAGGAGTTCTCAACCCTCATGTGTTTATTGATTTTTTTTTTCTAAAATTTTCTATATAGCATTTATATACGTTCGCTCTTTTTGAAGTGTATGAACATGAGCACTTCGATGCCAGTGACACAGACACCAATTTAAACAAAGAAAACTTTTGATAAACTCAAATTCGGGGTCGTTCTCATGGCTGATTCCTGAGAGCATCACGCCATGGACAGGATTATACAAGTCAGTGTTTATATAAAAACATATAAATTAGGTGTGATTTTTCATTGTTGCTGTTTTTTATTTCTTTTCTACTGTTATCTTTTTTGTCTTGTCTCTTATCATTCCGGCGATTTTGCTGTGTGTTTTCGCTTGTTTTTTTAACGTTTTTATCTTATCTTATTGTCGGATTGTGTTTTTTTTTCTCATGTGTTCGTGACTACTGTTTTATCGTTTCTTCTGCCTCTTTTTTCTCTTCGTCGCCAGTGCCCTTCAAGGGTAACGAGCGTAACAATAGACCTTTGAATGACGATCAGAAATAGACTGATATTCAGGCCACTCCTTCGACAGCCTCAAAAGTCTTGACTGCCCCGTAGTTCTTGCATTTTCTTTCACATTCATTCGCTCTATATTTGATTTTCCTTTTGTTTTTCTTTCCTTTTTATTTATGATAACACATCATGATAGATATTGATTTTGTTTTTTTTTATATGCGTTACATGGG
>NC_051409.1:15511811-15512509 GCF_015228065.2 Penaeus monodon | reverse complement strand
GTATAACATTAGCATAGTTTGATCCCGGATACCTTGGCCCTTTTTCTGGTTAACATAGTTTAGCAAGCAGAGTTAGACTGTGATTCGCTAATGCTCTCACGGTTTTAACGTTGCAAATATATGTTGATATTGGTGCAACAAGTGTTAAAAGTCATATTGGTGCAGCAAGTGTTAAAAGTCATATTGGAACCCCTGACGGATGCCACACCAATAAGGGAATAATGATATATTATTGTTAAACAGCGAAATGTGTAAATGGACCCCAATATTGCCATTCAGCTTTTGTTTTCCGTTTTAAAGATGAAATACGACACGCAAAATAATGCATAAACATTACAATACAGTACTCTTTTTTTAAGATATAAACAACATGACTTTTAACACCAAGGCCTTTGACGAAAGAGGGGAAAAGGGAGGGGAGAGAGAAGCAAAAGGATGGTGAGCTATGAGATACGGATATGTGAAGATAAAATAGTGATCATCCGTAAGATTAGATAGAAAGAACGTTATCGATGCTATGTCACACGAAATGTTATTGTAAAGCCATAACAGTTGATCAGGCGAGCATTGCTAGTGAATGCAAGGCTCAAGCGTAATATGGTTTCTTCGTGTAGACATCGTTATTTATATACACTGTTTAGTCTTGGCAGTTATTGCACTTAGATAAATTGAAGACGTTGGGCAGTGGTGGCTAATAG
>NC_051409.1:15510924-15511079 GCF_015228065.2 Penaeus monodon | reverse complement strand
AAAGCAAGGGGATAGGTATGGATAGATATTTGATGTATAAGGATGAATATGCGTTAGTTGATAGTATGAGTAAATGTTTAAAACTTAACTATATTATATGTTGTCACTTGGTCTCGCCAGCTTGCTTTTTCCTTCTCGGTGAACATGACTTGAAT
>NC_051409.1:15510732-15510892 GCF_015228065.2 Penaeus monodon | reverse complement strand
TGAATTTGATATTTGTAAGGAACAGAGAATTGTGAAACAGGCCTGAAAATTCATATATGAAGCGTGATAAATGACATTTGGATAAAAAAAAAATTCAAATGATCAACACTCGGGATTTTTCTAACATGTAACCAAACTACAGTATATATACTCATAAATC
>NC_051409.1:15509158-15509703 GCF_015228065.2 Penaeus monodon | reverse complement strand
CTGATTCTTCTCCCGACTCAGAGCTCCTCTCGCTGCTTCCTTTGCTTCCACACCATATTCGACTCTGCTCGACCCTGTTGAACTCTCCCGTGAACGTCCGTATGAACTGAAGTCTAGAATACAGTTCCATTTTTATCGATTTTATTCCCAGATATTATTCCCTCATATTACAGAACTTTGTTGTGCTTGTGGTTCTCACAACCTTTTTTTATTGTGACCGAGCGATGTATGACTCATTTACTTAATACCACACATTAACACTATGAACGCAGTACACATTCAATATTAATTAACAAAGCAATAAGAACACCATGTATCTGCATCGTATAATAAGCCACAGTATGCACACTCATCGGTTGCACAAACCCAAGCAAGCCAGACTCCTCTGCCGGTTAACCGACATTCTTTTATCCGCTTAGTTCTATGGCTTCCGTTATTTGTTTTCTGAACTTTCCTCTCTTTGTGGGATCTTTGCGTGAAAGACGTTGTCTGTGGGCGGTGTGAGACAGATAGCAAATTTTCAAGACAAGTTGTCTGCCGTCCTG
>NC_051409.1:15508861-15509048 GCF_015228065.2 Penaeus monodon | reverse complement strand
GTCATGGTCAAAAAAGATAAACTACCCTCACTGCTAGCTACCCGAAACAATCAGTAATGATATAAGCCGTACTATAATTCATCATACTTTTTATCCAAATCAGCCAGGTTAAGGCACTACTTTCTACTACATCAAAAAATAGTGATTTTTTTCGCTTGCTTCACGATAGAAATTGTAAGAAGTTGAT
>NC_051409.1:15508670-15508820 GCF_015228065.2 Penaeus monodon | reverse complement strand
ATCTGTTTTAGAAACTATATTTGTTTATTGCCTATTATAACTTGCGTTCATGTATAACGTTGTTCAGTATAACTTTAGCTAGTCCATACATTAATATTAGCATGTATTAATGATGGTAAAAGGGAGAGTCGTAGGGCTTTATTGAGCTGG
>NC_051409.1:15508074-15508635 GCF_015228065.2 Penaeus monodon | reverse complement strand
GATTCGGCGACGAAATTTAGGCTTATACTCGTATGGGTGGAATTGCCGCCGCCTGTACATCTGACACGTGTCTGCCATCTATTCAAACCTCATGCGGTGAAAATAAACTCAACTATCGCACAAGGAGTTTGAAAGGTAGAAATAATTGACTAGCTAATATCAGTATAACGCGGTTGTGGAAGGATGGCGGGTAGGATGACCAAAGGAGAGTATTCTATCAATAAGCAAACTTGTAAATTGTACAGTACGGCTCAATCTGTCTAAATCTGAAATATATATACATGCCAGTTTATGAGCTGCTGATTAACCGTGTCCTTTATGTGACTAGTGAGGGTGAGTTGATTACCAAATTGTACAATTAAGATGCTTATTTCTCTGGTTAGGTCGAGCCTTTTCCCTTCAATTCTGAGGACGGATGGGGCTGACAAGTCCTGTCAACCGGATAATTATCTGACTGATGGCACATGGCTCCAGATGGTATATGGTTTGATTTACCAATAGCTAGACCTTGAATAACAAGGATATTATTATGTGCCTGTTTTTCAATCTGTCTATCTGTTC
>NC_051409.1:15507519-15507959 GCF_015228065.2 Penaeus monodon | reverse complement strand
ATCACCATCATCATTTCTCCATTCCAGATAAAAAAAAATGCAATCCCACAAAATTTCGGGCAAGTTTCTTCTGGCGGCATTCCTTCTCCTTCCTAACTTCTCTGGGATTTGCTGAAGGATACCAAGTTCTTGTACTCGGTCCAGTGGGCAGTCGGAGCCTCTATCACCTGTGCCGGGCGCTCTCTGAGGCACTGAGCCAAGCGGGGCATTCCGTTACACTTATATCTTCGTTTAAACCGTCTTATAGGTGAGTTGGGAGGAGGTGGGGGTATGCATGCATGAGGAGCTTTGTGGAAGCTGTGACGAGATAATGCGATATGAATGTATAAATAGTTATGTACTTTGTGATGAGATATGAGAATGTATGTGGTTTGTGACGTGACTTTGTGATGAGTGACATTAAGCATTGGTGTGATTAGCTTGGGTTAGAATTAAGTATT
>NC_051409.1:15506930-15507356 GCF_015228065.2 Penaeus monodon | reverse complement strand
GTGGGATTGTATCCTCCGGGTTCACTTCAAGACGCTATCCTTCCAGTAACGGGTATTTCATTTGGGCATACTGAGAGAGGAGCGAATCTCTAGATCTTCCATAGCTCTTTCTAAGTCGTTCGCAGTATTTGGCGGTAACACTTTCACACTTAAATATAGCAGCATATGAGATTAAGGCAAATCTTTATCCAATAGGAGATGCCAGAAGCCATGATACATGCTTAAGGTCAAATTACCTTCAGCCTGCTTAATAAAACTCCTCATAAACTCCTAGTAAATGACCTCCTTCTTCCCTACCAGTTAAACTAGAAAGCCTTTCTCAGAATATTTATGTAGTTGTGTAGTCAATAGATCACCAACCTTAACTTTGGATTGACTTTTTTTGAGACCCTGGTTACTGTTCTCGATGAAGCCTCAATGGACAGG
>NC_051409.1:15506461-15506632 GCF_015228065.2 Penaeus monodon | reverse complement strand
AAACAGCTACATGGACATAGTTTAACGCTCCGAGGATAATCCCACTCATCAGAATTTATCTTCCAATGGCAAATTTGGCAGGAGGAGGCTTTCTGGACGAACAAGAAAGTAGTTGATTAAATCTGTCTTGAGGAAGTAGACATGGGCCTCGTGTCTGCCTGAGTCCTCGCA
>NC_051409.1:15506038-15506373 GCF_015228065.2 Penaeus monodon | reverse complement strand
TGTGTAGAGAACTTAATGTAAAAAGGGATTAGGAAAATATGGTATGGTGGGATGATAATGTATGATATATGAAGAAGTGTGATGAGGATAAGGGACAGCGAGGTAAGATGATAAGACTATAAGGGATTTTAAATGAAGTTGTGATTGCGTAATGTGTGGAGTTCTGTGAGTGAAGATATAGTGAGGTGATAAGGTATGAGGTAAGGATAAGGCGATATTCTATAGTGATACGGTATAAGGAGGTTTTGCGGTAGATTAGTCCTTAAGTGCACAGACATAAAAAGCAATTCATTAAATATACTTTTAGAGATACAGTAATATCAGTAAAACGATCC
>NC_051409.1:15505752-15505960 GCF_015228065.2 Penaeus monodon | reverse complement strand
CAAATAAGTAAAATGTATTTTCTGTGTATGCATATATTAGTATTTATATGACGAGCTTTGCTCCATGATTTCGAGGCTTCAATTAGACAGTGTCATTTTACAGAATACAATATATTATCAAACGGATTACAACCAACGAATAAGATCTATGCTTCCTACATCATGGCCAGCTCAGTCTCTGGCATGACTTACAGCCTAGAAACTGGTT
>NC_051409.1:15503209-15503612 GCF_015228065.2 Penaeus monodon | reverse complement strand
GTATTTACAAGTCCAGCCAGCATTCACCTTAGCAGGCGGAAGTGAGCCTTTTTGTCAAGGGGGGAGATGGACATTGCAGGATCAAGAGCAGCGCTAGTGATTTACCTTGACCTTCGAGCCACTCACGGAGAGAGGATTATTAAAAAAGAGATTGTGTGAGCTTATTTGGCCAAACAAAGCATTAATCCACTAATGCTATAATTTTTCTGTTTTATTTATTATAATAAGATGACATTCTTAATTCCCGCAATGGCCTGTTGTGCAAGCAAGGAGGGAATGTGTTCAGAATTTCCAGAGGGGATTGTTGGAAATTACAAGACCGTGGTAGAGCGAGCCAGCTACTTCCAGTTTTTGTTGGCGAGACAAGTGCGTGGAAGCTCCTCAAATCATGCGACCTCATCAT
>NC_051409.1:15501908-15503097 GCF_015228065.2 Penaeus monodon | reverse complement strand
TTTCTCCGCCGATCACTAGGTCAGGTATGGAAAGAGTTGAGCAAACATTAGTTCATGACAGCATGCATTGTCTTTTTAATGCACCTTAAAGAACATCGCAACCGATATAATGTGCAAATTGCCACCTCACTTAACAAACAACAGTGTTGATATGATACGTGAATGATACATTTAGGGGAATATACATCACGCCACTGCAACGAAATGTGGAAATGCCACTTTTATTCCTCCGACGAGGGTGCTGGGCAGCGAGAGAGATTACAAGCCAGGCCTTTTGACAGACAAATCTTCCTTGGAGAGGGTTTCCCAACCTGTATGGGGCGGCCACCACCCGAGTGAGGAATTTGAGGTAGTAGAAGACGTTTTAGTTGTGTTGTGTAAGACTATGTATGAGTGTTAGTCTGTGTGTAAAAGAGAAAATAAACTCATCTAGCACTGAATATGCAGGCGTGGGAAGTGTCATAGATAGATAGATATGTTTTTCATTTACTATGTTTACGTAATCTTGATTAGAGATTGTTCGAAGTATATAATCCCAAGTATATTGTGGTCATTGTCCCTTTGTGTTAATAAGATTCATCCCAGTTTTCAGTCCATACGAATTATAACTTTTATGTACAAGACTTTCTTATTAGAATACGTTCAGGTTTATGTTTAAACTCCCATGTTTATGGTTCCACTAATCCTTTTAGATTTGAGTAGGTAATCCATATAATCATAATTCTGTATATATTTCAAGAGGAATTTCTTATTACATGATATCAAAAGACAAGGAAAGACATTGATTGTGATGTTAAACTTATTGTTTACTTATTGTCTCCCCCCTTTATAACACTAAAACATTATTTCGGTCTGAACATGGTTTTACAAATTCAAATCTTTCCGTTCATTATCATGGGATTATTCTTAACTATTTTTTCTCTTTTTTTAATATGACTGGACCGGACTGACATTTCGCCCAAGCCATGAATTTCCTTTTGGTTCATCGGCTTAAAAAGGAGCATTTACAAATGTATTTCTGGAAGGATATGAGCAATGCTTGAACACGTAATAGCACATCTCATGACTACTTGGCATGTCATGAGAGAGCATCAGTGTATCATAATTAAAATCAGAAGCACACAATATTTATCAATTCCGCTTTTTAAGGAAGTTTAACAGGACTGTAACAAAGAAATGATAACACATC
>NC_051409.1:15497871-15498442 GCF_015228065.2 Penaeus monodon | reverse complement strand
ATTTTGTGTCGTGTCACTCCCTCCCCCTCCTCTCCGCCGCAGTATCCCAAACGTGACCGAGGTCAGCACCGGGTCAGAGGCCGTGCAGCAGGTGAACTTGTTCGAGGGCAACCGGACGCCCCTGCGCGTGTACCGCTGGGCCAGGGCGGGTGAGCGAGGCCATCGGGCGGGCCATGTGGACCAACCCCCGAGATCAAGGCGCCCCTGGCGCAGGAGGAAGGACTTCGACCCCAATTGTGGTCATCGGCTATGCAAATGAGGTCGCCTACCCCTTCCTGCTCGACTTCGGGGGCCCCACGTGAAACCTGTGCAACGCCGGGCGTCGAGTACCTGCAGATGGCGCAGCTGGGGAACCGCCTGCCGCTGTCCGTCGTGCCCGCCATCTTCCTGCCCTTCGACGAGAATATGAGCTTCTTCGAAAGGTACGAGGCCTCGGCGCGACGGCCTCGGGAGACCAGGCGCAAAGAATGAAGTTCACTGAAAGCTGTTCCCGTTTCCTTGTCGGGAATGGCGTTGCGGCCCCGTTTGGGTTTTGCGGAGGACCCGTTTCTCCACTCACTTGCAAAGCTAC
>NC_051409.1:15497358-15497561 GCF_015228065.2 Penaeus monodon | reverse complement strand
AAATCACATTAATGATAATCGTCATAGACATTTCTTATTAGTGAATAAAAACTAGATAATAGCAATGAAATTGAGTAATTTATTTATATTCAGGAAAATATGTTCAGAAAATGTATAAACGGATAAACCATTTGTGAAATCTAGCAAATGCCGCGGTAGCTCATGTATGTCAAACACAAGGTGCAGATTGGGTCAAACGGACA
>NC_051409.1:15496654-15497162 GCF_015228065.2 Penaeus monodon | reverse complement strand
TGACTTCCTAACGAGGACGCCTTAACGCCCCAGGCTGGTGAACCCTCTGGCGCAGCTCCTCACCCACTACATGTACACGTTGACGGTGCTTCCGACGGCACAGCGAGTCGTCGAGGAGTTCTTCCCCGGATTGCCGCCCTTGGAGGAGCTCTACCAGGGCAGCCAACTGACCCTTATCAACGGCCACTTCGCGCTCGACACCCCAGTGCCACTTTTGCCGAACCAGGTGGAGATTGGCACCATCAACGCCAGGGAACCCAAGCCGTTGCCGGAGGTAGGATCGTGGTTTTTCTTTATTTATTTTTCTTTCTTTTTTTTCCTTACGTTTTTCTTCAGTTTCGTTTTTTCTTCATTTTTCGTTGCTTTATTTTTCTGTTTTCCTTGTTTTTTTTTTTTTTTTCTCTTACGCTTTCCTCTCTGTTTTTCTTCTGCGCTTTTGTTTTCTTTTTTTCTTTCTTTCTTCATTGCGTTTTTTATTTGTTTCTACTCCATAAAGTAAAAAAATAAG
>NC_051409.1:15496445-15496572 GCF_015228065.2 Penaeus monodon | reverse complement strand
TCCTTCTTCTGACAACTGTAATCTTAAAGGTATTTGTTCATTTTGTTCATTTTGTTCCAGGAATTTCCTAAAATAATATTTATTTACTCGTCCTAAAAATTAACATTTGGCGAATCCAGTCTTCATC
>NC_051409.1:15495000-15495860 GCF_015228065.2 Penaeus monodon | reverse complement strand
TATTACTTATGGAAGTATCTTTATTTTAAACGCAAATGAAATTAGTATTATAAATGAACATTAAAAACGAAAGAGAAAAAAATCATGATCATGAGCATGATGCTGACGAGAAGGAAGTGAAGGAGGAAGATGAACATGAAAATGATGGTGAAGATGAAGAAGAAAGTCAAAGGAGACTAAGATACTGATCACGAGGAAAATGAAGGACAAGATCAAGATGGTGATGCTGAAGATAATGATGAACCAAGATGATAGTGTTGATGATGGTAAAGATGCTGAAGACGGAGAAAGAGTGCGAGAGGATGACTAGGATGATGCAGAGGGGGTGAAGTATGAAGAGAAGAAGAAGAAGAAGACAGAAAAGACAAGAGGGAAATTAAAGAATATCGCACTCCGTTCATCCCGTGATGTACGATGAGGACGTATATTTAAATACTTCAGTATTTTGCGCGCTTTGTCATATCATATTCCATGAATTCTCAATGAGAATTGGATATTGTGGATAAGCAGAAGAGATATAGAAACTTAATATTCGAAACAGCCGTTTATATTGTGTGTTTGGTTTTGATATGAATGCTCAGTGTTATTCATTAAGTATATCGTCAGTGTTCCATTCATCTAAACAAACATATGCATGTACACACAGTAAAATCCATATATGCTACGGGTGTATGCGAATGTATAAGTAAATATATATAGGAGTCATTGAGACCTATGAGAAGAGGCATATTTTTAACATAAAAGAAGCTGATAAAATGGAGATGAGCTCATTTATCCTGGCCTCATCCCTGGAGTTGGACTCACCCGTATTAATAGCACAAGAAAGGGAAAACTGTCAACTCAACCTGGCCGCTCGAGAA
>NC_051409.1:15494201-15494669 GCF_015228065.2 Penaeus monodon | reverse complement strand
TCTACACCGCTGATAAGAATCAGTAAGAACCGTTGATAAGCAATAGATACCCAAAAGCTGCAACCAGCCAGTTGTGTTAGTTCCGTCTCCCGCTAATGTGACCGCGACTGCCAAGTGTGACGACCATGATCGAACCTCCCTGACATAAATAGAATAGAAGATAAAAGGTAAACTGTCAATAACTCGTGTGTAAAGCATTAAAAATGAATCCCAGTAGATTGCAAAAAGTACTGTAAAAGCACACAGTAGGATTTACACCATGCACAAGTAATCCCGACGGATTTCTGCATATGTGTGTGTGATTTCTTTTTAGATCTAGCGGCGGGCGTTGAAGGCACGTCCTCAGGCATAGCGTATCAGGCACGGCAGGTTAGTCTCGGTGCTGGCCTTGCCTCCGCCTCACGCCCTTCTACGAGGCATGAATCAAAGACTTGGATGCAGACGCACATACTGACGGATAAGTATGCT
>NC_051409.1:15493802-15494138 GCF_015228065.2 Penaeus monodon | reverse complement strand
ACACGCGTACGCGAAAGCCGCAAAGACATAAACGCCAGGTTTACCTTAAAAAAAAAAGAGAAAAAGATATAAAAACGCAAGGGTCAAAGCAGGTATAAGGATTTTCCACCCCGGGTCTATTTCTGTCGCTTACCCAGCTCCGTAGCAGCGCAACAAGCTGTGTAAGTAACGGCAAAGGGCAAGACATATGACGTGGAGGTTTCTTTATTAATTTCAAATGCCAAGTTTCTTATTACGCATTACGTCAGGCAGCTCAAAAATATTATTCTTCCTGGGGTTCATCCTCCTCATATACTCCTTGCCGCCATTCTTTTATCTCTCCTCTGTAGTTCTTAA
>NC_051409.1:15488626-15493730 GCF_015228065.2 Penaeus monodon | reverse complement strand
AAGTTTATTTATTATGGGTATTCTCTCATGTCACTTCGTCAGTGCGATGCAATCACCTCTTTTTTCTTCAAAGTTTTCATCCGCAAAGTTCCACCTTTCCTTCCAACTCTTATTTTCGATTTATTTTTTTCCGCCTCTTCCGTTTCTGAAGTAATAATCTAAATAATTCCGCTCTGTTAATTGTCTCACATCCAGTGCCAGCTCTTTCTCCTAATCGCTATGCGGGTCAGTTGCCAATATCCGGTCTTTGTGTACCCTCCCTCTACACTCCCTGCCCCTTCATTCTGCCATTGAACTCCCTCTACGTCAGTGAATAGCGTATGTTCGTGTGTGTGGGCCTCCTCCATGGATTTCCGTCAGGCGTCGCAAATTAAATATCCATTCAGCATTAGTTTCTGTTTCCGCGGCCTTTTCCAGTTCTGCCATAACGGTCGCCTCTTGTCATTATATTGTGGTAATGGCGTAAATTCTTATGAATCATACCAATTTGGCCCCCGAATTACTTTTGAATACATCAGTGTCATTTTCCTTATCGTTATCTCTGTTATACATTAGTCTTTCCAAACAGATCGAACGGTATTCAACGCCCAGCTTCTTCACCACCTGCCTTTAAACATGTTAGAGATAAAATGTGCCAAAGTACGGGACACAGTGCTTCCCATCAATCTGTTCTCTCTGTATTAGTCCAAGATTTGACGATTTTCAAGATTTAAAATTACTATATCATAGTGATATCCGCCAAGAAGAATATATAGTTATGCAATGTATGTAGCAGCGATTCCTTACCAGAGTTCTGTAGAGGACCATTAAGCTGTCGTAATGGATCATGAAAAAACTACATGAAAATAAGGAAATCTAACTAATGAATAATAAAAAAAAACAAGCATAAATATCGCGCTGAAAGGAAATACCAGCTTTGTATTGTGATCTGTCCTGTGTAGATTTTTGTTGATTTTACCGTATATAGATTATATTTTTTGTGTGTTCTTCGCTCTTTATGTATGTACGCACTTATAAATAAATACCCGTGTTGCCGTTTTGTAGAATTTCGTTTCTTAAAGAAGGTAAATAGTAACAATGGAAGCATATGGCAACTAAGCGTGGAAATATCTGCATCAGTGTGGAATAAACATTCATCCCCCCAGAAAGACTAAACCGTAAAGGCAAAGACAAAATAAAATTTGAGTAATGTGAGAGATTGCGTAAAACCTGTTCCTGAGAAAGTTTACCTTGTGTATGTGATATGGTATGTGAAAAGGCACTTGAACAATGAATAACTCACCAGAAATTCAGTACTTTTCTCTTCACTCCGCTCCAGCCTCAAAGCGTATATAACTGCAGTATGTTTCTGCTTACCCAGAGACCTACCAAGCAGTCGTCTCGTCCACAACAGTGCTGCCACCAAATCACCTACTGAGTAGTAACATGCTGGGGACACTGTGTTGCTAACAGGTAAACAACTCATGGCTAACACTGTCATTTTTTCCGAATAATCCAAGCTTCAGGAGTGTCCCGTCTATCTAAGTATCATCTCTCTTTATTTGATTGTCTATCCATTCAAATTTTGCATTGGTTTTCCTGTTCTTTCAGCTTTGTAACATATTCTTTCATTCCTTGTTATCTTTATACATTTCATTAACCCTCTATATATTTCATTTTACATGGCTACATATATCTTTTCCCCTTTTTTGTTTTAGCTTCCTTCGAACATGGAATTCATGTTATGAATTCACAGACACTGCAGCCGTTGTTTGTGTCACTGTCTCTTGTTTTTATTCCTCCATTTCGTTTTCCATTGCCTCTTTGCCTCGGTCATCCTCATATGTATCGCCGTGCTATTATCAATTCTCTCAGTCTTTCTCCCAAAATAATTTCAGATAATGCAAGCACCATATTGCCACCAGTCCTGACCTGATGCTTCAGTGCACAGATCAACTGTGGCATCATCTGCGATCCCAAAAAGGGGTGTGTGAAGTGTTTCATATAACTTATTTAGTGAACTTCATGTTGCCCTCTGAGACAAGGTACACCACACTGCTCTGAGATATGGCGAGGACGGAAGGTATACTAGGAACTAGAGGTCGATTTTTCCCATAGCTCATATTGCATGACACCACCAGACTATACCGGTGGCGGTAGTCAGTTTATAGTCAAACTCTCCCCTACGGCGTTTGACACCGGGCCACACCAGGATTCTAGAAACAATGAACCAAATGGGTTGTGGAAATTGGACTTGGGATGTAAGGTTAGATTAAGGTTAAGCATATGTTCTTGGTACAGTAATTAGCTGAATGTATTTAATTACATATAGTACGTATAATGAAGTAATAAAGGCCTCCACAGCTGTAATAATAATACATTTGCTGACGTTTAAGCCAGTAACTAATTTCACTCCACCATCCTCTCGCACTGGGTTGAGCTGCCAGTCACTCCAATTTCGTGTACGCCCACTTTTGAGGTTATATTATATTATGAATATTCTTTGGGGAGGCCCAACTGCCCTCTCATTCAGTAGTTAGAAATTACATGAAGAAAGAATTGGGCTTGATTGGGCTGAACCCACCACTGCCAATAGTTTTGACTTAAGCTTTATCAAATTCTGTATTCATGAATTGTATATCAGTGACTATATCTCATATATTTCAGTTAAAACACGTCATTTCTCTGTCAGCATCACTTCAGTCCTCATCCATCCATGTACCGCTGCGCAGCCATAGAATGCAACATCTTTCTTGCACATTTCCCATTTATCTCTTTCTTCTTCATGTCTGCAACATCACTCCCCCCTTTTAGCCAAAGTTCTTGCAGCCAACAAACCAATTCTCAAACTAATCTGAGTCACTTTAACAACACCTGCTCTTGATGCAACGGCGCTCACCTTGACACAGGGCCCGGTATGCCTCAGCAGATTTCTATCAATTACATGACATTCCATTCAGGAATCACAGCTCTGAGGTTGTTCCTCCTGCACCGACCTCGCGCCTTTGTCTGGACTTGGCTTGCCTTCCCACTCGCTAAATTTTAATACAATTAAGGATAAAAAAAATAACAATGGTAATAATAAATAGAATGTTAATAATGATGAGGGTGATGATAAATGATACTTACGATAATTAATTTACAAATGACATTTACGATAACAATACATATAAAAGTCATCTGAAAAATGTTAGTGGCGACGATTATAACAATGGCAGTGATATTAACGACCATACTGATAACGGTGACTTTTGTTTTTATTTCCTCAAGGACCTTGCGAAATTCGTGGATGAGTCAGGAGATGCTGGCGTCATTTACTTCAGCCTTGGAAGCATTGGTCGAAGCTCTGATATGCCCAAGATGTACAAGGTAATGTAATAGGGTTTATCTGTTTCATCGTGGAGGGGGGGGGAAACTATTGACAACCACGGAAAATGGCACTTGGCAACTCTTTCCAGTACAGTAAACATACACTGGGTCAGTAAAGGGTGGCCATAGTGGTAGTGATATCCAAAATATATACATACCTGTAATGATAATTATCTTCTTCATTATGGTTACCATTTAACTGTGTCAATTTGAAACCCTTTGTGGCAACCAGGAATATCATTACCCATGACAGTGGCCGCATCATTTTGAAACACGAACCGAAATTTCTGCCGGCGTCATGGTGTGGCATGTGTGCAAAGGAGAGGAGATAGAGGAAGGGAGATATAGAGGGAAGAAAGAGGAAAAGGGAGAAGAGGGGAAGGAGAGAAAGGGAGGGGAGTAGTGGGAGAGGGAGGAAGAGGAAAGAAAGGGGAGGGAAAAAAGAGAGTGAAGAAGGAGGGAGGAAGGCAGGGAGGTGGAATGAGAGAGAGGAGGAAAGGAGAAAGGAGAGGAGAGGGGAAAAGGGGAGAGTAAAAGAGGAGGGGAAGGAGGAAAGGGGAAAAGGGGGAGGGTGGAAGAGGAGGAAGAAAGGAAGAGGATGGGAGGGGAAAAAGGAAGGAGGAAGAGAGAAAGAGGGGGAAGGGGAAGGCAGGGAGAAGGGGAGAAACGATGGTAGGGGGAAGAGAAAGGAAGGGAAAGCATGAGTGAGGAATAGGAAAGGAAGAAGGAATAAAAAGATACAAGGAAAAGAGGAGAAAGGAGAGAGGGAATAAAAGAGAAGAGAATAAAAAGGAAGAAGTCGGAATGTAAGGGAGGTAAATAAAGGAAAATGTAAGGGAAGGAGAGAGAGAGGGAGAAAGGGAACAGAGAAGTGAGGGGTGGAGGGAAAAAAAGAGGCACACACGGTCTGCGATAACAAGGTAAACAGAGGGGGCTAGAAGGAAGGAGAGGAAGAGAGAGAGGCAGCAAAAAAGGAAAGAAGTGAAAAGGAAGAAGAGAGAGCGAGGAAAGAAAGGGCTTCCTCCCCGTGAGCGTCGCCCCACATTCACTAAATTAAGCCTCAACAACACCTACCAGAGAAAAAGACAAACGTCCGCAAACTACACGTTGATTAACAAGGGTCCTGGGTTACTCACTGAAACAGTTGTCAATTCACCGAGGCTGCAAGACAGTTATTGCACCTTCTTCTGTCAACTGAACGGTAGATGTACATTACTGCCACAGAGATATCATTCCAGGTCGCTGTTAACAATTATCATAAACTTCCCGGTATTCTTATCATATACAGGAAGATAATTTTTAATTGGGAACCTCGCTGGTTTGGGTTTATCAGCACCTGTGCAGCGAGTCACGAACCCCCCCCCCACACACACACACACCTCCAACCCCCTAACCTTCTCACGAGGCATGTAAAGTTGGCGTGAGTTGCCAGACAGTTGTTTTTATCGATCACGAAGTATAGCTTACAGCACTGGGTAAACCATCATGAACCTTGGAAAATATTTGCTATCGTGAACGAAAGATTATCATTACCCGAATGATTACCAGTATCACCAATCTCTATCTTCTCTTCGTGAACAAATGTGTATAATCATTTCCAGGACATGTTTCTCGAGGCCTTTCGTTCACTACCCCAGCGGATTGTGTGGAAGTACGAGGGGCACGACCTGGAGTTGCCACCCAATGTCATGACGAAGCCCTGGCTGCCTCAGCAAGATCTCTTGGGTGAGTTCTCTCGGCTGAGTCTGGCAGGCGA
>NC_051409.1:15487730-15488005 GCF_015228065.2 Penaeus monodon | reverse complement strand
GCGCAAGCCCGTGCGTGTTGAAAGGAATTCCCAAAGGTTTATCAGGTCACACGTCACACAGACGTTTGCCTTATCAACAGTCATGAATTACTTTATCTTTGCCTGGAGTAAGTTTTATCATCTACTAGCACGCTGTTGATAATATGATTCATTTCTTTTGTTTTAAACTCTTACTGGAGTATCGTCATTGATGGCAGCAGTCATAGTCACACCAATGTCTGTTGTTGCTATATAATGATATCCGCAGGAATACCAGCTGTATTTCTTGAGTGATA
>NC_051409.1:15485853-15486132 GCF_015228065.2 Penaeus monodon | reverse complement strand
GTCTTGATGCCCTGCCTCCAGGCCACTCCAAGACCCGCCTCTTCATCTCCCACTGCGGCAACCTGGGCACTCAGGAGGCCAAGTACCACGGTGTCCCCATCTTAGCGGTGCCACTTACCTTTGACCAGCATCGCAACGCCGCTCGCCTCGCCAAGAAGGGCTGCGGCACCGTGCTCAACTGGGAGAATCTCAGCCTTACGAACATTGTCGATAAGGTTGATGAGCTCCTTAAGGATGACAGGTTGGTTAATCGGTGTTTTGTCTAGAAATTTCTTGTGA
>NC_051409.1:15485648-15485723 GCF_015228065.2 Penaeus monodon | reverse complement strand
TTCTTCAGAACCCTTGGAGAACAGTACACTAAAAAACAAATACCATGCAAACCAAATCGAAACAAATGTAAGATT
>NC_051409.1:15485234-15485478 GCF_015228065.2 Penaeus monodon | reverse complement strand
CCTAGTGAACACGAGTGAACCCCGGTGTCCGCCCAGCCCTCCCGCCACGCCCCTACTGGTCCCCCTTCCTCCCCAGCTACAGGACCTGCATGCGGGCGATCTCGACGGCCCTGCACGACCAGCGGGAGGGTCCAGGCGAGCGAGCGGTCAGGTGGATGGAGTACTTGATCCGACACAGGAATTCCACCCTCTTGAAATACCCGGGCAAGAGGCTGCACTATCTCCAGTACGTTATGCTGGACGT
>NC_051409.1:15484421-15484987 GCF_015228065.2 Penaeus monodon | reverse complement strand
TGTCCATCAAACTGATCCTCAGGAATATTCAAACAACGCGTTAAAATGTGATTAGATGAACAAAGATTTCAAGTTGCAGAGAATGCTATAATCAATATCATAAACATACATTATTTATCCACACTGATTGTAGTTTATACTTAACGAAGACAATAATTATAGTATAATAATGCTTATCATCACAGATTCATTAACACAAATTCATCAATATGCGGATTATAAGCCGTGACAAGATCAACAATTTCATCAACAGAAGTTCAATTTGAACAATAAATCACACTGTGAGTCACAATAGATTTTGATATCAGAAATCGTATTGTTTATTGATCTTCCTAAATTTGATTTCATTTTCAATTATAAAACAAAGAACTCGCTTTGACCAGAAAACTATTCCAGAACTTTGTTATTCATATCAATACCAAAATTCCTTCCCTATATATCTTACTACGTAGTCAACACTGATTTGTTTATATTTCATAAGGAACATGGATATGAACATGACATTGCATCTCAGCGGGTAAACATTTACCTCTGTGAGTATAAGCTGCTCTGTAGGCCAGGAACTG
>NC_051409.1:15480317-15482998 GCF_015228065.2 Penaeus monodon | reverse complement strand
CAAAAATTGAAATATTAATCCCCAAGTAAAGGGAAATTTAAACAATAATTAAGAAACGAAACATAAGGCATCCCTTTTTTCCGAGTAGACTGTGGACTAAATTTTAAAAGAACGAAAAATTTTTTTAAAAAAATGAAAGAAAAAATTTTTTTTAATTATTAAGTTTTACACCAAAATATTTTAAAAACTGTCAAGTTTCAACCGGTATATTTTAAAAAGAAAATAATATATGCAAACGACAGAGCAAATAATCAAGAAAATTTCTTTTGTTTATTTCCCGTTGCAAAAAAGAATAAAAAATTATTTGTAGGGTCTTTATTTTAAAAATTGCCACCCGGTATTCTTCCCCTCCCCTTTATAAACAAACATGATACCGTTTGTTTGTTTTTTAATTTTCATTGTAAGTTTTTAATTTTCGTACGTCATAGGGCCCGCAAAAGTTCAAAAGAATTATGATATCCTTTCCCCGGATCCTCACCCCGCTCGGGCGATGCACGGTTATTTTAGTAGGACCCAAAAAAAAAAAAGAATAGAATGTAACCGTTTTTCCTTCCCCCTGAGACCTCGTAAGGCGCTTGATTACAAATCTTTTATCAGCCGGGGCCCATCCCGCATTGTGGTTTAAACCTTTTTGCTCGACCCCAAAACCCCCGATCCCTGCTGTCCTCGCAGCCCCTGCCCCCGGTGCTTCAAGAGGCGAGAAAAAAAAATCTATCCCAGAAAACCCATTACAAATACTGTAGTCAGATATGGCTAACCATAAACACGTGGGGCCAAAGGAAGACCTACGTCATCCTTTTTTTGAAAAGGGGCCACCGGGGGAAGGCTCACACATCAGACCCCTTTTTGGGCCCCTGCGCTAGGGGCCGGGGACCCCACTTTTACTTCGTGAACAAGGAAAAAAGAACTTTGGGCCCCATAGGGAGACTAAGGCAGTAGTCAAATTTTTTTATTGTGCAAAGGCATGAAGATGTCCATATTTAAAAGGGTGTGCAAAAAGGGATATGTTGGGGGTTTCGTGGCCCAGTGCAGAAAAAAGTTAAAAATTTTTTCGCTGGAAAATTTACGTGTACCAAATGTGCAAAAAAGGGAGTCATGCTCTACGAGAGGGCCCCGTAAAGAAACGGGACAAGCTCAGGGCGGGAGGTAGTCGTGGGTGGCACCGCATCGCGGACGGCCACACCCCTGATGTTGCTCCCTCATTGGTAAACAAGACAGATTTAAAGGGCCTGTGGAAGCCCATTAGGGATGCAACCTGCATCATTTTAGATAGGTCACTATCGGTGGAGCTGAACAAAAGGGAAAGTTTAAAGTTATCACACCATGGGGGAGATTCAGGTACAGCCCCCCCCAACCCCCTCCTCGCCATGGGGTTTGACAAAAGTTTTGATGGTCCCCTTTTAGGAGTCATCAAAACCCCCCAAAAAATGTAACAGTTGTGCAGGAGAGAAGCTTTCTAGATGGTTATTTTTTCCCTAGAAAACCTGTCGCTAAAGGATCGCTGAACCCGGAAATTTTCGTCCCCAGGAAAAAAGATAATTTTGCAGGCTTTGCCCGGGCGGGGAAGATACAAGCCATGAAGAACTTTAGCGCCATCAAGAATTTCCCATCCCCAAAAAAGGGCCTTTCACCATGAGGTGGGGTTGTTTTGAAAAACCCTTTCCTCGCAAGCCAAAATCATGAACGACTTCCGGGAAATTTCCCTTGAGCCCTCGGAAAAACCCTGAACTGGGATAACACTCAAGAGAATGTCGACGGCTAAGAACCATATCCAGCACACCAAGGAGGGCTTGCATAACAGCCACCCCCAATGGATGGGGAGGGATTTGACATCTCAGCAGTATTGGGGGCTGCCCGTCTGCCATTGCATTTTCTGCGAAAGGAGGTGGCCCAGTCCTGTGTGGCAGCGCAATCCACAGCATGAAGGGGGGGTTTTGTTGGCTTGGTATCCCCCAAAAGAAAGACTCCCCTACTAAATTTTTAAAACTTCACCACAAACCGACCACCCCCCCTGCTAAGCCCTGAGGAAAAAGCATTTACTATGTGGCCAACCCAGTTTTCTGCTAAAGAGCAAAAACACTACCAATTTGCTTCCGGGTAAGTACTTGCAGCCACGTGATTCCAAAGAAAAACACGATTCATCATAGATACTAATTGGTAAAGAAAATGGACGCTGATAAACCCTTGTACCAGCTGTTACTTGCGGGCGACAAGGATTATTAATTTACCCCCTTTTCTACAATGAAAAGAAAGGGTTTGGCTTTCCCCAAAGGAACCGTTGAGATAATTTTTTTTTTTCGAGGGGGGGGGTACGTAGCATTTGTATCCCTGATCCTCCATAGGTCACAGTAAATTTCACCAGGCTGGGGGTTCCACTCCATGCTGTGGAGAGGCAGTGCTTTTATGATTGTCAGGACCACCAAGAGTCTGAAAAAATAAGAAACCCACGCCCTTTGCAGACTCCCAGAGATATTGTCATCAGTTCACCCCTAAAGTACCCTTTTCCCCAAACGACAGTAGCCGATATGTCCCAGCGGGAAAGTACACCTTTTTGGCCTATGCTGACAGGCTCACGGGTTTTGGCGGGAACTATCCACTTTCCAATGGGGGCCATGCCCAGAGGATAAAAGTAAGTTGAGCCCTACTTCTATTGATTGTTTGATTATATTTTCAAATTCTGC
>NC_051409.1:15475544-15475776 GCF_015228065.2 Penaeus monodon | reverse complement strand
AGAAAGGGTTTGGGTCTTTCATTTAGGACTGGGGTTTAAATTTTTTCCAAACCCTCCTTTTTCTTGTTTTTTCTGCTAATAACTATTCGTTTCAGGCTCCCTTAAATACCAAGCAGGAAAAACATCCCAACCGAGGGGGGCCCCCTTTTAAAGAGCACGGGGAAAGGTGTGGAAAACCCGTGTACCCAAACCTCCAAGTAAATCCATTGAGGGTGGGTACGGCCAATTTTTG
>NC_051409.1:15474757-15475275 GCF_015228065.2 Penaeus monodon | reverse complement strand
GGGGCAGTTGGAACCCAAACAGGTTGGGGAAATATTCTTGAAATGGTGGACCCGAAGTTGTCTCATTCCCCCCCCCACCCCTCAGAAGGCCCCAAGAGGGGCTAAGGGGGTAAAAAAAGAAAGGTTGTGAGGAAAAATTTTAAAGGGAATATTCAGACTTTTTATGGCTGAAATCCATCCTACATGATGTGGTTGACCCCCCCATATTTTACCGAATTTATTGAGGGTGTAGGACCCCTTAAACCCGAATAGAAAATTATCATACGATGATAGTGGTTTGGGGCCTAAATTGAAACAGAATTACCGGGGTTATAGGACTAAAGAATGAAAAAAAAGAGGGGTTTTCTAGTGAGGGCGTGTAGATGTAACCTAGGATTTTTTGAAAAATTTAAGGGGTTAGAGTTCTCCCTGGTCTAAATGAAAAACCAAAATTATTCCCCCCCTTTAAGGACTTTGGGGGCCCCAAAGATTTTGTTCCATTACTGGGACCCCCTAAGGCAAGGGAAATTTATTATATT
>NC_051409.1:15472316-15474596 GCF_015228065.2 Penaeus monodon | reverse complement strand
GGGGGTTTAAAAGGCTCAGGGGAAAAATAAAAAATTTTGCAAAAATTGTTCAAAGGTGTCAAAAAAATTGCCAAAGAAAAAAATTCTTCGTTTTTTAAACCCCCAAAAAAAGATTTAAAAAATTGACAAAGAATTTTGGAAAAAGGTTTTTAAAAAGGTACCCAAAAAATTTTGGGGGTTTTCGCTATTCATAATTCAAGGAAGATTGTTAATCTACTGGTAAATTTTTCAGAAAAGGAAGGAAAGGGCCCCATGTGATTAAAAAGATTTTAGGTAAATAAAATTGCTGAGTAAATTTTATAATTCAAATAAATAGAGTATGATTAAAGGTTTAGATTCCCTTTTGATGCGGATAATTCCTCGAGTCCCTTACAATGGAGGTTTGGTGGTTTTGGGAAAGACAGATATGCTGAAATGATTGAATTAGTGTAAGGAGTGGTTCTTAAATTTCAGATTAGGAATGAGTTGATTAATCATACTGTAGGTGATAGGTTGTTAGATGCCATTTAAACTTGAATACGAGAAAATGACAGCAATGTGATTAGGATAAAAGAATTTGTATTCAGAATAAATGACTATGCGTGAGTTCGAATGAGTGCTCCCATTATGAAATAGATATACATAGAGATTTTGAATTAAAGGATTAGAGTTCAAACTGACATCAACCACTGCTGTGCTGTTTGATATATCTGCTAACCCCAAAATTAGTTCCCCCATTTCAAGCGAAAGCTGTAGACAATTATTTTCGATTTTTTGAGAAAATGGCAATTAGTTCTGATTAGCCAAAGGGCTTTGGGCTCTTTTTATTTATACTTACTGGTAAAGGCCTAAAGAAATTTGCATGTCAGGTCATTGCCGGAATTCTGTGACTAGATAAACTGAAGATGGTGTGTTAAAAAGATACAAACTGGTGCCAAAATTTGCTAGAGAGAAAATGGTTTGCTTGCTCTTGGTGGAGAGTGATAAGGTGGATGAGTACAATAAATTATACCAATTGATTCTTGTAAAAAATTTAGGAAATGTCTACCTGAGAGCATTGGGGTGTATTTAAATGAAAAAAGGGTAAAGTGTTAGATGTCAGAGTAGCAGTGGATTATGCTTTGATCCATAGAATGTTGAAGGTCCAATAATATTGTAATACCCACTCGCCGACAGAATTAATGAATTTGAAGGTGATAAAGAGAGAGAAAACTTGGTCATAACTCCCGCAATGATAGAAAAAAATCAGTTAGATGCTTTAATTGCATGTTGTTAGTTCATTTCTGTCAGCTACGTTCCCCTAGCTTTGCCCTCAAGCCGTTCTGCTCAGAAGGAAGTGATCCCCGAAAGTGGTGAGAAACATTTGTAATATTAAGAGATGCAACAGCATTGCAGTCATTGCTCTTGTAAGGTGCAAATTTTTGTTAGCAGGAAGACTTCGGACGTTAATGTCGTCATAGCCGGTTAGTGAGTGGGGGCCATCTGATTTGCTCTGTTGTAAAAGGGTTCACCTCAAATCTCATTTCTGGGATAAAGAAGTAATCATGGGAGTGGTGCCAAATCCCCCGTAGAAGGTATATCTTTTATGTGACAAATGCTAAACCCCATACTAATGTAGCAATTCCAAGTGCACCAGCCCTAAATGATGATGAACAGTTGGTTCATCTAATTCTTCTAAGCAGAACATTTTTTTTATGTTCTGGGTCGTACGAGTTCAAGTTTAATGTATCGTGACACTGATTTTGGTGATAATATCCCGGGAAGGCAACATCTATAGGGTAAATCCCACAAAATGTAAGTAGATGAGGGATGAGGTCGGGTACGTGTTGGAAAACGGAACACTAAGCGAGTGTGAGTGCCTGGAATTCCCTGGTATGCTAGAACCCATTGTTGATGGTGGGGTTCTTATCCCTATACACAGCCAAGTATATAACCAAGATAGATATGTTAAAGAGGTACTGGTAAATCCCCATGACAAAAAGAGCGAAATAAAAAATCTCCATTTGTAGCCAGATGGGCTTTTCAGAATTTCGTAAGACCATTTGGTTCAAAAAACAGCTCCCCACCCTTCCAACATTAAATTAAAAAGTCTACTTTCAGATCTACATGTATGTAAAAGCTTACCCGGAGATATAATAATTTCTATATACTTCAGGTCATGGTGATATTCTGTATAGTTGATCAATTCAAAGAATAAGAAGTCATAGGCAGACTGGCAGGCTGTATAGTATGCATACCATAAAAGTTTTAAACCCGGGTTTTAGTAAAAAGAAAGTAATATTCTTTTTATAAGGAAGGGGA
>NC_051409.1:15471821-15472075 GCF_015228065.2 Penaeus monodon | reverse complement strand
TTGTAAGTTGCCCTTTTTTGTACGTAGGTTTATTTCAATATACATATTATTAGGGGTGTGGTTGTGAGATATGTTCGTGATTTTTTTTACTTTTTAAGGTGTAAATATAAGTTACTTATATTACTCAAATATTTTAAATACTATAAAAAGGAAAAGCTAAAAAAAGAAATTTGAGTAAGAAGAGATGATTATACATAAAAAATATACAAGCAAATTTTTGGGAAGATGTTTAAATTTAGAAAATATAACTGAAT
>NC_051409.1:15471602-15471680 GCF_015228065.2 Penaeus monodon | reverse complement strand
ATCCCCAAGAGAAATTTAAAAGAAAAAAACAAAATTTTAAAAAAAAACTGTTTTTTTAAAAATTTTTTTTGAACTGTC
>NC_051409.1:15470697-15470767 GCF_015228065.2 Penaeus monodon | reverse complement strand
AAATATACATACACACAAAATACAATATGCAATGTATGCACAAACTAAATTTTTTATTTGAAAAAATTTT
>NC_051409.1:15470403-15470494 GCF_015228065.2 Penaeus monodon | reverse complement strand
TATATATAATATATATTATATAAAATTATAGGGGTTGGATCGTTTAACTATTTTCTATCTATCTATTAATTTTTTATTATTTTAAAATTTT
>NC_051409.1:15470141-15470296 GCF_015228065.2 Penaeus monodon | reverse complement strand
CCACCCTAAATTTTTTAATATATATATTAAATAAATATATATAATATATTAATATTTTTATATAAAATATATATATATTTTACACAATGACAAAAACACGGGGTTTTGTATGTAACACACACATAAATGTATTATGTTGTGTGTAAAAATATAAC
>NC_051409.1:15468676-15470079 GCF_015228065.2 Penaeus monodon | reverse complement strand
ATTTTATCAACAAATTACAGAATACGCACATAGGAATGATGCGTAAAAACTAAAATATTTAGCCACTCTTATTTATTAAAAAAAAGAAAACGTTATTGCCGAGAAAACAGGGCAATAATTTTGGGAACTATGATAATATTAACTTGTCTTCCAAGAAGTCTGGGTGGATAACGACTTTTGAATAAGAGGCAAGGATCCCGACTAACAGTGATTATTTTTTGGGAAAAAGCTTTTTCCCACTCAAAATGATTAAATTTAAAACCAAAAACTTTAAAAAATTGACGCTCGCATAAAACGTGCCCCGTTGTTGCACTGCTTATAGTTTTATAATCCGGGAAAATTAATGTGGTGGTGATTTTTATTTTTCATGGAAAATGGGTTTTTGCCTCCAAAAAAACCCCCTAGACGGAATAATTATAATGCCTAATACTTGCTGGGGCAGGTGACGTCATAGCTTACCATATACGTCATAGACCCATGATTTCTGCTAATATGTATATCCCCGATAAGCAAAGGGGGAAACAAAATCGCTCGTTGGGGAGAAAGACTTCTCAAGATCGGGAAATTAATGAAATAAAAAAACAGCCGTTGATTTTTGAAAAGTTGGGGGGCCCGGAGCCAGACGAAACTCGGGAAAAAAGTTGTCCTAAAACTGGCGTCTGTTCCCCAGAGCTGCGTCCCCCTCGCTCGTTGAAATCACCCTTAGCCACTCTTTAAAAAAGAGGCCAAGTTATTTTGGGAGGGCCCCTTTTCGCAAGTTTTCAGTAAAAAAAAGAGATAAATTTTTTGTTGTTTGCTGTCGGTCCTAAGAACAGCCGGATCACGCACTGCACAGGGAATTACTTTTCGTCTTTTACATTATTAAAATGATCTATGACGTATGATTTTGCAACCAACACCGCAGGAAAAAACCACCATGAATTTTAAAAAATATAAGAATTAACTGCATGTTCTGCGATGAACGGCAAAAAACCCCAAAACATGTAAACAATTTGGGAGAAAAGAAGACAGAAAAAAACCTATTTTGTCTGATATATTTTTTAGTCTTCTTTACCACGTAATGAAGCAGCCGCAAAGCAGGAAGCAAGGTTAGAGACTTTTAATAGACCGAAAAAGGGGATTTTACATGAATCAATGTGATTTGCTATTGTGTTGTTTCGTTTAAAATTTTCTCACCGCCAAGGCTTATTGTAATTCTAAGTTTGGTTCGGGGGAATTGTTTGGGGAAGGGAAATTTTTGGTGAAAGTAAGTATATGTGTCTCATGTTCCCGAGAAAAAAAACAAACGATCAAACCCAAAAAAACTTTGAAGCCAAATGCCCCATTGATACAAAAAACGAGAGAAAATTTTATGAATATTTAAAAGATTTGGAAAGAAAATAAAATTGAGTGAGTGTCCTGTG
>NC_051409.1:15467958-15468499 GCF_015228065.2 Penaeus monodon | reverse complement strand
CACGTCATTTTTCTGATCTTCTCCCGACTCGAGCTCTCTCGTGCTTCCTTTGCTCCACCCAATTCGCTCTGCTCGACCTGTTGAACTCTCCCGTGAACGTCGTATGAACTGAAGTCTAGAATACAGTTCCATTTTTATCGATTTTATTCCCAGATATATTCCCTCATATTACAGAACTTTGTTGTGCTTGTGTTCTCACAACTTTTTTATTGTGACGAGCGAGTATGACTCATTTACTTAATACCACACATTAACACTGTGAACGCAGTACACATTCAATATTAATTAACAAAGCAATAAGAACACCATGTATCTGCATCGTATAATAAGCCACAGCATGCACACTCATCGGTTGCACAAGCCCAAGCAAGCCAGACTTCTCTGCCGGTTAACCGACATTCTTTTATCCGCTTAGTTCTATGGCTTCCGTTATTTGTTTTCTGAACTTTCCTCTCTTCGTGTGATCTTTGCGTGAAAGACGATGTCTGTGGGCGATGTGAGACAGATAGCAAATTATCAAGACAAGTCGTCTGCCGTCCTG
>NC_051409.1:15467379-15467761 GCF_015228065.2 Penaeus monodon | reverse complement strand
GTCATGTGTCATAAAAGGATATAACTACCCTCACTGGCTAGCTACCGATCAATCAGTAATGTATATAAGCCGTACTGTATAATTCATATATTTTTATTCCAAATAGCCAGGTTAAGGCATTATTCTTTCTATCTCAAGAAAATTTTAGTGAATTTTTTTCGCTTTGCATTTCACATAGAAATTGTAAGAAGTTGATTACCGGTGTTGTCGACATTCTGTATAAGATACTATTAACATGATCTGTTTAGCAACTATATATTGTTATTGCCTTATAACTGCGTCATGTATAACGGTTTCAGTATAACTTTAGCTACTCCATACATTAATATTAACATGTATTAATGATGGTAAAAGGGAGAGTCGTAGGGCTTTATTGAGCTGG
>NC_051409.1:15466744-15467350 GCF_015228065.2 Penaeus monodon | reverse complement strand
GATTCGGCGACGAAATTTAGGCTTATACTCGTATGGGGAAATTGCCCCCCGCCTTTACTTTGGGACCCCGGTGTCTCCCATCTTTTAAAAACCTCAGCGGTGAAAAAAAACTCAACAAATGGGCAAAAAAGGAATTTTTAAAGGGAGAAAATTTTTAAAGCTAAAAATTAATGTATAACGCGGGTTTTAAAAGGAAATGGCCGGGTAGGGTTTGGACCAAAAGGGAGGGTTTTAAATCAAAAAGCAAAAACTTGAAAAATTTTTACAGTACGGTCCCCTGTCAAAAATCTGAAATATATATACATGCCAGTTTATGGCGCTGATTAACCGGTCCTTTAGTGACTAGTGAGGGTGAGTTGATTACCAAATTGTAAAATTTAAGATGTTTTATTTCTCTGGTTGGGGGGTTCAAGCCTTTTTCCCTTAAATTTCTGGGGACGGTTTGGGGCTGAAAAGCCCTGTAAAAAAAAACCGGTTTAATTATCAAATGATGGACATGGTTTCCAGAGGTATATGGTTTGTTTTCCCAATACTAGACCTTAAAAAAAAAAATTAAAACACGGATATTATTATGTGCCTTTTTTTTCAATTGTTTATCTGTTCCCC
>NC_051409.1:15464970-15466633 GCF_015228065.2 Penaeus monodon | reverse complement strand
CTTTTCCATCCCCATCATCATTTCTCCTTTCCCGAAAAAAAAAACGCAACCCCACAAAATTTCGGGCAATTTTCTTCGGGCGGCTTTCCTTCCCCTTTCCTAACTTCCCCGGGTTTTTGCTGAAGGTTTACCAATTCTTTTTACCCCGGCCCCAGTGGGCAGTCGGACCCTCTATCACCTGGGCCGGGCGTCTTGGGCCCGGGAAGCCAAGGGGGGCCCTCGTTTAATTTATTCTTCGTTTAAACCGTCTTATGGGTGGTTGGGAGGAGGGTTGGGGGTTTTTTCCTCCCCATGGGGGGGACCTTTGGTGGAAGCTGGGGCGGGGGATAATGGGGAAAAAGGGGGAATGGTTAAAAAAAGTTATGTACTTTGTGAGGAAAATTTTTTGAGGAATTGTTTATGGGGTTTTGTGCCCGGGGATTTTTTGGGGATGAGGGGGGACTTTTTTAAGAAAATGTTGGTGTGTTTAAAGTTTGGGGTTTTAAAATTTTTAAGTTTTTTTTATGATTCTTGCTTACAGCGACCGTATTTTGGAAAATTTTTTTTAATCCAAAAACCCCTTTGGGGGAGAAGCGGGCCCTTTGGGACCCATAAGTATACACTAAACTGGGTGATTCATTCGGTTTCGGGGTTTTTACGAGCAGGCCCCTGAGATGTCTGTTGGTTCCCCATTTGGGTTTGGGTACCCTCCGGGTTCCCTTCAAAAAGTATCCTTCCAGAAAAGGGTATTTATTTGGGCAAACTGAGAGAGGAGCGAATCTCTAGATTTCCATAGCTTTTTTAAAATCGTTCCCAAGTATTTGGCGGTAACATTTTAAAAACCCCTTAAATATAGAAAGCATTGAAAATTAAAGGCAAAACTTTTTCCACTAGGAGATGCCAGAAGCCATGAAAATGTTCACATTAAAGGTTTGGCAAAAACCTCTAAATTTGGGGGAAGAATTTTTTCCTCCAGAAACAGGCATTTCTGTTTTTAGAGGGTTTTAAAGACCAATTAAGGGAGTTTTTTTAAGGTGAGGGGCCTTAAGGGGTTGGAAATTTGAACCTTCGCCAAAATTTTTTAATAAAACCCCTTTCCTTTTTTTAAAAGACTTCCCTGTAAATTGACCTCCATCTTCCCTTTTAAAACCCTTTAACTCGAAACCTTTTTGGGAAATTTATTTATTTTAAAGTTTCTGGTCCAAATGGGGAACCCACCAAAACCTTTCCCGGGAATGTTTTTTTTGAAAAACCCCTTAAAATTTTTTCAAGGGCCCAAATTTGGCAGGGGGGGGTTTTGGAACCAAACAAAAAGTAAGGTTTTAAATCGCTTAAAGTGGCGGGGCCCCGGTTTCCTGGGTTCCTTTTAAAAAGGGGGTAAATAAAACGGACCAAAGACGGAAAAGGGGAGGGGAGGAGGGAAATGAGAAGGGGGTAGAAACTTTTAATTTAAAAAGGTTTTTGGAAAAACATGTTTGGGTTTTGAAATTTTTGAAAATATGGGAAGTGGATGAGGAAACCAACACATAAAGGGAAATAGTTTAAAAAGGGGATTTTAAATGAATTTAATTTAAGGTTTGGTGGGATTTTCTGGAGAAAAAAATGGGGTTGATTAAGGTTTGAAAGGAAGAAGGCCCCGTTTCCTTAGGCCCCGGAAAGAAGGGAGGGGGGAGATTAGAAGGGG
>NC_051409.1:15464625-15464884 GCF_015228065.2 Penaeus monodon | reverse complement strand
TATTATTATAAAATTTTATATTTTAAATAAAAAAATTTTGTTTTTTCGGGGAAAAATGAAAAATATGGGGATTTTAAAATAAAGGGGTTTTTGCTAATGTGTGGGGTTCTTAAAAGGGGAAATTTTGGGGGTTTTACAAAAATTAAAAAAGGAAAAACCCAACAATAGATCTAGGGGTTTTCCAAATTTATCCCTTAAGTCCGGCATAATTAAAAGCCTTAAATTTTTTTTAAAAAGGATACATTTTTTGGGTTTTGTG
>NC_051409.1:15464323-15464541 GCF_015228065.2 Penaeus monodon | reverse complement strand
AAAAATTTTTTAAAAAAATTTTTTTTTATGCATTAAATTTTTTTATAGAATTTTATGTTTTATTATTAAAATTATTTTAAGTTAATATATTTATAACCATTAAAAATAAATTTATATTATAGGATATTTATTTTTAAACCTAAAAATTTTATTAATACTTTTGTTTGGTTTTTGATAATAATATAAAAATATATTGTATTTATAAAATTTTTATATCT
>NC_051409.1:15463295-15463777 GCF_015228065.2 Penaeus monodon | reverse complement strand
CCCCCAAATTAAAAAAAAAACCCTTTTTTAAAAATTTTTTTTTATTTTAAAAATTTTCCCCCCCCCTTAAAAAATTTTTTAAAAAAGGGGAAAAAAAATTTTAAAAAAAAATTTTTTTTCCCAAATTTTTTTTTTTTAAAAAAAAAAAAAAAGGGTTTTTTGGGGTTTTGGGGGGGAAAAAACCCTTTTTTAAAGGGGGGGGTTTGGAAAAAAAATTTTTTTAAAAAAAAGGGGGAAAATTTTTAAAAAAAACCCCCCCTTTGGGGGGAAAAAAAAGGGGGAAAAAAAAAAGTTTCCCAAAAAATTTTTTGCCAAAAATTTTAAAATTTTTTCCCCCAAAAAAAAAATTTTTAAAAAAAATTTTTGGGGGGAAAAAAAAAAAAATTTTTTTAAAAAAATATGTTTTTTGGGGGGGCCCCCCTTTTTTTTAAAAAAAAAAGGGGAAAGGGGGGAAAAAAAAAATTTTTTTAATTCCCGGGGGG
>NC_051409.1:15462200-15463259 GCF_015228065.2 Penaeus monodon | reverse complement strand
TTTTTTTTTTAAAAAAAAAAAAGGGGTTTTAAAAAAAAACCCGGGGGGGAAAAAGGGAAAAAAAAAAATTTTTTTAAAATTGGCCTTTTAAAAAAAATTTTTTTTGGAAGAAAAAAACAAAATTTTTTTTTTAAAAAAAAAGGGGGGGGTTTTAAAAAATTTTTTTTTTAAAAATTTTTTTTTTTAAAGGGGGGAAAATTTTCCCCCCCCAAAAAATTTTAAAATTTTTTTGGGGGGGCCCAAAAAAAAAAACCCCCCCCCCAAAAAAGGGGGGGAAAAAAAAAAATTTGGGGGGAAAAAAAAAAAAAAAAGGGGGGGTTTTTTTAAAAAAAAAAAGGGGGGGCCCCTTTTTTTAAAAAGTTTTTTAAACCCAAAAAAAAGGGGGAAAAAAATTTTTTTTTTGGGGGGGGGAAAAAAAGGGGTTTTTTTTTTTGGGGGGGGGGGGGGTTTGGGGCCTTTTTGGTGCGTTTTTTTTGGGGGGGTTTTTTTTTTTTGGGTTTTTTGGGGGGGTTTTTTTTTTCCCCGGGCCCGGGGAAAATTAAAAAAAAAATTTTTTTTTTTTAAAGGGGTTTTTTTAAAAAAAAATAAAAAAGGTTTTTAAAAAAAAAGGGGTTGGGTTTTTTGGGTTTTTTTGGGTTTTTTTTCCCCCCAAAAAAAAAAATTTTTTTTTTGGGGGGGGGGTTTTGGGAAAATTTAAAAACCCCCTTAAAATTCTTTTTTTAAATTTCCCCCCTTTTTTAAAAAGGGGGTTTTTGTAAAAGGGGGGTTTTTGGGGGGAAACCGGAAATGTTTCCTTTTTAAAAAAAAAAGGGGTTTTAAAAAAAATTTTTTTTAAAATTTTTTAAAAGTTTTTTCCCCTTTTTTTTTAAATTTTTTGGTTTTTTTTAATTTTAAAAAATTTTTTCCCCACTTTTTTTTGGGGGGGTTTTTAAAAAATTTTTTTTTTGGGGGTTTTAAAAAAAGGGGGGAGGGTTTTTTTTTGTTTTGGGGCCCCCCTTTTTTTTTTTAAAAAAAATTTTTTTTATTTTTTAAAGGGTTTTTCCCCAAAAAAAAAAGGGG
>NC_051409.1:15461911-15462097 GCF_015228065.2 Penaeus monodon | reverse complement strand
CCCCCTTAAAAACCCAACCAAAATTTTTTTCCCCTTAAAAAAAAAATTTTTTTTTTAAAAAAAATTTTTTAAACCCCAAAAAAATTTTTTAAAAATTTTTTTCCCCCCCAAAAAGGGGGAAAAAAAAATTTCCCCCCGGGGGTTTTTTTTCCCAAAAAAAAAAACCCATGTTTACCCACCCCCCCC
>NC_051409.1:15461386-15461707 GCF_015228065.2 Penaeus monodon | reverse complement strand
GGGGGGAAAAAGGGAAAAGGAGGGTTTTTTTTAAAAAGTTTTTTTGGTTTTAAAATGTAATTTTTTTTTAAAAAAAAACCCCCAAAAACCCAACCCCCCAAAAAAACCCCCCCCGGGGGGTTTTTTTGGGGTTTTTTTTGGGGTTTTTTATTTTTGGGGTTTTTAAAAAAATTTTTGGGGTTTTTTTTTTAAAAAAATTTTGGTTTTTAAAAAAAATAATTTTTCCCCCCCCCCCAAAAAACCCCCCAAAAAAAAAAAAAACCCCCCCCCCCAAACCCCCAAAAAAAAACCCCAAAACCCCAAAAAAAAAACCCCCCCCCC
>NC_051409.1:15461262-15461347 GCF_015228065.2 Penaeus monodon | reverse complement strand
TTTAAAATTTTTTTTTTTTAAAAAAAAAAATTTTTTTTAAAAAAATTTTTTTTTTTTAAAAAAAAATTTAAAATTATTTTAAATT
>NC_051409.1:15460756-15460986 GCF_015228065.2 Penaeus monodon | reverse complement strand
TATATAATTATATAATATAAAATTTTATATATATATATTTATATAAAATTATTAATTTAAAATATAAAAAATTATAAAAATTAATATATATATAAATATTAATACGTTTAAAATTATTTTTTATATAAAATAATCTTATATATTTAAAACTATATATATATATATTATATTATTTATTTTTAAATTATATTTTATTTTCTATTTTTTTATTTATCTTTTTTATATATGGG
>NC_051409.1:15459581-15459651 GCF_015228065.2 Penaeus monodon | reverse complement strand
AAATATAATGTTTAAAAATTATATATATAGATATTTTTTTTGTGGGGTGTGTGTGTGGTGTGAATATTAT
>NC_051409.1:15458503-15459011 GCF_015228065.2 Penaeus monodon | reverse complement strand
ATTCTGTGTCGTGTCATCCCTCCCCCCCTCTCCGCCGCAGTATCCCAAACGTGACCGAGGTCAGCACCGGCAGAGGCCGGCAGCAGGTAAATTTGTTCGAGGCGAAACCCGGGACCCCCCGGCGTGTACCGCTGGGCCATGCGGTTGAGCGAGGCCATCGGCGGGCATGTGGACCAACCGAGATCAAGGCGCTCTGGGCAGGAGGAAGGACTTCGACGCATTGGGGTTTCATCGGCTATCAAAATGAGGTCGCCTCCCCCTTCCTGCTGACTTCGGGGCCTCCACGTGAACCTGGCACCCCGGCGTCGAGTACCTGCAGATGGCGCAGCTGGGGAACCGCCTGCCGTGTCCGTCGTGCCGCCATCTTCTGCCCTTCGACGGAATTGAGCTTCTTCGAAGGTACGAGGCCTCGGCGCGACGGCCTCGGGAGCCAGGGCCAGAAATGAATTTCCCACTGAAAGCTGTTCCCGTTTTCTGTCGGGAATGGCGTTGCCATTCCCGACAAGAC
>NC_051409.1:15457890-15458091 GCF_015228065.2 Penaeus monodon | reverse complement strand
AAATCACATTAATGATAATCGTCATAGACATTTCTTATTAGTGAATAAAAATTTGGTAATAGCAATGAAATTAAGTAATTGATATATTCAGGAAAATATGTTTAGAAAATATGTAAACGGATAAATCATTTGTGAAATCTAGCAAATGCCGCGGTAGCACATGTATGTCAAACTCAAGGTGCAGATTGGGTCAAACGGACA
>NC_051409.1:15457012-15457734 GCF_015228065.2 Penaeus monodon | reverse complement strand
TGACTTCCTAACGAGGACGCCTTACGCCCCAGGCTGGTGAACCCTCTGGCGAAAGCTCCTCCCCCCACTACATGTACACGTTGACGGTGCTTCCGACGGCACAGCGAGTCGTCGGGGAGTTCCCCCCCGGATTGCCGCCCTTGGAGGAGCTCTACCAGGGCAGCCAACTGACCCTTATCAACGGCCACTTCGCGCTCGACACCCCATGCCACTTTTGCCGAACCGGGTGGAGATTGGCACCATCAACGCCAGGGAACCCAAGCCGTTGCCGGAGGTAGGATCGTGGTTTTTCTTTATTTATTTTTCTTTCTTTTTTTATCTTTTTGGTTTTTTCTTACGTTTTTCTTCAGTTTCGTTTTTTTCTCCATTTTTCGTTGCTTTATTTTTCTCTGTTTTCCTTGTTTTTGTTTTTTCTCTTACGCTTTCCTCTCTGTTTTTCTTCTGCGCTTTTGTTTTCTCTTTTTTTCTTTCTTTCTTCATTGCGTTTTTTATTTGTTTCTACTCTATAAAGTAAAAAAAAAAAAAAGAAGTCACTTTCTTTCTCTCTTCCTTCTGTTATCATTTTAGTTTTCTTTCACAACTATTTAATCTTCCATTTAATTTATTTGATTTTCCTTCTTCTGACAACTGTAATCTTAAAGGTATTTGTTCATTTTGTTCCAGGAATTTCCTAAAATGATATTTATTTACTCGTCCTAAAAATTAACATTTGGCGAATCCAG
>NC_051409.1:15456306-15456419 GCF_015228065.2 Penaeus monodon | reverse complement strand
TCTTATTACTTATGGAAGTATCTTTATTTTAAACGCAAATGAAATTAGTATTATAAATGAACATTAAAAAAAACGAAAAGAAAAAAATCATGATCAAAAGCATGATGCTTTAC
>NC_051409.1:15456184-15456281 GCF_015228065.2 Penaeus monodon | reverse complement strand
GTGAACATGGAAAATGAGGGGTTGAAATGAAGAAGAAGTCAAGGAGACTAGATACTGGGGTCACGAGGAAAAATGAAGGACAAGATCAAAGATTGTG
>NC_051409.1:15455505-15456032 GCF_015228065.2 Penaeus monodon | reverse complement strand
ATTAAAGGAATATCGCACTCCGTTCATCCCGTGATGTACGATGAGGACGCATATTAAATACTCTTATTTTGCGCGCTTTGTCATATCACATTCCATGAATTCTCAATGAGAATAGGATATTGTGGATGAGCAGAAGAGATATAGAAATAAGTAAGTGTTACTGACCACCGTTGAAAGTGCTAATGATAAGAACTTAATATCGAAACGCCGTTTAAAATTTTTGTGTTTGTTTTATATGAATGTCAGTGTTATTCTTAAGTATATCGTCAGTGTTTTTTCCCTTCATCTAAAACAACATATGCATGTACACACAGTAAAAACCATATATGCTACGGGTGTATGTGAAGTTAAGTGAATATTATAGAGTCATGAACTTTAGAAGGCATATTTTTAGCTGATAAAATGGAGCTCATTCTCCTGGCCTCATCCCTGGTGATGGACCTCACCCGTATTAATAGCACAAGAAAGGGAAAACTGTCAACTCAACCTGGCCGCTCGAGAACTCGCCTTGCCGTGTCTCTGAAGAC
>NC_051409.1:15454762-15455268 GCF_015228065.2 Penaeus monodon | reverse complement strand
AATACACGCGTACATATATACATTTATACTACCATCGAAAAAAAAATCATCTACACCGCAGATAAGAATCAATAAGGAACCGTTGATAAGCAAAGATACCCAAAGCTGCAACCGCCAGCGTGTTAGTTCCGTCTCCCCTAATGTGCGCGACTGCCAAGTGTGACGACCATGATCGAACCTCCCTGACATAAATAGAATAGAAGATAAAAGGTAAACTGTCAATAACTCATGTGTAAAGCATTAAAAATGAAGCCCAGAAGATTGCAAAAAGTACCGTAAAAGCACACAGTAGGATTTACACCATGCACAAGTAATCCCGACGGGTTTCTGCATATGTGTGTGATTTCTTTTTAGATCTAGCGGCGGGGTTGAAGGCACTCCTCAGTCATAGCGTATCAGGCACGGCAGGTTAGTCTCGGTGCTGGCCTTGCCTCCGCCTCACGCCCTTCTACAGGCATGAATCAAAGACTTGGATGCAGACGCACATACCCGACGGATAAGTAGCT
>NC_051409.1:15454401-15454703 GCF_015228065.2 Penaeus monodon | reverse complement strand
ACACCGTAAAGCGAAGCCCCAAAGACATAAACGCCAGGTTTACCTTAAAAAAAAAGAGAAAAAGATATAAAAACGCAAGGGTCAAAGCAGGTTAAAGGATTTTCCACCCCGGTCTATTTCTGTCGCTTACCCAGCTCCGTAGCAGCGCAACAAGCTGTGTAAGTAACGGCAAAGGGCAAGACATATGACGTGGAGGTTTCTTTATTAATTTCAAATGCCAAGTTTTTTATTACGCATTACGTCAGGCAGCTCAAAATATTATTCTTCCTGGGGTTCATCCTCCTCATATACTCCTTGCCGCC
>NC_051409.1:15453404-15454351 GCF_015228065.2 Penaeus monodon | reverse complement strand
CTCAATTCACGTTCGTTTTCTACCTCAGTTTATCTTCTGTACTCTTTTCAAGTTTATTTATTATGGGTATTCTCTCATGTCACTTCGTCAGTGCGATGCAATCACCTTTTTTTCTTCAAAGTTTTCATCCGCAAAGCTCCACCTTTCCTTCCAACTCTTATTTTCGATTTATTTTTTTCCGCCTCTTCCGTTTGTGAAGTAATAATCTAAATAATTCCGCTCTGTTAACTGTCTCTCATCCAGTGCCAGCTCTTTCTCCTAATCGCTATGCGGGTCAGTTGCCAATATCCGGTCTTTGTGTACCCTCCCTCTACACTCCCTGCCCCTTCATTCTGCCATTGAACTCCCTCTACGTCAGTGAATAGCGTATGTTCGTGTGTGTGGGCCTCCTCCATGGATTTCCGTCAGGCGTCGCAAATTAAATATCCATTCAGCATTAGTTTCTGTTTCCGCGGCCTTTTCCGGTTCTGCCATAACGGTCGCCTCTTGTAATTATATTGTGGTAATGGCGTAAATTCTTATGAATCATACCAATTTGGCCCCCGAATTACTTTTGAATACATCAGTGTCATTTTCGTTATCGTTATCTCTGTTATACATTAGTCTTTCCAAACAGATCGAACGGTATTCAACGCCCAGCTTCTTCACCATCTGCCTTTAAACATGTTGGAGATAAAATGTGCCAAAGTACGGGACACAGTGCTTCCCATCCCAAAGAGAATGAATCCGCCACGTTTCTCAATCAATCTGATCTCTCTGTATTAGTCCAAGATTTGACGATTTTCAAGATTTAAAATTACTATATCATAGTGATATCCGCCAAGAAGAATATATAGTTATGCAATGTATGTAGCAGCGATTCCTTACCAGAGTTCTGTAGAGGACCATTAAGCTGTCGTAATGGATCATGAAAAAAACTACATGAAAATAAGGAAATCCAACTAATG
>NC_051409.1:15451194-15453372 GCF_015228065.2 Penaeus monodon | reverse complement strand
GCATAAATATCGCGCTGAAAGGAAATACCAGATTTGTATTGTGATCTGTCCTGTGTAGATTTTTGTTGATTTTACCGTATATAGATTATATTTTTTGTGTGTTCTTCGCTCTTTATGTATGTACGCACTTATAAATAAATACCCGTGTTGCCGTTTTGTAGAATTTCGTTTCTTAAAGAAGGTAAATAGTAACAATGGAAGCATATGGCAACTAAGCGTGGAAATATCTGCATCAGTGTGGAATGAACATTCATCCCCCCAGAAAGACTAAACCATAAAGGCAAAGACAATAAAATTTGAGTAATGTGAGAGATTGCGTAAAACCTGTTCCTGAGAAAGTTTACCTTGTGTATGTGATATGGTATGTGAAAATGCACTTGAACAATGAATAACTCACCAGAAATTCAGTACTTTTCTCTTCACTCCGCTCCAGCCTCAAAGCGTATATAACTGCAGTATGTTTCTGCTTACCCAGAGACCTACCAAGCAGTCGTCTCGTCCACAACAGTGCTGCCACCAAATCACCTACTGAGTAGTAACATGCTGGGGACACTGTGTTGCTAACAGGTAAACAACTCATGGCTAACACTGTCATTTTTTTCGAATAATCCAAGCTTCAGGAGTGTCCCGTCTATCTAAGTATCATCTCTCTTTATTTGATTGTCTATCCATTCAAATTTTGCATTGGTTTTCCTGTTCTTTCAGCTTTGTAACATATTCTTTCATTCCTTGTTCATCTTTATACATTTCATCTAACTTCCATTCATCATTTTACATGGCTACATATATTTATGTTTATCTTTTCCCCTTTTTTGTTTTAGCTTCCTTCGAACATGGAATTCATGTTACGAATTCACAGACACTGCAGCCGTTGTTTGTGTCACTGTCTCTTGTTTTCATTCCTCCATTTCGTTTTCCATTGCCTCTTTGCCTCGGTCATCCTTATATGCATCGCCGTGCTATTATCAATTCTCTCAGTCTTTCTCCCAAAATAATTTCAGATAATGCAAGCACCATATTGCCACCAGTCCTGACCTGATGCTTCAGTGCACAGATCAACTGTGGCATCATCTGCGATCCCAAAAAGGGGTGTGTGAAGTGTTTCATATAACTTATTTAGTGAACTTCATGTTGCCCTCTGAGACAAGGTACACCACACTGCTCTGAGATATGGCGATGACGGAAGGTATACTAGGAACTAGAGGTCGATTTTTCCCATAGCTTATATTGCATGACACCACCAGACTATACCAGTGGCGGTAGTCAGTTTATAGTCGTCATACAAACTCTCCCCCACGGCGTTTGACACCGGGCCACACCAGGATTCTAGAAACAATGAACCAAATGGGTTGTGGAAATATTGACTTGGGATGTAAGGTTAGATTAAGGTTAAGCATATGTTCTTGGTACAGTAATTAGCTGAATGTATTTAATTACATATAGTACGTATAAAGAAGTAATAAAGGCCTCCACAGCTGTAATAATAATACATTTGCTGACGTTTAAGCCAGTAACTAATTTCACTCCACCATCCTCTCGCACTGGGTTGAGCTGCCAGTTTCTCCAATTTCGTGTACGCCCACTTTTGAGGTTATATTATATTATGAATATTCTTTGGGGAGGCCCAACTGCCCTCTCATTCAGTAGTTAGAAATTACATGAAGAAAGAATTGGGCTTGATTGGGCTGAACCCACCACTGCCAATAGTTTTGACTTAAGCTTTATCAAATTCTGTATTCATGAATTGTATATCAGTGACTAAATCTCATATATTTCAGTTAAAACACGTCATTTCTCTGTCAGCATCACTTCAGTCCTCATCCATCCATGTACTCGCTGCGCAGCCATAGAATGCAACATCTTTCTTGCACATTTCCCATTTATCTCTTTCTTCTTCATGTCTGCAACATCACTCCCCCCTTTTAGCCAAAGTTCTTGCAGCCAACAAACCAATTCTCAAACTAATCTGAGTCACTTTAACAACACCTGCTCTTGATGCAACGGCGCTCACCTTGACACAGGGCCCGGTATGCCTCAGCAGATTTCTATCAATTACATGACATTCCATTCAGGAATCACAGCTCTGAGGTTGTTCCTCCTGCACCGACCTCGCGCCTTTGTCTGGACTTGGCTTGCCTTCCCACTCGCTAAATTTTAATACAATTAAGGATAAAAAAA
>NC_051409.1:15450573-15451014 GCF_015228065.2 Penaeus monodon | reverse complement strand
CTTTTGTTTTTATTTCCTCAAGGACCTTGCGAAATTCGTGGATGAGTCAGGAGATGCTGGCGTCATTTACTTCAGCCTTGGAAGCATTGGTCGAAGCTCTGATATGCCCAAGATGTACAAGGTAATGTAATAGGGTTTATCTGTTTCATCGTGGAGGTGGGGGGAAATTATTGACAACCACGGAAAATGGCACTTGGCAACTCTTTCCAGTACAGTAAAAATACACTGGGTCAGTAAAGGGGGGCCATAGTGGTAGTGATATCCAAAATATATACATGCCTGTAATGATAATTATCTTCTTCATTATGGTTACCATTTAACTGTGTCAATTTGAAACCCTTTGTGGCAACCAGGAATATCATTACCTATGACAGTGGCCGCATCATTTTGAAACACGAGCCGAAATTTCTGCCGGCGTCATGGTGTGGCATGTGTGCAAAG
>NC_051409.1:15448917-15449662 GCF_015228065.2 Penaeus monodon | reverse complement strand
GGCTTCCTCCCCGTGAGCGTCGCCCCACATTCACTAAATTAAGCCTCAACAACACCTACCAGAGAAAAAGACCAACGTCCTCAAACTACACGTTGATTAACAAGGGTCCTGGGTACTCACTGAAACAGTCGTCAATTCACCGAGGCTGCAAGACAGTTATTGCACCTTCTTCTGTCAACTGAACGGTAGATGTACATTACTGCCACAGAGATATCATTCCAGGTCGCTGTTAACAATTATCATAAACTTCCCGGTATTCTTATCATATACAGGAAGATAATTTTTAATTGGGAACCTCGCTGGTTTGGGTTTATCAGCACCTGTGCAGCGAGTCACGAATCCACCCCCCCCCCCCCACACACACCTCCAACCCCCTAACCTTCTCACGAGGCATGTAAAGTTGGCGTGAGTTGCCAGACAGTTGTTTTTATCGGAGTATCACGAAGTATAGCTTACAGCACTGGGTAAACCATCATGAACCTTGGAAAATATTTGCTATCGTGAACGAAAGATTATCATTACCCGAATGATTACCAGTATCACCAATCTCTATCTTCTCTTCGTGAACAAATGTGTATAATCATTTCCAGGACATGTTTCTCGAGGCCTTTCGTTCACTACCCCAGCGGATTGTGTGGAAGTACGAGGGGCACGACCTGGAGTTGCCACCCAATGTCATGACGAAGCCCTGGCTGCCTCAGCAAGATCTCTTGGGTGAGTTCTCTCGGCTGAGTCTGGCAGGCGA
>NC_051409.1:15448059-15448352 GCF_015228065.2 Penaeus monodon | reverse complement strand
TAGTGTATATGCGCGCGCGCGCGCGTGTGTGTGTGTGTGTTTTGAGAGAGAGTGCGCGCAAGCCCGTGCGTGTTGAAAGGAATTCCCAAAGGTTTATCAGGTCACACGTCACACAGACGTCTGCCTTATCAACATTCATGAATTACTTTATCTTTGTCTGGAGTAAGTTTTATCATCTACTCGCACGCTGTTGATAATATGATTCATTTCTTTTGTTTTAAACTCTTACTGGAGTATTGTCATTGATGGCAGCAGTCATAGTCACACCAATGTCTGTTGTTGCTATATAATGA
>NC_051409.1:15445954-15446233 GCF_015228065.2 Penaeus monodon | reverse complement strand
GTCTTGATGCCCTGCCTCCAGGCCACTCCAAGACCCGCCTCTTCATCTCCCACTGCGGCAACCTGGGCACTCAGGAGGCCAAGTACCACGGTGTCCCCATCTTAGCGGTGCCACTTACCTTTGACCAGCATCGCAACGCCGCTCGCCTCGCCAAGAAGGGCTGCGGCACCGTGCTCAACTGGGAGAATCTCAGCCTTACGAACATTGTCGATAAGGTTGATGAGCTCCTTAGGGATGACAGGTTGGTTTCTCGGTGTTTTGTCTAGAAATTTCTTGTGA
>NC_051409.1:15445749-15445824 GCF_015228065.2 Penaeus monodon | reverse complement strand
TTCTTCAGAACCCTTGGAGAACAGTACACTAAAAAACAAATACCATGCAAACCAAATCGAAACAAATGTAAGATT
>NC_051409.1:15445342-15445584 GCF_015228065.2 Penaeus monodon | reverse complement strand
CCTAGTGAACACGAGTGAACCCCGGTGTCCGCCCAGCCCTCCCGCCACGCCCCTACTGGTCCCTTCCTCCCCAGCTACAGGACCTGCATGCGGGCGATCTCGACGGCCCTGCACGACCAGCGGGAGGGTCCAGGCGAGCGAGCGGTCAGGTGGATGGAGTACTTGATCCGACACAGGAATTCCACCCTCTTGAAATACCCGGGCAAGAGGCTGCACTATCTCCAGTACGTTATGCTGGACGT
>NC_051409.1:15444552-15445093 GCF_015228065.2 Penaeus monodon | reverse complement strand
GTCCATCAAACTGATCCTCAGGAATATTCAAACAACGCGTTAAAATGTGATTACATGAACAAAGATTTCAAGTTGCAGAGAATGCTATAATCAATATCATAAACATACATTATTTATCCACACTGATTGTAGTTTATACTTAACGAAGACAATAATTATAGTATAATATTGCTTATCATCACAGATTCAGTAACACAAATTCATCAATATGCGGATTATAAACCGTGACAAGATCAACAATTTCATCAACAGAAGTTCAATTTGAACAATAAATCACACTGTGAGTCACAATAGATTTAGATATCAGAAATCGTATTGTTTATTGATCTTCCTAAATTTGATTTCATTTTCAATTATAAAACAAAGAACTCACTTTGACCAGAAAACTCTTCCAGAACATTGTTATTCATATCAATACCAAAATTCCTTCCCTATATATCTTACTACGTAGTCAACACTGATTTGTTTATATTTCATAAGGAACATGGATATGAACATGACATTGCATCTCAGTCGGTAAACATTTACCTCTGTGAGTATA
>NC_051409.1:15440203-15442782 GCF_015228065.2 Penaeus monodon | reverse complement strand
GTCAAGTTTCAACCGGTCATATTTTAAAAATGAAAATAATATATGCAAACGACAGAGCAAATAGATCTAAGAAACTTATCTTTTGTTTACTTCCGTTGCAAATAAAAGAATACGAAGTTATTTGATACGGGTCGTTATTTTAAAAATTGCCATCCGGTATTCTCTCCTACCCTTTAGTAAACAAAACGATGATACCGTTTGTTTGTTTTTTACATTCATTGTAATGATTTAATTACGTACGTCGATATGGCCCGCATAAAGTTGCATAAAGAATGTATGATATGCCTTCCCGGCATCACTCAGCCCGCCTCGGGCGATGCACGGTTAGTTAGTAGGATCCTAATAAAAAAAAAGGAATAGAATGTAACCGTGTTTCCTTCACCCTGAGACCTCGTACATGGCGCATTGATTACAAATCTCTTATCAGTCCGAGATGCCTATACCTGCATTGTGGATTTACCCTTTGCTCGACGCCAAAGCCCCGATGCCTGCTGTGCCTCGCAGCCCCATGTCGGTGCTTCAAGAGGCGAGACAAAAAGTCTCATCCCAGCAAAACACCATTACAAATACTGTAGTCAGATATGGCTAACCATAACACACGTGGACCAGGAAGACCTACGTCGATCCTTTTTTGCAAGTGGCCACCACGGGAAGGCTCATCACATCAGACTCCTTTGGGTCCCTGCGCTGCAGCGAGCCGTGGACGCCACGTTTACATTCGATGAATCAAGTGCAAAAAGAAGCGTTGGGCGCCATAGGGAGACTAGAGCAGTAGTCAGAATTTTTTATTGCATGCAAAGGACATGAAGAATGTCACTATATCTTCACAAGGTGTGCATAAAGTGATAGTGATTGTGGGTTTCTGTGTGCCCAGTGCAGTAAAAATGTTACAGAATATTTACTGCTGGAAAATTTACGTGTACCAAATGTGACTCAAAAGGAGTGCATTGCTCTACGAGACGGGCCCGTGAAGCCACTGTGGCACATAGCTCATGGCGGGAGGCTAGTCGTGCGGCTGGCACCGCACTCGCCGGACGGCCACATTCCTGATGTTGCTGCCTCATTGGTCAACAAAGCACAGATTTCAAGGCCCTGTGGAAGCCCATATAGGGATGCAACCTGCATCAGTTAGATAGGTCACTATCAGGTGGAGCTGAACGAAAGGAGTTCATGTTCATCACACCATGGGGGAGATTCAGGTACAGCCATGGGCCACTCCTCTGCCAGTGATGTGTAGACGAAAGTTTTGATGGTGCCATCTTAGGAGTCATCATAAAGCAAAAACATGTAGACATGTTGCTGCAGGAGAGAAGCTTTCTAGCATGGCTATAACTTCCTAGCAACCTGTGCAGCTACAGGGATCGCTGAAACCCGGAAATTTTCAGTCCACCATGAAAGAAGATAATTTTGCAGGCTTCTGTCTCGGCTGGGAAGAATACAAGCCCATGAAGAACATTTAGCGGCCATCAAGAATTTCACCATACCAGAAAAGGCCTTCACCATGAGGTGGCGGTGTGGCTTTGTAAACCCTTCCTCGCAATGCCCACAATCATGAACGACTTCCAGGAATTCCTGTAGAGGCCCTCAGGAAAATCTGAACTAGGACTAACACCTACAAGAGAAGTGTCGACAGGCTTAAGACACCATATGCCAGCACACCAAGGATGGCTTGGCATAACAGCCATCACCAACTGGAGTAGGGAGGGATTTGACATCCTACAGCAGTATTGTGGCTGCTCGTCTGCCATTGCATCTTTCTGCTGCAAAGGAGGGTGGCACCCAGTCCTGTGTGGCAGCCGCAATCTCACAGCAGTAGAAGGGGAGGCTTTAGTATTGGCTTGGTATCTCCAGAAAGCAAGACTCTTCCTACTGAATTGTTCGAACTTCACCATCATAACCGACCACCACCCCCTGACTAAGCTCCTGAGGGACAAAGCACTTACTGATGTGGCCAACCCACTGTTCTTCTGTCTGAAGGAGCAAACACTACCATACTGCTTCCAGGTGAAGTACATTGCAGCCACAGTGATTGCCAAAGACAAACACGAGTCTCATCATAGATGACTCATTGGTCAAGAAAATGGACGCTGATGAACCCTGTGTACCAGCTGTTACTTGCTGGCGACAAGGATTACTTAATTTACACCCTTTCTACAATGAAAGAGACAGGTTGGCAGTTGCACAGGAACTGGTGAGATATATATTCGAGTAGGGCTACGTAGCATTTAGTCATCCCTGAGTCCATCCATAGGTCACAGTAAATTTCACCCAAGGCATCAGGGTCTCCACTCCATGCTGTGGAGAGGCAGTGCATTTATTGGCCAGGACTGCTGTCAGGACCACCAAGAGTCATGCACAAAATAAGAAACCCACGCCCCATCGCAGACTACAGAGATATTCGTCATCAGTTCACCCCCTAAAGTACCCTTTCCAAACGACAGTAGCCGATATGTCCCAGCAGGAAGAGTACACCTATATGGCCTATGCTGACAGGCTCACAGGTTGGCTGGAACTATCCCACTTTCCTAATGGGGCCATGCCAAGAGGATCAAAGTACAGTTGAGACGCTACTTCTGATT
>NC_051409.1:15431810-15434207 GCF_015228065.2 Penaeus monodon | reverse complement strand
CAAGGCAAGGTGGCTCCCATTAGGGGGCTGATTATAAGGATGTTTAATGTAAATGATTGCTGAAGTACATTTATAATTCTATAAAGGTGAGAGTAATGTTTTCAAGATGCTTTTTGATGCTGGATAATTCCTCGAGTCCCTTACAATGGAGGTTTTGGTGGATTTGGGAAAGACAGATATGCTGAAATGATTGAAATTAGTGTAAGGAGTGGTTCATTAAATTTCAGATTAGGAATGAGTTGATTAATCATACTGTAGGTGATAGGTTGTTAGATGCCAGTAAACGTGAATACGAGAAAATGACAGCGATGTGATTAGGATAAAAGAATTTGTACTGCAGAATAAATGACATATGCGTGAGTTAGAATGAGTGCTGCATATATGAACTAGATATACATAGAGATATTGAATTAAAGGATTTAGAGTTCAAACTTTTGATGCTGGATAATTCCTCGAGTCCCTTACAATGGAGGTTTTGGTGGATTTGGGAAAGACAGATATGCTGAAATGATTGAAATTAGTGTAAGGAGTGGTTCATTAAATTTCAGATTAGGAATGAGTTGATTAATCATACTGTAGGTGATAGGTTGTTAGATGCCAGTAAACGTGAATACGAGAAAATGACAGCGATGTGATTAGGATAAAAGAATTTGTACTGCAGAATAAATGACATATGCGTGAGTTAGAATGAGTGCTGCATATATGAACTAGATATACATAGAGATATTGAATTAAAGGATTTAGAGTTCAAACTGACATCAACCACTGCTGTGCTGTTTGATATATCTGCTAACGCAAAATTAGTTCCCCCATTTCAAGCGAAAGCTGTAGACAATTATTTTCGATATTTTGAGAAAATGGCAATTAGTTCTGATTAGCCTAAGGAACAATGGACAGTGCTATTTTAATTTATACTTACTGGTAAGGCTCAAGAAATTTGCATGTCAGTGTCATTGCCGAATTCTTGTGACTATGATAAACTGAAGATGGCTGTGTTAAAAAGATACAAACTGGTGCCATAATTTGCTAGAGAGAAAAATGGTTTGCTTGCTCGTTGGTGTGAGAGTGATAAGGTGGATGAGTACAATAAATTATACCAATTGATTCTTGTAGAAAAATTTAGGAAATGTCTACCTGAGAGCATTAGGTGTATTTAAATGAAAACAGGGTAAAGGTGTTAGATGTCAGAGTAGCAGTGGATTATGCTTTGATCCATAGAAATGTTGAAGGTCCAATAATATTGTAATACCCACTCGCCCGACAGAATTAATGAATTTGAAGGTGATAAGAGAGAGAGACTTGGTCATAACTCCCGCAATGATAGAAAGAAATCAGTTAGATGCTTTAATTGCATGTTGTTAGTTCATACTGTCAGCTACGTTCCCATAGCTTTTGCCATCAAGCCGTTCTGCTCAGAAGGAAGTGTATCCCTGAAAGTGGTGAAAAACATTTTGTAATATTAAGAGATGCAACAGCATTGCAGTCATTGCTCTTGTAAGGTGCATTTTTGTTAGCAAGGAAGACTTGGGACTTAATGTCGTCATAGCCGGTAGTGAGTGGGGGCCATCTGATTTGCTCTGTTTGTATAAAGGTTCACCTCAAATCTCATTTCTGGGATAAAGAAGTAATCATGGGAGTGGTGCCTAAATCACCTGTAGAAGGTATATCATTTATGTTGACAAATGCTAAACCCATACTAATGTAGCAAATTTCCAAGTGCACCAGACCTAAATGATGATGAAACAGTTGGTTCATCTAAATTCTTCTAAGCGCAACATTTTTTTTTATGTTCTGGGTCGTACGAGTTCAAGTTTAAAAGTATCGTGACACTGATATTGGTGATAATATCCCGGGAAGGCAACATCTATAGGGTAAATCCCACAAAATGTAAGTAGATGAGGGATGAGGTCAGGTACGTGTTTGGGAAAACGGAATCACTAAGCCGAGTGTGAGTGCCTGGAATTCCCTGTGTATGCTAGAACCCATTGTTGATGGTGGGGTTCTTATCATATACAGCCAAGTATATAACCAAGATAGATATGTTAAAGAGGTACTGGTAAAATCCCCATGACAAAAAGAGCGAAATAAATATCTCCATTTGTAGCACCAGATGGGCTCTTTCAGAATTGCGTAAGACCATTTGGTTCAAAAAACAGCTCCCGCACCTTCCAACATTAAATTAATAGTCTACTTTCAGATCTACATGTATGTAAAGCTTACCCGGATGATATAATAATTTCTACATACTTCAGGTCATGGTGAATTCTGTATAGTTTGATCAATTCAATGAATAAGAAATCATAGGCAGACTGGCAGCTGTATAGTATGCATACCATAAAACGTATACCCGTTTCAGTAAAAAGAAAGTAATACTTCTTTTTATAGTAAGGAAGGGGA
>NC_051409.1:15427134-15429454 GCF_015228065.2 Penaeus monodon | reverse complement strand
CAAGCAAGTGCCCATTAGGGGGTATTATAGGTGTTAATGAATGATTGCTGAAGACATTATATCATAAAGTGAGAGTAAGTTCAAGATGCTTTTGATGCTGGATATTCTCGAGTCCCTACATGGAGTTTTGGTGGATTGGGAAAGACAGATATGCTGAAATGATTGAATTAGTGTAAGGAGTGGTTCATTAAATTTCAGATTAGGAATGAGTTGATTAATCAACTGTGGTGATAGGTTTAGATGCAGAAGTGAATACGAGAAATGACAGCGATTATTAATAAAGAATTTGTACTGCAGAATAATGCAATGAACTAGATATACATAGAGATATTGAATTAAAGGATTTAGAGTTCAAACTTTTGATGCTGGATAATTCCTCGAGTCCCTTACAATGGAGGTTTTGGTGGATTTGGGAAAGACAGATATGCTGAAATGATTGAAATTAGTGTAAGGAGTGGTTCATTAAATTTCAGATTAGGAATGAGTTGATTAATCATACTGTAGGTGATAGGTTGTTAGATGCCAGTAAACGTGAATACGAGAAAATGACAGCGATGTGATTAGGATAAAAGAATTTGTACTGCAGAATAAATGACATATGCGTGAGTTAGAATGAGTGCTGCATATATGAACTAGATATACATAGAGATATTGAATTAAAGGATTTAGAGTTCAAACTGACATCAACCACTGCTGTGCTGTTTGATATATCTGCTAACGCAAAATTAGTTCCCCCATTTCAAGCGAAAGCTGTAGACAATTATTTTCGATATTTTGAGAAAATGGCAATTAGTTCTGATTAGCCTAAGGAACAATGGACAGTGCTATTTTAATTTATACTTACTGGTAAGGCTCAAGAAATTTGCATGTCAGTGTCATTGCCGAATTCTTGTGACTATGATAAACTGAAGATGGCTGTGTTAAAAAGATACAAACTGGTGCCATAATTTGCTAGAGAGAAAAATGGTTTGCTTGCTCGTTGGTGTGAGAGTGATAAGGTGGATGAGTACAATAAATTATACCAATTGATTCTTGTAGAAAAATTTAGGAAATGTCTACCTGAGAGCATTAGGTGTATTTAAATGAAAACAGGGTAAAGGTGTTAGATGTCAGAGTAGCAGTGGATTATGCTTTGATCCATAGAAATGTTGAAGGTCCAATAATATTGTAATACCCACTCGCCCGACAGAATTAATGAATTTGAAGGTGATAAGAGAGAGAGACTTGGTCATAACTCCCGCAATGATAGAAAGAAATCAGTTAGATGCTTTAATTGCATGTTGTTAGTTCATACTGTCAGCTACGTTCCCATAGCTTTTGCCATCAAGCCGTTCTGCTCAGAAGGAAGTGTATCCCTGAAAGTGGTGAGAAACATTTTGTAATATTAAGAGATGCAACAGCATTGCAGTCATTGCTCTTGTAAGGTGCATTTTTGTTAGCAAGGAAGACTTCGGACGTTAATGTCGTCATAGCCGGTAGTGAGTGTGGCCATCTGATTTGCTCTGTTGTATAAGGTTCACCTCAAATCTCATTTCTGGGATAAAGAAGTAATCATGGGAGTGGTGCCTAAATCACCTGTAGAAGGTATATCATTTATGTTGACAAATGCTAAACCCCATACTAATGTAGCAATTCCAAGTGCACCAGACCTAAATGATGATGAACAGTTGGTTCATCTAAATTCTTCTAAGCAGCAACATTTTTTTTTTATGTTCTGGGTCGTACGAGTTCAAGTTTAATGTATCGTGACACTGATATTGGTGATAATATCCCGGGAAGGCAACATCTATAGGGTAAATCCCACAAAATGTAAGTAGATGAGGGATGAGGTCAGGTACGTGTTGGAAAACGGAATCACTAAGCCGAGTGTGAGTGCCTGGAATTCCCTGTGTATGCTAGAACCCATTGTTGATGGTGGGGTTCTTATCATATACACAGCCAAGTATATAACCAAGATAGATATGTTAAAGAGGTACTGGTAAATCCCCATGACAAAAAGAGCGAAATAAATATCTCCATTTGTAGCACCAGATGGGCTCTTTCAGAATTGCGTAAGACCATTTGGTTCAAAAAACAGCTCCCGCACCTTCCAACATTAAATAAATAGTCTACTTTCAGATCTACATGTATGTAAAGCTTACCCGGATGATATAATAATTTCTATATACTTCAGGTCATGGTGATATTCTGTATAGTTTGATCAATTCAATGAATAAGAAGTCATAGGCAGACTGGCAGGCTGTATAGTATGCATACCATAAAACGTATACCCGTTTCAGTAAAAAGAAAGTAATACTTCTTTTTATATTAAGGAAGGGGA
>NC_051409.1:15425266-15425377 GCF_015228065.2 Penaeus monodon | reverse complement strand
AGACTTCAGATAACAAGGATTCGAACTGTTGTCTCTGTTATCAATAAATCTAGTTGCATACATATACTACCCCACTCATAGCACCTAGCATATGTATGCACAACTAGATTC
>NC_051409.1:15423215-15424843 GCF_015228065.2 Penaeus monodon | reverse complement strand
CAACAAATCTACAGAATAGCGCTATCACTAGTGAATGATGCGTAATACTAAAATATTATAGCCACTCTTATTGATTAAAAGAAAGAAAACGTTATTGCCAGAGAAAACAGACAATGAATTATGGGTAACTATGATAATATTAACTTGTCTTCCAAGAAGTCTCGGATGGATAACGACTTTTGAAATAAGAGGCAAGGACTCGCCGACTAACAGTGATTTCATGTTTTGGAAAAGCTATTTCCACTCAAAATGTACTTAAATTTCAAACCAAACATGTAAAATATGACTGCTCGACATCAAACTGTGACCCTGTTGTTGCACTGCTTATAGACTATTATAATCCTGGAAAATATAATGTGGTGGTGATTAATTATTTTTCATTGGAAAATCGCTTTTGCCTCCAGAAAAAGCCCCTAGACTGAATAATTATAATGCCTATATACTTGCTCAGGCAGGTGACGTCATAGCTTACCATATACGTCATAGACTCACTGACTTCTGTCTAATATGTATATCATCCGATAAGTCTACTGGGGAAACAAAATCGGCTCGTTAGGTAGAAAGACCTCTCAAAGATCTGGAGAAGTTAATGTAAATAAAAAAGCAGCCGTTGATTATGAAAAGCTTGGGAGCCTCGGAGCCAGACGAAACTCGGGGGAAATGTTGCTCCTAAAACTGACGTCTGTTCCTCAGAGCTAGCGTCCTCTCGCTCGTTGAAATCACCCTTACGCCACTCTTCTCAACAGAGGCCAAGTTATTTGGTAGGTCCCGTTTTCGCAAGATTTACAGTAAAGAAAAAGAGATAATCTTGTTTGTTGTTTGCTGTCGGTCCTAAGAACAGCCCGGCATTCACTGCACTGCACAGGGAATATACTTTTCGATCTTTGACATTATTGAAAATGATCCTATGACGTCATGATTTCGCAACCAATCACCATGCGAGGAAACACCACCAATGAAATTTTAACCATATAAGAATTCAAGCTGCATGTTCTGCGATGAACGGCAAAACCCTAAATCATGTAATCAATTGGCAGAAAAGTAAGTACAGAATAAACCTATTTTGTCTGATATATTTTCTTAGTCTTCTTCCTACCACGTAATGAAGCAGCCGCAAAGCAGGAATGCAAGGTCTAGAGACTTTTAATAGACCGAAAGGGAGATTATACATGAATCAATGTGTCATTTGCTATTGTGTCTGTTTCGTTTAATCTTTGCTCACACGCCACGGCTTGATTGTAATCTATTAAGCGGCGGATAACGTAATAGTACGCTTCTTTTAGGAAGGGTAAATTAAGTTGTGTAAGGTAAATTATTTGGTGAAACGTAAGTATATTAGTGTCTACATGTTCCAGAGAAACAAATCAATCGATCAACCAAAAAGAACTATGAATGCCAAATGCCCCCATTGATACAAAATACGAGAGAAATATATATTATGAATATTTAAGAAGTATTTGGAAAGAAAATAAAGTTGAGTGAGCTGATCCTTGTGTCTTTTTTTTTATTGCTGCTTCACTTCCCTCTCTTTGTGTGTATTCCGTTACATGTGTGAATGTATGTTTGTCATTTTTACCTTTTAATGTTCATCAGTTAAACACATTCAGTCCCTAACACTGCTATTTGTC
>NC_051409.1:15422744-15422855 GCF_015228065.2 Penaeus monodon | reverse complement strand
ATGGATAATAGTTATAGAGGATGTCAGTTATGCTGCCTTATAATTAATGACAGTCTTCGTCATTATCAAGCATCAAAATAAAGGGAATAAAATAATTTTTAATAAATGCCG
>NC_051409.1:15422272-15422678 GCF_015228065.2 Penaeus monodon | reverse complement strand
CCCGGTTTTGCATAATGGTTGCTTTGTTATCCTTCTGAATCAATTTACATCACATTCATATCAATTATATTTACAATTATGTGAATATTATATCGATATTAATTACCATTAGAGGTACTTATCATTTAGTCTGCATAAATAAATTATATCAGTGAGTAAGATACCTAATACTCTTTTATATCTAATTACACAGAGAATATAAATGTATGGAGTATGTTAATTTAAACAGGTGATATGTTCATGTTGCAAATGCAATGTGAATCGTCTTTTGTAAATAATCCGTGTATGTGTGTTCCTTCTTCTTGCATATTTTCTTATTTTATTTTCTTTCAACATTTTATCTTCTTATAATTCGCTTTTTTTAATCCAAGTTCTAGGAACAAATCAATATTTGAATTGCAATGTC
>NC_051409.1:15421336-15422233 GCF_015228065.2 Penaeus monodon | reverse complement strand
CAAACTGCAGGACACGAATTCCAACCAATTTTAGAAAATCGGATTTCATTTTGGTTCTTGCTTGTTCTCTCAAGCCTGGTTCCATACCCAGCGGTTCTCTAAGCATGGTTCCCTTGGTGTAAAGAGGGTTCTTGAGCGCCTCGAGATCGGTTCTCTTCGACTTAAAAATATGGGTCCATAAAATCGGTTCTGGTTGGCTCGTAATTCTTGTTGAACCGCTATCTCTTTGGTTCCATGAAATCAGTTCTAGTCCTCCATTGATCCTGGTTCCACAAAATCGGTTCCGGTTGAGAACTAAACCCTGGTTCCATGCAGTCAGTTCTAGTTAGTCTATAGTCATTGGTTCCACAAATCGGTTCTAGTTGGTCCATAAACCCTGGTTCCACAAAACCGGTTCTGGTTGACATATAAACCTGGCTTCACAAATCGGTTCTAGTTGGTCCATAAACCATGGTTCCACAAAATCTGGTTGATATATATGACCCAGCTCTGGTTGGTCTAAAATCCTTGGTTCCACAAATCGGTTCGGGTTTTCTCTCAAAAGCGGTTCTGCTGGCGCCGCGAGGGAGGCGGGGAATTCCCAGAACCTTCTGCCACTTCCTGCGGTTCTACTCTCCGGTTCATAGGCTCCGGTTCTCCCAAGGCGTGGCCGTGGTTCAAATGGCAGTTTCTGAAAAGCACGATTTTATTATCATCTTTAAACTTCTATTATTTTTCGATTATATTTACCGAGCTTTTGGAGTTTTTTAGCCAAAACAATAGTATTTTAGAGATACTGATATTGATCTTTGCGTTTTCTTCAAAAATAAGAGCAGTATTAGTAACGTCATTAAGAATAAAGATAATATGTATATATACACCTATATGCATACTTGCATATTGATATAAGTACATGCA
>NC_051409.1:15420702-15420940 GCF_015228065.2 Penaeus monodon | reverse complement strand
AAACACACAACAAAACCAACTCACCACCAGAAGGAAGTCCATGCTTAGGCCTCATTTTCCTAGGCCTACGGAAGCCTCCTCTGCATCACCTGTTTTTTGCACGTTTCGAAGTTTGTTGCAAGGGGCTGTTGCACCATATTGCAGAAGTTATTATGTACAGTTTTCGTGGTTTGTTATTTAGTGCATAGCGAGGCTTTAAGTACAGTATAATAGGGATGATAATGATAATGATGATGGG
>NC_051409.1:15420148-15420311 GCF_015228065.2 Penaeus monodon | reverse complement strand
AGAGAGGTGGAGCATAGTAATACCGAAAATTACACGTCGATGACTTTGACATCTGCAATAAGAACAGTGGTGATGACAGTAATTAACAACGGCAATACTAGTTTATAAAGATGATAATACAGCACGTTATACAAACACAAAATTAAATTATTCAAGGTACAGC
>NC_051409.1:15418715-15420084 GCF_015228065.2 Penaeus monodon | reverse complement strand
TTCACATGCATGCGAAAGGCTTCTAAGCTTTAAAGTTTTGGTGCTTTTCTTCTACGTGTATAAAGCTTTTGCAGTTAGCCATGCTTCACTTTTAAGCTTGAGCTCAGTGTTCTTAAGCTTCCTCGCCACTTACTCAAAGTTTTATAGAAAAAGGTTCTTCACATATTTCTTTTTTTTTTTTTTCTTTTTCATATCCCTTTTATTTCTTTTTGTTATTTGGCCTTCACATTCTCCTTCTGGATCTAATTCAAACGCCTGTGGGTGCCATAAGCTTTTGTCTTTAAGCTTCGCCACTTGAAAAAAGCTTCATAAGCAAAAATCGCTGCATTTGGTAAGCTTCACGAAGGTACTCCACAACCGTTGACCAATTACTAACCACAAGCCAACGGTGGTGGAGTTACCAACATGAAGTCTGACCATGAGGCACACTCTCGCGTCGTGGGGGTTGCCATGTGAGTCGAAGGGTGTTCCGAGATGCCGGGTGCATGGGGTTGTCTGGGTGTACCAACATGGCGGATGGATGGTCTGTTTGGGTGTTCCAATATGGCGGGTGGATGGTCTGTTTGGGTGTTCCAACATGGCGGGTGGATGGCCTGTTTGGGTGTTCCAACATGGCGGGTGGATGGCCTGTTTGGGTGTTCCAACATGGCGGATGGATGGCCTGTTTGGGTGTTCCAAGATGGCGGACGTAGGGTTGTTCCCAGAGGACGGGTGAAATGGACTGTCTGGGTGTCCCGAAAAAAGTAATATTGGGTGTTCGATGAGTGAGTATTTGGCAGGGATAGTGTGAAGGATGCCGTCGGCGTTCTAGGATGTTCTAGGATGACTTTTTGATGAACCATGAGGGTGTTCCAAGATGGCTGTCGGAAGGGACCTATGGTTGCATCGAGCGTGGATGCGCCGAGTCTGGTGAAAAAAATATATAGATATATTCACTAGGGGAAACGCCATGAGCACAACCTGTTGAAGGTTCCAATGGTTGATATCTTGTGTCAATGAAGTTCATGTTAGTTTTCGTACTTCAAGATGACTGCTAAGAGATCCCAAGTTCGGGTGTTCCAAGATGGCTGCCAAGGGACGTCCTGTCTGGGTGTTCCAAGATGGCCTCCTGAGGCATAATAATATGCGTGTTTTCCATGATGGACGCCACGGAGATAAAACAAACGTTATGTGTTTTAAGTGAGACCACACATGCATGCACGAGACATCGAATATCCTCACGATTAACCTCAGCAATATGTACGAAGTCATGCAAATATTCAGAAGCTGCACTTGAAGCGTTTGTGACCTTACCTAACTTTTGACTCGAGGTGATTTTCCGAAATGGCCGAAGATGAGAGGGAACTTTTCTCGATTTGAACTTACCGTC
>NC_051409.1:15418396-15418641 GCF_015228065.2 Penaeus monodon | reverse complement strand
GACACTTAAGAAAAGTTATTGATTGTATAAGTTTATATCTGAACATTTGACAAAATTATTTAGCTTACCTGCTTACAGACGTTTCCATTTGACTGATAGTAAATCATGCACAAAACGGGTATTATGTGTCATGCAAAAATATCCTTAATTATAAATATATACACAAGAGATCAGTTTGAAATATAAACAGTGTCGAGAAGAGATGGATAAGAAGAAATAAAACAAGAAAACGGTACTTATGAATT
>NC_051409.1:15414058-15414948 GCF_015228065.2 Penaeus monodon | reverse complement strand
AGAATTAGACTGTAAAACAATTAACCTAAAAGGAATGTGCAGCCAGTCTAAGAAACAAGTTTTGCAGAAAACAGAAAAGGAAAAATTCAACAATATGAACAATCAAAAGAAGAAAAAATGGGGAACATCAGATCCTTATCAAGTAAGTTAGACATAAGAATTCAATAAAGCTTTAAGTAAAGTCTAATTAACGTTTTTATAATCGCTTCTTAATGGAGTTCAAACAGGTTAAATCAGGGTCGAGATGTCGAGCTCCCAGTGTCGCCCGCACTCGTGAAGTTCTCCTGAAAATATATATAAAGATCTCTTCAATCCTTTTATAATTGATTTTTTAACATTCAGGTCTTTTAAAAGTGCTGTTTTATGGTGATGGTGAGTTTATACTAATGCGTGCAGAAGACGAGAGTTTAATTTGAATATCCATTCAAAATCAGCTTCCATTACCAAAGTAAAGTTCGTTGGTTCGTTAATTAACGGTAAAAATTCCTCTCGGCAAATCCAAGTTTTCTCACCTCATCAGCTGTCCAATCGCAATGCTTCTCCTTTTTTATGCCAGCCAATAAACGCAGTTATCTCATCCGTAACCAATCAGAATTCCTCGTCGCTGCAGCCAATGGCGTCGTTGTCATTCCGACGCGGGTTTCAATGGAAAGAAGTGTGTGCTCGCGAACACAGCCACGAGATCGGAAAGATAAAGGCTAATTTCAATGTAAGAGAAGAAGGGGAGAGCTGAAGACACTCCTTTGTTATATAGCTTTGATTCAAGGAATAAAGGCTTATATCATGGAAAGCTTAGATGCCTTTTGATTTATTTTGCAGGTCTAAAAAAGATCAGATTCTTCAAGTTTCGAATCGCCGAGAAAAGGACAGAACCAAATGTAGCGTACATA
>NC_051409.1:15413850-15414026 GCF_015228065.2 Penaeus monodon | reverse complement strand
CTGTAAATCACAGGAAAAAAACACGCACATACAAAAAACTGGGCGTTAACCTTCACTGTCCGCGGAAACTGACACGGACACGACTTCGAGTCAATCCCATGTGTTCGGACGCCATCACCATGAGCGATGCATGCATTCGGACGCATCCCAGACGTAAAGCTCAAGGACAGACCTGC
>NC_051409.1:15413692-15413815 GCF_015228065.2 Penaeus monodon | reverse complement strand
TGAGACAAGTAATATAACGATAAAATTCTAATTAGGGTGGTGATGGGAAGGGCAAAGAGAGCGACGGGGAATGAAGTTAAAATACTACTAAGGGGTGGAAGAAAACGAGAGACCATGCATAAC
>NC_051409.1:15413276-15413375 GCF_015228065.2 Penaeus monodon | reverse complement strand
GCAAGTGGCTGCGAGTGCGGCGATCAGTGAGCGGATCCACAATCATCGTCGACACATTTAGCTCACATTGATACGAGATGAGTCGACACTATTATCTGG
>NC_051409.1:15412776-15413225 GCF_015228065.2 Penaeus monodon | reverse complement strand
TTATCCTTCAACGGTGTTTGTTGAAAACAATTGCTTCATCTGGTCATTATCTGCGTTCCTTTCTTTTGTCATTTTTAAGAAGACTAAATTTCGGTTTTCGCTAAGCTTTGATATAGCCTTATGACTGACTTCGTAATATATCTTTGTTATGACCACCCGTTTCATCATTCCGCCTTATTTTTTTCTATTCATTGTTTGTTTGTTTAAGTAACTATCACTTTCCCTGTAGTTTGCCTTGCCTGCGGTGTCTTTGTTTATGTCTCTAAATTTTTTTTTTCTTTTCTTACCTATCTCCCTGTTTGTCTCTTTGTCTGTCTGCGTGATTGCCTGGCCTTATGTTTATCTTTTTTTTGTCTTTTTTATTATTATTATCATATTCTTCTTTGTGTGTGTGTGTGTTTGCCTGCCTAAGAGGTATGAAATAATCGAAAAAAATATGATGTTTTTCC
>NC_051409.1:15410869-15410943 GCF_015228065.2 Penaeus monodon | reverse complement strand
TGTATACTTTTTTTCTTTTGTGTGTGTGTGTGTCGATAAAATCTGTTGCAACCTGGGCAGTTACTCTTCTTTCC
>NC_051409.1:15410730-15410840 GCF_015228065.2 Penaeus monodon | reverse complement strand
TGATTGCAGTCAGAGGGAGCTTTTTTTGCTTCCTATCAGGGAATCGAACCCCCGACTCGAATGTGGCGCCCTAATATACGGTGGCAAAAGAAATGATTCGGTTGAGTTAC
>NC_051409.1:15409046-15409161 GCF_015228065.2 Penaeus monodon | reverse complement strand
TGGCCTGCAAGTTGCCATGCATATGTTAGAGTTACCAAGGTACCTCGGTAAACCACATATTTTTCCTTTTTTATCGCTGTCTGTGTTTATTGCTTTTATTGGGAGAGGTAGGATG
>NC_051409.1:15408746-15408841 GCF_015228065.2 Penaeus monodon | reverse complement strand
GTAAAGAGAAAAGAGAGAGGGGAAAGGAGAGGGAGAGAGGCATCAAGAAGAGGGACGCAGGAAAAGGAGAGCTATGATTAGCTAAAAGAGAAGAG
>NC_051409.1:15408250-15408670 GCF_015228065.2 Penaeus monodon | reverse complement strand
GAGGGGAAACGAGGGAAGAGAAGGGTAGTAAATAAAACAGAGAGAAAGAAAGACGGAGAAAATGAGGAAGATAAATGAAACAGAGAAAGAGAGACAGACAGGAAGGACAGAGAAAGAAGCTGAAATAACGAAACGAGGAATAATAAGAATGGGAAAATAGAATTGAATAAAAAAGAAAAAAATAGAGAAGAGAAACATTGTAGAAGAAACAAAAGGGCAGAAAAGATTAGATGAAGGAACACTTAAAGGCAACAGAGAAGAAAGAAGGAGACGAAGCGAGCTGAAAAAAGATGATGAAGGGGATGTGAGTGAAATAGAAAGAAAAAAATGTCAAATTCGGTGAGAAAAAGGAAAATGAAAGAAAGAGTGAAACAGAAAGGAGGAGACAAGAAGAAAGAGGGAAATGGAGAAGTGTATGTG
>NC_051409.1:15407297-15407530 GCF_015228065.2 Penaeus monodon | reverse complement strand
ACCTTCGTCTAACGGATCCGACCGAACGGGGTCCAAGGCCAGCGCCAACAACCGGTCCGTCGCTCTGTGTGGAAGCGGGTTGTTCTCACGACCATGGGACGCCTGGGCTCTCTCCGCCGCTGTTGCCGCTCGTCCCCGCTCCCGGGCGTCGGGGAGGCCGCTGCCTGGGGCGCCGGAGGCTGTTTCCCGAGGGATTCCGTCGGTCCGCGATTGAGCTTCGGTGTCCTGTTCTG
>NC_051409.1:15407068-15407211 GCF_015228065.2 Penaeus monodon | reverse complement strand
GGAACTCGAAGCTTCAGACTCACAACGCGTCAAAGAGGCATTGAAAAAAAAACGCAGCGATAATAACAATATAAAAACAAGTATCAATAACAGAGTTATAAACCAGTTTTCACGAAAACATTTAAAAACAAGAAACGAGGACT
>NC_051409.1:15406938-15407011 GCF_015228065.2 Penaeus monodon | reverse complement strand
TTAGATCCGGTCGTGGGAGCTCTCCTGTGACTCAGAAACTCCTCGGGAACCTCCATGCATGAGTCACTCAGCG
>NC_051409.1:15406581-15406803 GCF_015228065.2 Penaeus monodon | reverse complement strand
AAAGCAAACTCATAAAAATGGAATATGTGATATGACTATCACAGAGTAAACAACGTGAATATCGAGATGTAAACAGGCATGAATATACGAGCCTTAAGATGCCTGTTGAAGGATCCCCCCCCCCCCACTCCAAGGATTAGGACTCATTTGAATATTCCTTGGACGTCTGTTTGTGCTCAAGTACGTTTCTTCCTTCGCTGGAAAAGAACCATAACAACAACA
>NC_051409.1:15405960-15406342 GCF_015228065.2 Penaeus monodon | reverse complement strand
TGAATATATATACAGTCCATATCTAGCCAGACATAGCATGTACTAGAATGCCACGAGAGCGAGTCATGCAGCTCGAGCATAAAACAGATTTCGAATCGATCGCTTCCCGGGCATGACTCGGACGCGATTGCACTTCCATGTTGCAATTTGAGCAAAAATAGGTTTACGCGATCGCCAGCCTTAAACACAGGCTTGTGACGTCACTCAAGGTAACATAGCGGTGCCGTGTTCGACTGGCTATCAATACATATATAAACCTTGTGTTATTTTGACAGAGTTGGATAGGTTTTGAGTTGGTGGGGGAGGGGGGATTAGGGGGGGCAATTTTATTTTTAAACTGGATGTTCCTCTTTCTCGAATTTTCTTTTCTTTTCTTTTCTTC
>NC_051409.1:15405234-15405423 GCF_015228065.2 Penaeus monodon | reverse complement strand
TATCGGTGGTTAATTCAGCGAAAAAACAGCAAAAATATCCGGCTATAAATGCCACAAGTTAAAATTGCCACAGTGCCTCGCTTTGAACAGAAAATGTAGGAATACAGTCTGTTGTGATACATAGCTTAGATATGAGTCCATTTTAAAAAATGCTGCGGCTTATATTCATTTAGACATGCATACATACAT
>NC_051409.1:15404942-15405073 GCF_015228065.2 Penaeus monodon | reverse complement strand
CGCGCGCGCGTGTCTGTCTGCCTGTTGGTGTGTAAGAGAAGTATTGGATCGACAACAAGAACAAACAAGTCAAGATAGATAGGAATTATCAAATATTTTCGAGAAAATGAAGAAAACGTTATCATCATTAC
>NC_051409.1:15404719-15404838 GCF_015228065.2 Penaeus monodon | reverse complement strand
TTGCCAACTCTACAGAAACACCGTTACATCAGGTGACAGTAGAAGGGGGTGGGGGGTGGCCACAGAAGGCGGGGGAGGAGTACCGAAGAGGGGGGAGGGGGGAGGCACAAAGGCTACAC
>NC_051409.1:15404605-15404686 GCF_015228065.2 Penaeus monodon | reverse complement strand
CATTGGATGACCTTGGCGATGTGGGCCGCTGAGATGAGGGGGGGAGGGGGTGTGGGAGGGGACGGGGAGATTGGTTGGGTA
>NC_051409.1:15404100-15404511 GCF_015228065.2 Penaeus monodon | reverse complement strand
CCCACCGCTAATTAGCATGACACGATATAGCCGATACAAACGAAAAGAGGCATACCAAACCACTCAAAAATACATAAACAAGACATGAAGACACACGAGGTAAAGAAGATGAATATATCTAAGAATAGAATAAAAAGAAATATTGAGAAAAAGTGAACATACAGAGTAAGAGAAAAACAGGGAGGGGAGATTTACATGTCTGAAAAACATACAAGTAAAAAGGACGAGAGAGAGAGAGACCAGCTCAGTAACAGTGATTAACAGTGCCAGGTAACAAGGCAAGTCAACTCATGAAAACCTTGACTAAATAAAAAGAAAAAAAAACTGGAAGGTAGTTAGTGGTTACGTCAATCGCCCTCAGGGATACCAACCGTCAACGACCAGGCATACCAACAGGTAAATATGCTGTCC
>NC_051409.1:15403884-15404065 GCF_015228065.2 Penaeus monodon | reverse complement strand
CTAACATATACGTTAAATGATTATCATGCAATACTAATTCTATGCATCCGAGGAACAAGACTAGTCATGTGGAAGCCAATCGGGGCAAGAACGCGTCCGAATGCGGTGTTTTACTTCTGCAAACAAGTTTTACTTTATGAAAACAGGATATTAGGCGCCAATAGAACCAGTTCGCGTAGTG
>NC_051409.1:15403440-15403768 GCF_015228065.2 Penaeus monodon | reverse complement strand
GGAGTTCGAGGTGAAAGTAAAATCCCCAAGACACTGTTGCTGGGTAAATGAATACCCCTACTTTTTTATACATCCATTTTATCTCCCTGTCCCTTCTCCCTCCTCCAGCCTCTCTCTTTTACAACCCATATTTCCGGGTGCAGAAAGTGAAATGACGCGAAAGGGCTGATCGAAGAGGGAAGGAGTTGCCGCGCCGACGTTACGTGACCCGGATCTATACGCCGGGAAAAACCAACCACTCCCGATCGTGTCTGGAAGGGATGGTCGCGCACTCGGTCACGGCGTCGGAGCCTCCTCAGCCTCCGCACGTCTTCGGCGGGAGAGTCAC
>NC_051409.1:15403129-15403320 GCF_015228065.2 Penaeus monodon | reverse complement strand
AGGTAAAAGATGGGGTGGTTGGGGAGGTTGGGGAAGTGATTTTGAGAGAGGTTGATAGGGGAAGTTGGAGGGGTGATGGGGTGGAGGGAGAGGTTTGCCTTCGGCGGAGGGGAGGAGGGGGGGGAGGTGACGTGGAAGGATAAAGGAGAGATTTGTGGGGAACTGGGATGGAGGAGGTAAAGGGGTGAGGG
>NC_051409.1:15402426-15402998 GCF_015228065.2 Penaeus monodon | reverse complement strand
CCAATGGATTCTTTCAATACTAATACCATTTTCGACATTCAGAAGAGCTTTGCCGCAAGTTCTTCCCGGTGACTTCAATGCACTGCCTTGATAGATAATGATCCACAAACCACTACCATGTTAAAAGAAGAATGATAGATCATTATCACTTCTATTGAACTCCAGTCAGGTGAACAGAATGAAAAGATAATGACGATGGAGAATTGTTCTTTTTTAACATTTGTGAAACGAAAAAGGGCCGGATTTTGTTATCTTATTATGTGTTATCTTATTTATTGCATCTGTCCCATTCCCTTACTTTCTCATCTCCTCCATCCCACTCGTTCGTCTTCTTGCCTATATTCCCTTTGCCTTGTTTCTCTAGTCATGTCTTCATTCATTTTTAGCTTTTCCCTTTTCTCTTACCCTCCCTTTATTCCCCTTTTCCTATTTTCCCCTTCCACTGCTCTTCTGCTTTATCCCTCTATCTCTGCCTTTCCCCTTTTCTTCTAATCTCATCCTCTCTTCTTCTATCCATCCCCCCTCCTCTCCCCTCCCTTCCCCACCTATCCCTTCTCCCCCCGCGGTCACAT
>NC_051409.1:15401806-15402095 GCF_015228065.2 Penaeus monodon | reverse complement strand
CACTCCACCCCCCCCCCATTCCCCCTTCCCACTCCAACCCTTCCCCCTCCCGCTCCTTCCTCCCGTCTCCCGCCTCGCTCCCCGCCCCTTCGGATGGAGCAGTGATACCCACCCCGTTCACCCCGAGGCCTAACGAGTCCCCGTCACCTGCCTCCCAGCTGATGCACCTCAGGTACGCCCCAACCCTGTGGGGTCCTGAGGGGGTCGCTCATGTGTCTATTTGCCGTGTTGAGTAACGCGTTTCATGTGGGGTCTTGTCGCATGGATGCAACCCACAGACACACTTCAC
>NC_051409.1:15401238-15401373 GCF_015228065.2 Penaeus monodon | reverse complement strand
AGAAAGAGACAGAAACCTGTTCCCCTTCAGCTCTTGCTAACACAGACAGTCGCCAACGCAGCACATTATGGGATAACTTTTCATGCACAGTCATGTAGTGCACCAGATGGCACGCATGACGATATATAGAGAAGA
>NC_051409.1:15400808-15400879 GCF_015228065.2 Penaeus monodon | reverse complement strand
AACTTAGAAATAGGTGTATATACATCTTCATTGATATAAAACGTTATCATTCAGTTTTTGTCTCTGTTACT
>NC_051409.1:15400628-15400766 GCF_015228065.2 Penaeus monodon | reverse complement strand
GCAAGATAATTTGCGAAATTAATGCTATAATATCATTAAGTTAAGCAAAGAACATTCCCGTGTTGCATATAATTATCATTATTCATATGATATATTACATGTACACTAATATTACAATCACGGAGAGACTGTTACTAA
>NC_051409.1:15400108-15400467 GCF_015228065.2 Penaeus monodon | reverse complement strand
TAAGTGGGAGGAGGAGAAAGGGGGGGAGTAGGAGAAACAGGAGAAAAAGTAGGAAGACGAGAAGGAAGAGAAAGAGAGTGAGGAATGGAAGGAGGAAAAGAGGAGTAAGAATGGGAGGAGGAGAAGGGGGGAAAGAGTGGGAAGAGAAGAAGGAGAGGGAGGAGTGGGAGGAGGAAGAGTACAAAGACGAGAATAGAGAGAAAGAGGGCGAGGAACGTGAGAAGGAGATAGAGTTGAATGAGAAGAGGAGCTAGAAAGACAGAAGAGAAGGAGACGAGAGTAAAGAGGAAAGGAAAAAGGGAGATCTGAGGAAGCGTAAGTGAAACCCATAGTCACACGCGAAGGGGAAAGCGAAGAAG
>NC_051409.1:15399400-15399612 GCF_015228065.2 Penaeus monodon | reverse complement strand
GGGGGTGTATAGTAGCAGGTACACTTCTTCTCGACTCGCTCACCTCGCAACAGGTGTCGGCCGTGGGGGGTGGGGGGGGGGTAAGGGATGAGAGTTGAAAGGGGTTATAGGGGGATGAGGGGAGGGGGGGGGGTAAAGCAGGTTATAGGAAGAGAGTGAAGGAGGGAGAGAATGGGGAGAGAAGAGGGCGGAAAATAACAGAAGAAAGGAAT
>NC_051409.1:15398855-15399020 GCF_015228065.2 Penaeus monodon | reverse complement strand
GGCGGGAGTAAGAGAGGAAGGGAGGAGGGAGAGAAGGTGGGGAAGGGGGGAGGGGGAAGGGATAGTGGGGGAGGAACATAAATGAATAAAGAGTAGGTTGCCTTCGCTTTAGTGGGGGAGGAGGGTAGACAGGGAGGGGGAGGGGAGAGTAAGGAGGAAAAAGGT
>NC_051409.1:15397980-15398443 GCF_015228065.2 Penaeus monodon | reverse complement strand
AGGGGAAGAAGAGGAGTTCAAGGAGATATATGATTAGAAAAGGGTAACGGGAAGACGAAGGAAGGGGGGGAGGGGGGAGATCGTAACCAGTTTTAGAGACAGATTTTTTCCCTTGGCTTTTCATAGACGGTGCTCAGAATATCCGGAGTAGGCTTATAGGGCTACAACAAACGACGCTTTGCTATAACACGACACGACCTTCCGTAGCCTAAGTTGCCTTTTTCAAGTACCGTTTAAGAGAGGGAGAAAAACTTAGCCGAATTGCCAACTTCAGGTGTAATTACCGAGCAAAAGTAAAACAACTTCATTTTTTTCACTGAAACACTTGGCTGCTCTTACATATAAGGCGTGTGGTTACCTCGTGAAGTTAATGTAAATGTTGAGCTATAAGAAAGGACTGTTTTAGTACAATCTGGTATGGTTATATGGTATACTAAAGGTTCTATGACGTTATATTATTGTC
>NC_051409.1:15397469-15397815 GCF_015228065.2 Penaeus monodon | reverse complement strand
AAAATATAAAAGATTCCCCTATCATTTAGCCCTCAAAAGATGCGTCAAGTATGGTTGATTTTGTAGAAGGTCGTTTGGTTATATCAGCGGGAGGTCAGCTGTGGGGGGGGGGGGTTAAGGGGGAAGGGGGGAGTAAAGGGGGTAAATGCTCGTTTGCGAAGCCTTGTCTGACCTTTGCCCTCTCTCGTCTTCATCGTGTGACCTCTCCTTCCCTCGTATTTTTCCTTCTTTCATTTTTATCGCTGAATAAATACTCTCTGCATCTATAATTCATTTTTGTCCTTTTTTGCCGCCGTTAGTTGCCGTATTTTTCCTCTTTCTCTTTACTTCATCTATCTATCGATTT
>NC_051409.1:15396982-15397264 GCF_015228065.2 Penaeus monodon | reverse complement strand
CTCGTCCAGGTATACCCCGGGTGTAGGCAAGTTGCGTTCACGCTGGCGCAATGCATGCAAAGTGGCAACAGACCAGAAGCCCTACTCTTGCAACGAGGGTGTGGCGCCGACGTTGCGGGAGAAAATAAATCTAGTTTAGTGGCTGTGATTCTAGTTTCAACATTTACCGGTCTAAACCCTTAAAAAGCGTTGGGGGAAATATTTGCTTATCACTGCCTCGCTCTGGAAATACACGCACGAACATACACTCATATACACCCTCCACTATCCCCTACAAGCAAG
>NC_051409.1:15396426-15396798 GCF_015228065.2 Penaeus monodon | reverse complement strand
GTACAGCCACAAACACAATAGATTTTCAACAAAGCAATTTAGATATAATTTAAATCCTTCATTAATATACTGTCAGTGTATTAGGAAAAGACTCCTTATACGCTGCAGCTGTAAACTTAAACTGCAGTTTCATGAACAATAAACATGGAATTGTTATCATTAACAGGATTATGATATATACTGATAGTTAGGTTCAGTGGTGGCATTTGGCAATAAAGCTTTACAATATAATAGAGGAAAAGCTTTGGGGAGAATAAACGCTTCATTTGGGGGCCTCTTGGTGGCGAGATTTATGTATATGTGTACAGATACACAGACATATGCGGCTGAATCGACTTGAAAATGTTTTTTTCTCAGTTCTTAAACACCCAC
>NC_051409.1:15395754-15396038 GCF_015228065.2 Penaeus monodon | reverse complement strand
CACAAAAGGAAAAACTCAGCCCAATTAATATTCAAATCACCGTCACGCAAAGGCTGATAAAAACGGGGAAAGGACAGTAGAAAAGAGGTGTCTTTTAACACCTTTCTTATTAATTTGGAAATCATTTGGAAAACAACGATGGATATGATAATTAGAGCTAAAAAAACATGATAATGATGTGAGTCTGATATGCAGAGTCCTAGCAAAACAGGTATAAAGTGTCGGTATTAATTAACATGCACGGTTTTACGACTTGCAAAACTCGGGTTATTTACTTTATACTC
>NC_051409.1:15394234-15395244 GCF_015228065.2 Penaeus monodon | reverse complement strand
GATAATTAGTTTGAGTGATATACTGCAAAGAAAACAAGAAAAACGAAAGTTGAACTTACATGTCCTGGCGATGCAGAAAGGCTCTTGGAATCTGGAAATAGAAGGGAAATTGATTATAATAATAAAATATCAATAATATTAATAATATATACTAATAATATTGATTATAGAAATATACTAAATATATTAAATTGAATTAAATATATCAAATTGAATTAAATATATTAAATATATGAATGTGTAAATATATTAATATATAGTATAATATATTAATATATGATATAATATATAATATAATATATTAATATATAAATATATTAAATTGAATATATTAAATTAAATATTATTATTAGATTAAATTAAATCATATTAAAATATATTAGATATATTGAATATTAATAATATTAACAATAAAAATCATCAGAATATGGGTATTAATAAAAAAATAAAAAGCATTGAAACGATCAATATAGAATATAAATGATTATATAAGATATAAAACGGTTAAGAATGATTAGAATTGGCACAGTTATGATTAACATTATATGCACATGGTTAGAGTATGTGATGCCTTGATAATGATCGAGATGAGTGATGAGTAACGTGAATCATTATATATATTAATTTAATAGCCTGTTGTTGGAGATGAATGTGTAGATCTGTGGATGTAGAACCGTTCGCAAATTCGATTATCTTAAGTATAAAGAGAATGAGAAATGCATCATATAAATTTAGTTTCATGTTAATAAAACAAATCCCAACTGCAGAATCATGTTCAGTCCGAAATTTCCAACAATAATGCCCTTTTTTTACATGAATCTTCTTACGAATTAAATGTATAATGGTGACTGATGATATGTAAGTTATAAGAATAATGACATAGAATTCAAGGTGAAGTGAAATGGAGTTAAAGAAGACGTGAGCTAAATCTATTCCTTTGGTTAATTTCAAGGTTCGTTTGCGTCGGCAATCGTTAAGGTGGAAATGTTCTGACGTGAGACCGCACTTCG
>NC_051409.1:15393458-15393737 GCF_015228065.2 Penaeus monodon | reverse complement strand
TCCAGACCATCCATCTCCAAGTTTATCAGAAGTTGTCTCTTCCTCTGTACGCATCGACAAGACACGACTCGTCCTGTTCAACGGCTCGAACACCCGAAGCTTCACTGAACAAATCAAAAGGCATCTGTGCATCGCGTCGAGAAATCTGGTTATTAATCTTGCTGAGATATCGAGGTGGTCTGGCTGGAAAGGAGTTTAAAGATTAGCTTTAGGGTTTTATTACTTTTATCATGTTGATTATGATAGTGTTGAGAGGGGTTTTAGTAGTATTAGCACCTT
>NC_051409.1:15392658-15393133 GCF_015228065.2 Penaeus monodon | reverse complement strand
TTCTTGCCTCGTCACTGTGTCCATAAGCCCAGCGTCTATTTTGAGAGCGCATTTGTTCCACAAGTGAGCGATGCCTTTGCCAGTAATGAAATAAATACCGAGCATAAGTGAAACACTTTTGCTCGAGGGGCTTGAAACACCGGGACAGAAAGCGTGTCTGAGTTCAATTATCTTTATTGATATATCACTTGCTCAGAGAAAAATAATGTTGTATTATAACATCCATTTAAAAAGCAGACACTTTTGCCATAAAAGCCACCTTTAGACTTCAGAATTTTTGCATAGACTTTGCCCACATCGACAAGATTATTTAATGAAATGTAGACATTTTCCAAGTATATGGCACGGGTGAGTGGCCATAAAGGTCAGGAGGCGGTTGAACAGCGGCTAAAACTCGCCCTTATGTTCCAACCGGATCCTGCCAAAGGTGAACGAGTTCTTGTTGCCATACTGAGGTCCTCTAATTGAATGGCAA
>NC_051409.1:15392279-15392590 GCF_015228065.2 Penaeus monodon | reverse complement strand
TTTAAAAAAACGAGGAACTGATTTAGCAGATGTTTAGTATTTTTTATGTAAAAGGACTTTCTTAGGAACGCGGTTGGGGATTGCAATTGCAATTGCTGCTTTTAGTATTTAGTTGATTTAAAGGCAAGATGTTGGCGAGTTATTTTGAAAATCGCGGAGCAAAGTGTGTACGATAATTACTTCGTTTCCATAACCTTTTCACCTTATATTCCCCTTACTATCACTTCTACCAGTTTTGTCTTTATCATTTTTCTTAAGTATTCCTATCTTCTTCCTCTCCCTTCATCTCCTTTAAAACTAAATAACCAGCC
>NC_051409.1:15391995-15392238 GCF_015228065.2 Penaeus monodon | reverse complement strand
AGCATTTTCGCTGTACCTAAAACACCCTACAGTACACACACACACCACATAACACTAAGACACCTTGGATAAAAAGCCCGTCGAAAATCCCAGCATCTAAATGGATAAATTCAAGGATAAAGTAAACACGAACATCCTCAAGAAAACCCAGGGCCGGCGTGATTTTCTTAAGACAAAGATTCCTCATAAAACACACGTTGGCATAGGAAGTCTCCGGGGTTTCAAATCGAGAACGAGAATTAA
>NC_051409.1:15391583-15391787 GCF_015228065.2 Penaeus monodon | reverse complement strand
ATCACTGCCATCATTACCTTTGCTGTTCGTATTGCTGCTGCATCATCGGCTTTCGTGCCACCAACACAATGGTTATTAGCGTCCTTTGTGTTATCAATCGCAGGAGGAATGGTGAATGAAAAGAGATGAAAAATTATGAAAAAAATGCATAGTTGATGGAAATCGCTTGTTTATTTCCACTAAAACGGTATTGTTTTTTTTATG
>NC_051409.1:15389568-15390048 GCF_015228065.2 Penaeus monodon | reverse complement strand
GCTGATCATGTGTCGGCGAAGAAGAATAAGGAAGGAGTAACAGATAAACAAGTAAATAAGATGTATGTTTCATTATGATTATTATTGACTTATGATGAAACAATAAGACTAGATATGTTGCAAGTGTAAATATTGCAACGTGAAACCTCTTCGAAATCCGTTTTCTCTTTGCGAAGTTTCGTTTCAAAATGCAAAACAAAAAGAGGAATATATTGTTTAAGTGTTGACAAACGTGTGCTTGCAAGGGAGAGGGAGGTCACTGATTTGCAACATTGCAAAGGCTTCGTGTGCATTCGTAGGAGTAAGCATTTATTTTTAGATTGTTTTTTCATCAACTGTTGCTGGCGTTAAGGCTCTGTTTGGGTCTTCGCTCTCGGCTCGTGGCTCTCGGCTTGGCTAGGAGGCTGTCGCGGGCCTCACTGTGAGTGTGGGTTGCTCACACTTGGGCATGAAGGTGGGTATTTGTAAATGGGTATATGA
>NC_051409.1:15386521-15386723 GCF_015228065.2 Penaeus monodon | reverse complement strand
AGTGTCCTTCTATCAATCTGTTCTTATCCAAATCCACAAACAAACCTATTATTTACAAATAGCGCCGAGGCCCCTCATGAAATATGAACGTGACACACCTGCAATTAAATATGATATTTGAACACTTGAACTTCACTTCTGGCAAAAACAGAATCTCGTCTCCCTCTCGAAGTCTCCTCTCATTCCTTGAACTTCAGACGAT
>NC_051409.1:15385432-15386253 GCF_015228065.2 Penaeus monodon | reverse complement strand
GGCGAAAAAATCTTCATTTGGCCTCATTGAATGATAAGCTGCCTCTGTGAACTTAAGAGCCGTGAACCTCACTGTGATGAACTTTGAACTTTGTCTAGAATGGCCTAGGGAGGGGAGGAGTCTGGATTGGGGGGAGGGGGGGAGGGGAGGTGTCTGGATTGGTGGGGAGGGGAGGAGTCTGGATTGGTGGGGAGGGGAGGGGAGGGGAAGAGTCTGGATGGGGGGGAGGGGGGAGTCTGGATTGGTGGGGAGGGGAGGGAAGGGGGAGTCTGGATAGGTGGGGAAGGGAGGGAGGGGAAGAGTCTGGATTGGGGGGAGGGGGGGAGGGGAGGTGTCTGGATTGGTGGGGAGGGGAGGGGAGGGGAAGAGTCTGGATTGGGGGGAGGGGAGGGAGGGGGGAGTCTGGATTGGGGGGGAGGGGAGGGAGGGGGGAGTCGTGATTGGGGGGGAGGGGGGAGGGAGGGGAGTCGGGATTGGGGGGGAGGGGAGGGAGGGGGAGGAGGCTGGATGGGGGGGGAGGGGAGGGAGGGGAAGAGTCTGGATTGGGGGGAGGGGAGGGAGGGGGGAGTCTGGATTGGGGGGGAGGGGAGGGAGGGGAAGAGTCTGGATTGGTGGGGAGGGGGGGAGGGGAGGTGTCTGGATTGGGGGGAGGGGGGAGTGGAACCAGACGGGGAGCAATTAAGGGCGAAAACCTTATCCTTCTAGCATGGGCGTGTGAGCCGTCTGGAGTCGAAGGAACATGATAAGGAGTGCAGTAATTTCTCAGGTTCTTATCGGGCTTGAAAAGGGTAAAGAGAGAAAAAAATAAAGGTAGAGATAAG
>NC_051409.1:15384380-15385021 GCF_015228065.2 Penaeus monodon | reverse complement strand
GGGAAGAGGAGGGGAGAGAGCGACAGAGAAAGAAACAGGCTGACAGGAAAACAGAGATAGACAGTCACACAGAATAGTAGAGCGAAAAAGATTTTAAAAATGGAGGGAGAGAGAAAGAGAAATGAATAAGTGAAAAGACTGAGAGGAGAAGGAGAGGGGGAGGGGGAAAGAGTGACAGAGAAACAGATTAGAGTACATACAGATATAGAGAAGAAGATAGACAGAACAAAAAGAAGGAAATGAACGAAGGAGAATGAGATAGAGATATAGTGATAAAAGGAAATGAGATAGAGATATGGTGATAAAATGAGATGAGATAGAGATATAGTGAAAGAAACGAAATATAGAATAAAGAGAGAAAGAAAAGCAGACCAGCAGAGAGAGAGAGAGACAGAGTGAATCGGACAGACACACAAAGAAAGAAAGAGATGTAATAAAATAGACCAGCAGATTAAGAAAAAAAATCAAAATATTCTAAATATGAAACGGGGAGAAAAAAAAATGTAAATCTAACATCTCTTCATCCCTGAACTTAGCCCTCAAAAGAAAAAGAAAGAAATGTGGTACCAACCCAAAAAAAAACATACAAACCAAAAATAATAACAGTCCTAATAATAATCCTCTTGACGGATACCTTGATA
>NC_051409.1:15384130-15384265 GCF_015228065.2 Penaeus monodon | reverse complement strand
GAATGTCACAGCGCCAAAACTCCCTGATCGAGTTAGCTGTAAAAGCGAGACGCGAGAGAGAAAAACGGCTCGCCTTGACATTACTCCCACAGACAAGAGGTTCCAAACCGGTTAAGCGAGTTCTCCCGCTCTCAC
>NC_051409.1:15382833-15384000 GCF_015228065.2 Penaeus monodon | reverse complement strand
ATGGTGAATTGTATTAAAGGGGGGAAAGGGGGAGAGACAGAGGGAAATGAATATACGAGGGAAACGATAAATATAATGAAGCGGCGTGAAAGATCATGCATCAGTAATTATTCCCACCTTCTTATCTCTTCCACTTCAAGAAAGCCAACAGTTTTCCGTTTTCTCGCAGAGAGAACGAAAATCACAGACAGAGAGCGAAACCCTCCGATATTCCCCTCCTGCGTGACCACGCCGCCCGACCTGGATGGAATCGTGCCAATTGTACCATGAGTCGGAGAGAAAGAGAGATGTGTAAAAATTTGTTTAGCTAATACGATGGCAGCGGGCGGGTACAGAGAACGTCTTCATGGCGCTTGGTATATATATCGTTTAAATATCGCTTCCATCTTTCGAATAATTTCCTCCTCTTTTGTATCTTTTTATTGGTTATGTTTCTATCTTTATTTCTAAGTAGATATCAGTGAGGATTTAGTAAAAGGCGACTAAAAAAGCTGGATTTCTTTAGTTGATGCGACGATGGCAAGTGGGTTACAAAATGTTCTCTTGGCGCTCGGAATTCATATCGCCTAATTTTCTTTCATCGTTTAGATTATTTCCTTCTTTTTATTATCAATTTTATGCTCCTTTGTATATTACTTCATAGAAAAGAAAATGTGTCTATAACAGCAGAGCAAAAGCGACGTATTAGTTTTGCTAATACGATGGCGGATTGGCGGCAAGGAGAACCCATCGTCTTCATGGCGGTAAGAATATATATCACCTAATATCTCTCCCATCTTTGGAGTTATTCCTTGCACTCTATCATTTCTCATATCTTTAAGTCTCTTTATTTGTGACTATGATATCGATTATCAATTTGCAAAAGATGTGTGTAACAGGTGAATCATCTGACGACGAAAAACATCTGTTCCACTTCACGAGACACACGTACGTCCCGCCATGAAGAACGCTCTGCTTAAAAAGAAATTTATTTAATTCTAATGAGGCACGAAAGAAAGATTAAGAAAATAGACACTGTTGTAAAGTCATCTTGAAAGGCGGAATGAGAGACGAGAAATAAGTTCTGGTTTGAAGATTAACGTTTAAAAGTTGAAGGAAAGTGATTCCCAAAGAAAAGGAGAACGAGCGTAAAAGCAATGTTCTTATGCGTGTGGGCGTTTATGTCCA
>NC_051409.1:15382205-15382528 GCF_015228065.2 Penaeus monodon | reverse complement strand
GTTTTTTTTTCAGATTAAAAACTTGGAAGACCAGGATCGCAGCCCGAGCGCGGCGCCGAGGCAGCCAGCGGCTCCTCCGAGTGAACGAGCAGCGCCATCGATCACGGCGCAGGATTCTAAGAAAGGAAGCGATTCTTTCCATGATCATCTCAATTTGAGAACAAAGAACGTTGAGCTACTCATGTTCACTAAGTTCACATGTTCAGAGGAAGAGAGTCGTTTGTTGTTATTATGTATCTTTCTTAAAAGACACTTTCATTTATATTTTTAGCAATGTTTGTATCATCCATTTATGAAGATTATTCTATAAGAGGCAACTGAAT
>NC_051409.1:15381009-15381260 GCF_015228065.2 Penaeus monodon | reverse complement strand
CGCTTCCAAAAGGACATCATTGTCACATAAATCACGTAATCACATGCAGACACATTTCGAAAATCTCGCCTTATTCCTTCGCTCCCAATCCGACATCAGTGCCACATAAATCATGCAATTACATAAATCATGTCAAAGAAACATTATTTTAGAGCTTTTCTTCAATGTGAAGGGAAGGATTGTTCCGTGTTGCAAATGCAAGCGTCTTTGTCCCCTCTCTTTATTTTTACCTCTCCGCTTTCTCTCTAAAT
>NC_051409.1:15380578-15380739 GCF_015228065.2 Penaeus monodon | reverse complement strand
GTATCAATCCATCTAATTACATTTCTGTTTGCCTGTCTATTGCCTGATTCTCTCTCTTCATGTCTCTCCCCTCTTTATCTTCTTTTGTTCCTAGAAGGCATTCCGCCGAAGAGGAATTTCCTGAAGACCCGAAGGAGGACCTCACGACCTGCAGGCCACAC
>NC_051409.1:15379933-15380094 GCF_015228065.2 Penaeus monodon | reverse complement strand
TCAGTAGATCCGTATGCAGTGTACGTGAGTAACTGTTTTTGTGTCTTCTCTGTATATGTACGTTTGCTGTACTATGAGTGTGTCCTCGTGCACACCTGTACATTTATGTCTTAAAGTTATGTAAACATGGTTCCCGTTTACTTGTCTCCATTAAAAAAAAG
>NC_051409.1:15379534-15379599 GCF_015228065.2 Penaeus monodon | reverse complement strand
ATGATGATAATGCCTTGAGGACGACAGGAATGCTAAGAAGAGAAGTAGACCGTCACGATGATGAA
>NC_051409.1:15379250-15379507 GCF_015228065.2 Penaeus monodon | reverse complement strand
ACAACTTTTTATGGGGGAAAAAATCGAAAAGCTTGCCCAAGAGACTTGCCCACGAGAGCCAACTGCCCGAGCGCCAAGCAGGACAAGCGTCCGACAATTCAAACGTAAATTCCTTCGGAGGCAAGCCGACTGGGTCCGCCCCGAGCAACCGAGGCCAAGACACGGCAACACAAAAGGGTGTGGCTCGTCTCGGGAGCATCGGGAAAAAATGGATCAAGAAGAATGAAAACAAGGAGAAAAACGGGTGAGTTTAGGGC
>NC_051409.1:15378409-15378982 GCF_015228065.2 Penaeus monodon | reverse complement strand
ATAATAATAATAAGAAACAAAATAAAAACTTAAAAAATAGACAGAAAAAGAGAAGAAACCACGAAAGCGTCACCTCCATGACAAGAATCGAGAGAGTTTTAAGAATCGATGAATCCTCAAGGAAATGTTAAGGTCACTTAATGAATCAGATTTTATGAATGGAAGAGTAAAAGTTCAATGAAAACGGAATAAAAAAAGAAAGAAAAAACAGCAGTGAAAGACTTTAAAGGAAGAAAATGTATCTTAATGAATGCATCAAAGAAAAAGGTAATACCAGATTCTTTTAAGGGGAAAAAAATCGTTGTAGTTGTGAAAAGAATAAGATTAAGAAATGCAGTTTTTCTCCGAAAATGTGAATGGACGGAACAGGTGAAAAAAAAAACTTTTTTTTTTTGATAAACCATTTTCTTTTATTATAGAAAGTTGTAAAAAAGATGCATTGTGGATGTGTTATTGATAATATTAATAACGTTAATGGTGGAAATACTCTAATGTTATTACACTGATGATAAAGCAGTGCAAGGAAATGAGGATGAAAATATTCATATAGAATTAACTCTCATAAGGTAGGTC
>NC_051409.1:15377678-15377818 GCF_015228065.2 Penaeus monodon | reverse complement strand
CACTGTAATAATAAGAAAGACGAGAGAGACAAATGATTACATGCACATCCATTGCAAATATCAAATCGATCATTGCTAATCCTTATCATTTGGATCCAGATCACCTGTCTTAATCTGCTGAGCCAAGAAGTGCAACAGAC
>NC_051409.1:15375599-15375799 GCF_015228065.2 Penaeus monodon | reverse complement strand
ATGAAAACTCATCGTGTATGCATGATGTGCGTGTGTATGACAAGAATACGTACACAGATAGGCGTACACAAACGGCCACCTACACATTCGCCAACGCACATGCATACAAAACCTCTCAGGCAGACGTGCTTGCGAACGCACTCACAGCCAAGGGGACTTACGAAAGGGTGTAAACAAATAAATAAAAGGTTCTGGCATGT
>NC_051409.1:15374675-15375255 GCF_015228065.2 Penaeus monodon | reverse complement strand
CGAGTAGCATAAATGTCGAACGTCCAAGGCAAAGTTAAGACTCGGCAAGAGGAACATCAACTTTTTCCCTGTGTTGAGGATAGTTTGTTGTTCTGCGTTACACTTGCTTCACTTTCATCGTTGACCCTGAAATTGTCCTAAATGAGCGTTGGTATAAAGTGTGCAATAAGACGTTGCATTAAGACGCTGGGTCAGTCTTGTGTATGAGCGTTTGACTTTGTTTAGGAAAAAATATTGATAGCTGTCTCCTTGCAAAGTCACGAATAAGAGGCAAAATGCAAGTTTCTCTCCCTTATTCTATACTGCAATTCTTCATTGACAATGTAAGAATTAAACATGAGTAGTGTAACCGTTTTAGATAACGAAATCAATACGTTATTCATTTTAACGTTACTGAAAAGACTAAATGTGATATAAATATCCCTTAGAGTTTAGCTGCATTTACGTAAATCCATTGGATATGAACTGAATCGTGTATGCATGGCTCTCACTGCATTATTATTTTTTCAATCACAGTCATCTTATTATTTTGAGATTCATCGATAGCCTTTGCTCTCTTGGATTATAACAAAGAGATTCG
>NC_051409.1:15373846-15374111 GCF_015228065.2 Penaeus monodon | reverse complement strand
GTCTGCATATCCCCGTATCCCTTACACGCAAACATGAGAAGTCTAGAGAGAGAAAAATGGCTGTCGTTCGGGAAAACCAGTTCTATAAACCTATTTTTTCCTCATTTTTACTTTCTTCTCTAAGAGCAAGCGAGACAATTTTGGGAAATCAGAAGCGTGGTTTTCAATATTTTATCATATTTAAGTTGTCGTAAGAGTTTGTTAAGATAAAGTATATAGAAAATGCTTTTATACAACAATATAGCACGTGCACTTAACCACACTG
>NC_051409.1:15372753-15372891 GCF_015228065.2 Penaeus monodon | reverse complement strand
TCATCCATTCTCTCTCTTTTACTCGCCTCTTTCTTATCCCCAACGCTGCTTCTCACAACCTCTTTATCGATTCGTTCCATAAGGGTGGAAATTGCTTGAAAAAAAATCGCCTATCGATCGTTCGGGGAAAGTAATCCC
>NC_051409.1:15372037-15372239 GCF_015228065.2 Penaeus monodon | reverse complement strand
CATAGGAACGCGAGCGAGGCAGAAGGAGGGAGAAGACAAAATAGAACAAAGCAGGAGAAGAAAGATAAGAAGCAACAGGCCGAATAAAAATAAAGGAAAGGAAAGCTAGAGAGAGAAAAGGAAGATGAGACGAGCGTAAAGAAAAAAAAATTCAAGAATCAGTCCAAAGCTTTAGAACTTATTCATTCATACATCCATTGTT
>NC_051409.1:15371495-15371786 GCF_015228065.2 Penaeus monodon | reverse complement strand
CGAAAAGCACCAAAAATGCATTTTTTTTTCTATCCCTCAGAAATATTCTTCCCCCAAGAATAAAACCCAAGAGGATGTTTAAAATTTAAGAACTTTGTCCTAATTTTTCATTCTTGTTCGTATTCTTCACGCACGAGATAAGAGGGAATTGCTAAGCGTCGGTTGACTGAGGTATGCAAGGTATGATTTGAGCCTCTGTGCAATTTGGATGGTCAGCTCTACCTGCGCGTGGGTGGGTGTGGGCTTAGTCGTGTGGGCGAGGGTGGGTGTAAAGTAGTGTTGGGTGTTTAC
>NC_051409.1:15371380-15371464 GCF_015228065.2 Penaeus monodon | reverse complement strand
CAAGAGAATATCTATCCATCAACAAAGAGAGACAAAAAGAATGAATATAAATGGAGATGCCTGAAAAGGAACGGACAGACTAAC
>NC_051409.1:15371070-15371180 GCF_015228065.2 Penaeus monodon | reverse complement strand
TGTGGGGGGTTTTTTTTGGTTTCAAGAGAATATCTAACAACAAAGAGGAAAAAAAAAGAAATAAAGGAAAGAGCCGAAAAGGAAGGAAGACAACGAAGGGGAAGGGGGAG
>NC_051409.1:15368448-15370512 GCF_015228065.2 Penaeus monodon | reverse complement strand
CAAGGCAAGGTGGCTCCCATTAGGGGGGTGATTATAAAGATGTTTAATGTAAATGATTGCTGAAGTACATTTATAATTCTATAAAGGTGAGAGTAATGTTTTCAAGATGCTTTTTGATGCTGGATAATTCCTCGAGTCCCTTACAATGGAGGTTTTGGTGGATTTGGGAAAGACAGATATGCTGAAATGATTGAATTTAGTGTAAGGAGTGGTTCGTTAAATTTCAGATTAGGAATGAGTTGATTAATCATACTGTAGGTGATAGGTTGTTAGATGCCAGTAAACTTGAATACGAGAAAATGACAGCAATGTGATTAGGATAAAAGAATTTGTATTACAGAATAAATGACGTATGCGTGAGTTAGAATGAGTGCTGCATGTATGAACTAGATATACATAGAGATTTTGAATTAAAGGATTTAGAGTTCAAACTGACATCAACCACTGCTGTGCTGTTTGATATATCTGCTAACGCTAAATTAGTTCCCCCATTTCAAGCGAAAGCTGTAGACAATTATTTTCGATATTTTGAGAAAATGGCAATTAGTTCTGATTAGCCTAAGCTATTAGCTATTTTGATTTATACTTACTGGTAAGGCTCAAGAAATTTGCATGTCAGTGTCATTGCCGGATTCTCGTGACTATGATAAACTGAAGATGGATGTGTTAAAAAGATACAAACTGGTGCCATAATTTGCTAGAGAGAAAAATGGTTTGCTTGCTCATTGGTGTGAGAGTGATAAGGTGGATGAGTACAATAAATTATACCAATTGATTCTTGTACAAAAATTTAGGAAATGTCTACCTGAGAGCATTAGGTGTATTTAAATGAAAACAGGGTAAAGGTGTTAGATGTCAGAGTAGCAGTGGATTATGCTTTGATCCATAGCAATGTTGAAGGTCCAATAATATTGTAATACCCACTCGCCCGACAGAATTAATGAATTTGAAGGTGATAAGAGAGAGAGAGAGACTTGGTCATAACTCCCGCAATGATAGAAAGAAATCAGTTAGATGCTTTAATTGCATGTTGTTAGGTCATACTGTCAGCTACGTTCCCATAGCATTTGTCATCAAGCCGTTCTGCTCAGAAGGAAGTGTATCCCTGAAAGTGGTGAGAAACATGTTGTAATATTAAGAGATGCAACAGCATTGCAGTCATTGCTCTTGTAAGGTGCATTTTTGCTAGCAAGGAAGACTTCGGACGTTAATGTCGTCATAGCCGGTAGTGAGTGTGGGCATCTGATTTGCTCTGTTGTATAAGGTTCACCTCAAATCTCATTTCTGGGATAAGAAGTAATCATGGGAGTGGTGCCTAAATCACCCGTAGAAGGTATATCATTTATGTTGACAAATGCTAAACCCCATACTAATGTAGCAATTCCAAGTGCACCAGACCTAAATGATGATGAACAGTTGGTTCATCTAGATTCTTCTAAGCAGCAACACTTTTTTTTATGTTCTGGGTCGTACGAGTTCAAGTTTAATGTATCGTGACACTGATATTGGTGATAATATCCCGGGAAGGCAACATCTATAGGGTAAATCCCACAAAATGTAAGTAGATGAGGGATGAGGTCAGGTACGTGTTGAAAACGGAATCACTAAGCCGAGTGTGAGTGCCTGGAATTCCTGTGTATGCTAGAACCCATGTTGATGTGGGGTTCTTATCAATATACACAGCCAAGTATATAACCAAGATAGATATGTTAAAGAGATACTGGTAAATCCCATGACAAAAAGAGCGAAATAAATATCTCCATTTGTAGCGCTAGATGGGCTCTTTCAGAATTGCGTAAGACCATTTGGTTCAAAAAACAGTCTCCGCACCTTCCAACATTAAATAAATAGTCTACTTTCAGATCTACATGTATGTAAAGCTTACCCGGATGATATAATAATTTCTACATACTTCAGGTCATGGTGATATTCTGTATAGTTTGATCAATTCAATGAATAAGAAGTCATAGGCAGACTGGCACGCTGGATAGTATGCATACCATAAAACGTATATACCCGTTTCAGTAAAAAGAAAGTAATACTTCTTTTATATTAAGGAAGGGA
>NC_051409.1:15368091-15368206 GCF_015228065.2 Penaeus monodon | reverse complement strand
TTGTAAGTTGACCTGTTTGTACAGTAGGTTTATTTCAATATACATATTATTACTGGTGTGGTGTGTGAGATATTTCGGCATTTTTGTTATCTAGTTATAGGGTAAATAAATTACT
>NC_051409.1:15366886-15366979 GCF_015228065.2 Penaeus monodon | reverse complement strand
GTGCATGCATATACTAAAATATATAAACCTATGATATGTATCAAAAATAATTTTTGTAAAATATATATAAAATAAAATGAATTATATGTAATT
>NC_051409.1:15364717-15365288 GCF_015228065.2 Penaeus monodon | reverse complement strand
CCGTAGATTCTTCATAACTTATATGTTCTTTTCTCCTTTTCTTTTCCTAATTCCCTTAATTATCACTTCCTGCTCAGCTTTTCACTTTCTACATAATTAGCGTTTTTTATTTCTCGCCAAGTAACTCTTTACTTCACATTTCCATCATCCTGAGCCTTTCATTCCAGCTCGCTTGTTTTTATGCACTCCTACATCATGACATCCACTGACAACCCCCACTTACAACCCCCTCTACAACTCCCCTACAGCCCCCTACAACCCTCCTACCACCCCCCCTACAACCCCCACTTACAACCCCCACCTACAACCCCCCCCCTCCAACCCCCACCACCATTCCTACCTCTAACCCCCCCTTCATGCCCACCTCTAACCCCCTCTAACCCCACCTCCATCCCCCCCTCCAACCCCCAGTCCCTCTAGACCCCTACTTCCTACCCCACAACCCCCACCTCCACCCTTCCCACACCCACAACCCCCTACCCCCTACCTCAACCCCCCCCTCCGAAGCCCTCCCACCCAAGGCGCCCGTTTCCATCGGCCGAGAGAAATTCTGGTCCAGTTTTAGTCTCAG
>NC_051409.1:15364194-15364420 GCF_015228065.2 Penaeus monodon | reverse complement strand
CTAATTATCTTCATAATATTTTTTGGTGTGATCTAGATTCCTCGATCTGCGCCTCAGTCATTTCTTAAAGTTATAAAAAGAAGAAAATATATATATATTAGCTACTGATGTTCTAAATAAAGTTCAATACTTATTTGCTTCATTTTCATGTTGACACTATTTTTAGATGCTTCTCATTGTTCATATGATTTTATTATCATTATCCTTTTATAGTGGGCGTGTGTGT
>NC_051409.1:15363520-15363772 GCF_015228065.2 Penaeus monodon | reverse complement strand
GAACTCTCAATCTCTCTCTCACACACACACACCTTTTTTCCCTCAGTTTTAATTCGCGAGCCATTCTCAGAAAAGCCTAAACCGACTCCGGGCTTTGAGAGTGATTTTTCCAGCTGTTATTGGCCCTGATATCTGAGGCCGTAATCTGAAACTAAGTGTGCTATTAGGTGAGGCTGGCAGCTTGGCCGAGTGCGTCAGGTTTCCTCCAAGCTGCGAGCTGAGGAAATTCTCTCGGGGGTTTCCTTGATGGCA
>NC_051409.1:15362756-15363440 GCF_015228065.2 Penaeus monodon | reverse complement strand
CGTTAGAGGGTTATGGAAGGAGGAATTCCTTGATGACATTTGATTTTTTTCTCTTTTTTTCTCTCCTTTATCTATTAATTTCTTAAGATTCTTATAACTGAGAACAAAATGATTGTACTTGCAATGAGGATTTAGTGACACTGGAAATTAACAAAATCCAAAAAAAGTATATTAGACGTTGGTACATCTTAACATAATACTATTTGTTAAAAAAAAAATAGATGATAATGATAACTCTGCTTGTAACATTTAGCAACAGTGATATACCGACTAAGTTTCCATCCAACAATGAAGTCCCAAGGAAAACTGACTTCCAGAGACTTCAACGCAGCACACCGCATGATCCTAAAGAGACTGACACGGAAAATGCAATCGCATGTGACGTCGCCAATAACTCTGACTAAAAGCTTAATCAGAGGAATATATCTCATGATATTTTACGGAACAGATTAGTGTATTTAACATACTCCCGGAGAGAAAATAAGTTACAGTCTATCTAACTAAGCTTCTTGTAGTAAGAAGGAGAGAACATGTTGCAAATTATCATTGCACATATTCTTATATTTCATCTGCTCAGTGCAGGGAGGCAGCACTGTCACATTTATATTGTCCAAGTGGATCTATATGCAAATGACCCGGGACACGGGTTGTGCCACTGCAACGATGATGGGGATTTTAGTTGCG
>NC_051409.1:15358843-15359030 GCF_015228065.2 Penaeus monodon | reverse complement strand
ATAGACATTTATGAAACGTTTCACCCAAAGTCAGCAAATTCTTGATTTCTCGAATCACTTTCTTACAAACAGCAACCTTCCTGCTTTCGTGCTCTGTCACTCTCCGTGACTTTATTCCTAAATTGCTGTTATTACGTGATGTGCTTCGTCAGCCTTTCTTCCGCTAGCTTAAGAATCAGGATAACGA
>NC_051409.1:15357134-15357238 GCF_015228065.2 Penaeus monodon | reverse complement strand
TCCCCTCCTGCTCGCTCTTACTCTCGCCCTCTCTTTTTCTTTCCTTGTCCTTGGTTGCATTCCCCCGTATCGCTCCATTTCTCCAACAGTAACAGAGATATATA
>NC_051409.1:15356584-15357093 GCF_015228065.2 Penaeus monodon | reverse complement strand
TTAACAACAGAATTCCTTGTTGTCTTGGTGAGGAAAATCAGCCATCCGGACTTACTTTCTCAACACGAACTCTACATATTCTCACAATCAGAAAGTTGAAATTCCTGTTTCCGGCAATAAACCAATCAGACCCGTCAATTAAATAGTTTAAAATAGTGAGCCAATCATCTGGGTACAATTTACTAACGTTCCTCAGGTGACGGACCAATCAAGAAGTCTCTTGTCCTGACATTTAAGCCGGCCGACCAATGGGAGGCGCTGATATTCTGACATTTAAGGAAGCTGGCCAATCAGCCTTTCCATTTTCCTGGCCTATTCATTCACGGACCAACCAGCAAAGCGGCGTCTTGGGAGGATGAAAGCAAGAGACCAATCGTCGAGATACTGGACATCATCGTGAATATGGCAGGTTGTGCAATAATCAAAATGAAAAAGCCTGCAAATTCTCCCTTTTTTCCCGTAAGAAATAAATAAACTTGTTGACTGAAACAGAAATATTTAAATGCGTA
>NC_051409.1:15355507-15355643 GCF_015228065.2 Penaeus monodon | reverse complement strand
GTCCCCACGCGAAACGAAAACGGCGCTGGGTGTGGTCGCCGTCCGTTGCGTAAGGGCGCGAGGGGGAGGAAGCTGCTGACTGCCATATATTCCTCCTCCGGATTCTGGACTCGAGCCAGACATGCCAACATCCGCG
>NC_051409.1:15353786-15353878 GCF_015228065.2 Penaeus monodon | reverse complement strand
GCTTTTAAAAACTACTGAATCCTTCCTGAATTATTTTCTTTCTGTTTTCTCCATTTATCAACCTGTCCATTCCTTCGCTAACTTGCTTATCA
>NC_051409.1:15351043-15351844 GCF_015228065.2 Penaeus monodon | reverse complement strand
AAAGCAGGTGTTGTAACTTTAGTAAATTTTCTCAAGAAGGAAAGAAAATTATCGAGGTTTTAAAGAGAAAGAAAAACGATTCGGAGCCAGTTTCAAATTTCGAAGTTAGTTGCATGTGGCTGATCCGAAATTAATCTCAATCCCAGACTGCAGTGTTAAAGTGCCACGATTTCTATCATTAAAGGTAAAATATTCAAGTTATATCTCATCAACAGTCAAGAGTTAGAACTTGCTTATGATATGGCGAAAGATCTCAACCTGATTGTGAAATGACATTATAAAAGGTTATATTGAGATTTGTTATGGTTAGTTACTTCTATTTCGTGCTTAAACTGTGCCTCATTTTATAGACGAGTAAACTTTATCCTCTCTTCTTTCTCTTTTATTTTTTGTCTGTCATTCTGTCCCAAAATGCAGTTTCTTCCGCTTCGGCGACATTACACAAGACTAGCCGAAAGTCTCGACATTTCACGAGGACAGCGGGAAATGGCGAGATCCCAACAACAAACATGGCGGCCTGAGTTGCTAGCTTGTGAGAAATCTTTCAAATTTCAAACACAATTTTCTCGCAAATGAATCTCTTTACATGACAACTTAATTGTCTCTTTTTTATCTCTCTCACCAGAAAAGATTTTATGGATGTTGCGAATTCTGACAGGCGGTTGAAATTAAGAGGTTAAGTGGGGGAAAGCGAAAAAAAAGATCATTTTGAAATCATGAATAGGTAACCTAATATAGGGCTGATGGATGACTGTGTGTACGTCACTTTTTGTGAGTATATGGTTGCATCGAGCTGTCAAA
>NC_051409.1:15350711-15350859 GCF_015228065.2 Penaeus monodon | reverse complement strand
TGCTAAGGTGTCCCCTATGCCTCTATGAAAGTGTACATATACTAATTGAATAATTTTATTTTAAAAAATGCACAAATGAAAGCCAGAATAAATGCACTTGTTAAAAAGAGGAAGGTAAGGAATGTCTGAAGAAAAGCCGGGACATAAC
>NC_051409.1:15347743-15348031 GCF_015228065.2 Penaeus monodon | reverse complement strand
CAGCGCTGCAGAGTCTTGAAAACCAGAGCGCGGAAAGGCACCCGAATGACCTTTCTCGTCAGGCCTTCGAGATATAGTGCTTGGGTTCACGGGAGATAAGGTCAGGTATTTGCAAACATATTACTTCTTCCAAGGAAAAGGCCACTGACTTTTTGCGCTGCCGGGACCTGCCTTTTCTGCTCCTTCCCGCCCTCCTTATGCCTCCCTCCGCCTGTCGCGCGACCCGGGTCTTGCTGTTGGCTGTTTGTCTGTCTGACGTCGGCTGCGCTCCCGCTGGGTCGCTCTTTA
>NC_051409.1:15346828-15346961 GCF_015228065.2 Penaeus monodon | reverse complement strand
GAGTGTTTCTCGCCGCGGCCCTGCTATGACCATACAAGGAGAACAAAAACAAAGTCATGGATTGTTTTTACTCCTTTTAAAGGGTATATCATGTAGATTATCAGTGCTTTTGGGGTCGATCTATGGCCTTTTT
>NC_051409.1:15344998-15345203 GCF_015228065.2 Penaeus monodon | reverse complement strand
TGGGCCGAGAACAAGAAGGGCCAATGTCATAAAAGTAAATGTTGAGAAAAACGGCCTTTGAAATTTCAGCTCCGTTAATTGAAATTCAGCAAATTATACTTTACGATTTTTTTTTTTGTGTGTGTGGCTTATCAAACTGTGTTGCATTAAATCTAATCCTTTTTAAAAAGGTATTATTTTACAAAACAAAAAAAACGAAAAAAAC
>NC_051409.1:15344892-15344979 GCF_015228065.2 Penaeus monodon | reverse complement strand
ACACTTATATTACTGTATTGTTTTCAAAACCAAAATTATATATTTTTTTGCTGATTAAAGAACAAAATAAAATATCTACTATTGTTT
>NC_051409.1:15344117-15344288 GCF_015228065.2 Penaeus monodon | reverse complement strand
GGGGAGGAAACGGAGAAAAGGGGGAGAGAGGGGGGAAAGGAAGGGAAGAGAAGGGAGAGGGAGTTAAGGAGAATGGGGGGAGGGGGTTTAAGGATAATTGTGCCCCCCCCCCTCCTCTTGCAGTCAGGACAGGGCGCCTCTTAAGTTATAATACTGAGAGTCTATTTTAAG
>NC_051409.1:15343845-15343979 GCF_015228065.2 Penaeus monodon | reverse complement strand
CGTTAGCTATAATAGGTTAGCCTAAAATTAGGTGACAGCCTCATTCAGATTTACAATGCGTTACGGTACACTCTTGCCTAATTTATCTTTTGTAAACATATGAGATTGGAATTATATATACATAACATTATATA
>NC_051409.1:15343109-15343438 GCF_015228065.2 Penaeus monodon | reverse complement strand
ATGTTTCCCTACTCACACATGGCTATGCAAATGCCCAGCAGCGAGGAAAATCTCCTTGGCCCTCACTCGCACCTCACCTTCAGCCGAGCGCCTCCACCTTCCCTAAATGTTCTTCCGATGCCATGTTCTCTGACATTTAGAACAGCAGGTGCCATAACAGCATCGGAACAGTAATAGAACATTTTACCACTTCATTGTAGACCATAAATCTCGCTAGCCTTTAAAACTCGACAGAAAAATAGAACCCCGAAAGTGTGTTGAGTTGTTCACCTGTTCACCGAGTCGTTTATTTTGTTCTTTTAAGGGAAACTTCAATAAAGTTGAAGGAA
>NC_051409.1:15342955-15343024 GCF_015228065.2 Penaeus monodon | reverse complement strand
TTGAATAATTGGTTATAGCATTATAGCATACACATTAGGTGTAACGGCAAAAAATGGCGTAAGTTAAAG
>NC_051409.1:15340475-15340561 GCF_015228065.2 Penaeus monodon | reverse complement strand
ACTTCTTAATCTTCAATTTCTTTTAATTTATATCTGATCTTAAGAAATTAATGATTTGTATAAAAAGTTAAGTTCGAATTTGTACG
>NC_051409.1:15338467-15338822 GCF_015228065.2 Penaeus monodon | reverse complement strand
TACAAATCCAGATGCAAGAAAATATATTTAAACTAAACACGATCACATTTCAGCTTGGTAAAGGACCAGCCCCTCTAAGATTAGACTTGCAACACCCTTTTCTCCATAATTAAGGTCCAATTTCTCACCCGCTGTGTAGTTTAAGGTCATTGCAAGGTAACCATAAGGATAAGTAGGTTAGTAGATGCGGGCAGTAGATAATGAGGGAATGATACCTGTACACCATCGCGTAGAAACACGTACATGTGTATGTATAAACTGGAATCCATGTAATTGCACACACATATAAATGTATCTCTTTATGTACACACCCATAAGACGGTCAAAGATTCGTTCAATGGTACATGCAGTGAAA
>NC_051409.1:15337531-15338271 GCF_015228065.2 Penaeus monodon | reverse complement strand
CGTATTGTACACTTTATCCATCCTCCCCACCCCCCCTCCAAGCTCCTGCACCCCTACCCCACCCTCCACCACCAACCCCCTATCCCTTTTCTCATTCTCCTCCCTCCTCCACCCCCTCCTCCTTCTCCTTATGTTATTAGCCCCTTCCCCATCCCCCTTTTTCCCTTTCCCTCTCCTTCATTCCCTCTTTCATTCCCCCCTCTTCATTCCCCCCTCCCCCTCCGCTGCCTTCCCTTCCTCCTCCTTCCCCTCTCCCCTTCCCTCCTCCTTCCTTCCCTCCTCCTCCTTCCCATCTCCCCATCTCCCTCCCTATTACCTTCTCTCGTACCCCCTTTTCTCCTCCCTCCTCCCTCCTCCTCTCCGCCCACCTTCTAATTTACTGGAACCGATAGATAAAAATAGATAAAATACAGGTCCGTACTCAGTGACCTTTCCATAATGAAAACCAGTGCGTGTGAGTTGGTGCATTTCAATGGACGATGGACAAAGATAAAGCTGATATATAGATTAGTCTACTTCTACCCTCAATATATAGACGTTAAAGATGAGGTAGATTAGGTGATTTAGACCAAGAGGAAGAATAGGAATGCGGAGAAAAAGAGGTGTGAGGCATAATGAACATTTTTCATTATGCGTGTCTCTCATTCATAAACTTTTTCTTCATTCGTTCTGTACGAATTTTCGATACAAGATAAAGACGAAAATCAGGTAAGGACACAGACACACGCAAACAGGAAGGC
>NC_051409.1:15337115-15337182 GCF_015228065.2 Penaeus monodon | reverse complement strand
TTACTCCAGCTCCGCCAAAAGGTCAGAAATGTCCTGTTCCTCAAAGACAATGCAAGGCGTCGGGATA
>NC_051409.1:15336677-15336744 GCF_015228065.2 Penaeus monodon | reverse complement strand
TTGCAAAAGGTGGGAGAGAAAGGTAAAGGGTTAGGCTAAGGCAAAAGGAAGTGTACAGGAGACTAAG
>NC_051409.1:15336459-15336610 GCF_015228065.2 Penaeus monodon | reverse complement strand
AAAAAAAACGAAATGAAGAATAGGAAAAGTGAATAATTTCATTGCCAACAAGCCGCTTGACAGCAGCGTGAACCGTGCACGTGTACGCATCACATGTCCGTGTCAGCGTTGACAAGACTACTCACGCCCCCCTCCCCCTTCCCTCGTCTCC
>NC_051409.1:15333448-15333646 GCF_015228065.2 Penaeus monodon | reverse complement strand
TGGGCCGAGAGCAAGAAGGGCCAATGTCATAAAAGTAAATGTTGAGAAAAACGCCTTTGAAAGTCAGCTCCGTTAATTGAAATTCAGCAAATTATACTTTACGATTTTTTTTTTGTGTGTGTGTGGCTTATCAAACTGTGTTGCATTAATCTAATCCGTTTAAAGGTATTATTTTACATAACAAAAATAACGAATAAC
>NC_051409.1:15333338-15333414 GCF_015228065.2 Penaeus monodon | reverse complement strand
TGTATTGTTTTCAAAACCAAAATTATATATTTTTTGCTGATTAAAGAAAAAAATGAAATATCTACTACTTTTGTTT
>NC_051409.1:15332969-15333039 GCF_015228065.2 Penaeus monodon | reverse complement strand
GTTACGAAAAGAATGAAGAGAAATCGAGGGAAAAATACACACTTACCTCACCCAAGGTCAGGAAAGGGGG
>NC_051409.1:15332629-15332734 GCF_015228065.2 Penaeus monodon | reverse complement strand
TTAAGGAGAATGGGGGGAGGGGGGTAAGGATAATTGTGCCCCCCCCCCTCCTCTTGCAGTCAGACAGACGCCTCTTAAGTTATAATACTGAGAGTCTATTTTAAG
>NC_051409.1:15332291-15332401 GCF_015228065.2 Penaeus monodon | reverse complement strand
TAGCTATAATAGGTAGCCTATAATTAGGTGACAGCCTCATTCAGATTTACAATGCGTTTACGGTACACTCTTGCCTAATTTATCTTTTGATATCATATGAGATTGTGAAT
>NC_051409.1:15331713-15332191 GCF_015228065.2 Penaeus monodon | reverse complement strand
TTCCCTACTCACACATGGCTATGCAAATGCCCAGCAGCGAGGAAAATCTCCTTGGCCCTCACTCACACCTCACCTTCAGCCGAGCGCCTCCACCTTCCCTAAATGTTCTTCCGATGCCACGTTCTCTGACATTTAGAACAACAGGTGCCATAACAGCATCGGAACAGTAATAGAACATTTTACCACTTCATTGTAGACCATAAATCTCGCTAGCCTTTAAAACTCGACAGAAAAGTTGAACCCCGAAAGTGTGTTGAGTTGTTCACATGTTCACCGAGTCGTTTATTTTGTTCTTTTAAGGGAAACTTCAATAAAGTTGAAGGAATGTTGATCTTTATCTTCTTGTGTGTCTGTGTGTTGTGAATGTTGATATGCATTATATGTTTTTGTTAATTGTTTGATGTCTGTTTTGAATAATTGATTATAGCATTATAGCATACACATTAGGTGTGACGGCAAAAAATGGCTTAAGTTAAAG
>NC_051409.1:15331190-15331341 GCF_015228065.2 Penaeus monodon | reverse complement strand
TTAGAAAATACATATGAAAGTCAACGAGCCAAATGTCATAGTAATGTTAAGGTCAAAAGATCTGAAACTATACACGTAAGGTCAGCGGAAAATGAAGTTATTTTATGAGATTGGATTCTGATCGAGTGAGTCGGATCGGCTATATTGCAGC
>NC_051409.1:15330048-15330242 GCF_015228065.2 Penaeus monodon | reverse complement strand
CCCACTATAACACCTGTAAAAATGAACGTCATGGCAATAATCCATGATAACAAGAATGAGAAGACTAGGGGAAAATGCAGGAAGTATAGAGCAAATATTGAACAAAAAATAGCAATGGCAAGAGTGGCGATAACTGAGGCATAGAAATAATATGAAAGGAATCAAGGTAACTATGTGTCTTAACTACTAAGATC
>NC_051409.1:15329518-15329632 GCF_015228065.2 Penaeus monodon | reverse complement strand
AGGTGTAGAAGGAAAAGGACTAAGATAAATGGTAGTAGATGGAAGAACAGGATAAGAGAGAAGGATAAATTATAATAATATGGTAGAAGGTTGTAGATGGAATAACAGGATAAG
>NC_051409.1:15329031-15329136 GCF_015228065.2 Penaeus monodon | reverse complement strand
TTAGGGGCAGAATCAGACCAGGACGCGGACAAAAACCCGCAGTTTACGCACGGGGCGGGACAGAACGCACGCTGGACAAGGCTACCGAGGCTGATGGAACACTGG
>NC_051409.1:15328767-15328882 GCF_015228065.2 Penaeus monodon | reverse complement strand
GGTTGCCAGGGCTGTCTGTTTCATGTCACTGTGAACTTGGTTTCGCTTTCGTTCGACATGGGTGGGTGGGTTTGTCTCTATATGGCTATCTCTTGTCTGTTTTTTCTCTATTTCT
>NC_051409.1:15328510-15328581 GCF_015228065.2 Penaeus monodon | reverse complement strand
TATTCTTGCTCTGGCTCTCTATACCCTCTTATTTATTATGTGTCCAGACATATATATGTGTATACACATTC
>NC_051409.1:15327237-15327774 GCF_015228065.2 Penaeus monodon | reverse complement strand
AATTCCAAAACATACACACGAAAAAAAGATAAATAAATGAATATATAAATAATTAAAAATAGATAAACAAATACATGTATATAACAAAAGAGAAAAAAAGGAGTGAGAATGAAAAGGGAGAGAATACAACGCCATGTCCCTTATCATGCGACCCTTTTAGCCTTAAGACCCCGGCGCTGAGGCCACAGAAGGGCACTTGACTCATTAGAAGTCTACGCGGCGAGATTTCGTGTTTCAGTGCTAGGCGACGGGTCCTTGTGAGGGGCGGTCTGCTTGTGGTCCTTTGGTCTGATTATCGGCTGTTTCTTTTCATTTAATCTTGTTTGGTGGTTTTTCTTCTGATCTTATCTATTTGACGGTTTACTTGCTTTTTGCTGTTATTGACTGTTGCTGTCGTGTTATTATATCTATACCCATACACTTCAATATATGTATATGTACACAGTGTGCATTTTTGCATGCCAAGACATGCGAGGTAATTTTGCAAGCTTGCCATAAACGGTTTTTTGTTGTTGTTTTTTGCAAACTAACAGGGAT
>NC_051409.1:15326834-15326997 GCF_015228065.2 Penaeus monodon | reverse complement strand
TGAGTTGAAACATGATATTCCGTTTGATCAAAACAACGGCTCCCTTGATTTGTAGTAAAGTAACTTGCTAATTATGTGAAACAAGAAATTTGATTTACATGTGGTCACAACTCCTTCAGATCACACCATCGCCATGGTGTTTTCACGTGAAAGAGCCTGTTTG
>NC_051409.1:15326438-15326806 GCF_015228065.2 Penaeus monodon | reverse complement strand
CTTCTTCCTTTGTTGACTGGATACACATATTACTTAATCAAATATATGTATATGCAAATATGTAATGGTAATATCAAAGCAAAACCATCGCTACATTTGCCCAGTCTGGCATAACCATCATCATTCTCATTAATACCAAACCTATTATCATATTGACGATAACGGGAATAAGCGGTTATAAAAAAAATCAAACCAGGTTCCGTTACATCTTGCAAAAAAAAGAAACAAAAAAATCAAACGGTCGTTTACACGTGGATGGTCTTCGGCAAACGGGTTTTTTCCTCGGCGTGCGATCGGGGCCATAGCAGGGACGCGGCCGGGTGGCAGCTGTGTGTGGCAGGCGGGAATAGGCCGTGAATCGACGTGTG
>NC_051409.1:15325991-15326079 GCF_015228065.2 Penaeus monodon | reverse complement strand
TGACCTTGCGTAGGCATAGGTGTGCACGTGACACAAGCGTGCACCCAAGGCGAGAGGGAGTGTGACGAGGGAGCTGATATGCCATACA
>NC_051409.1:15325732-15325902 GCF_015228065.2 Penaeus monodon | reverse complement strand
TAGACGAAGGAAGGGGATGGAAGGGGGAGGGAGGGGTCTCCTTGCCCCCCCCTTACCGAAACCCTTACCAGTTAACCTTGACGTTTATACGAAGAAACAAGACAAAATACCAATAATGGAGCGCCCATTAGCATATATAGAATGGGTGTCGGTGGGTAGCGTACTATGCC
>NC_051409.1:15325411-15325514 GCF_015228065.2 Penaeus monodon | reverse complement strand
CTCTAAGTCCCGGGGTCTGCCGTTGCTACTGTTACTGGCAAAGGTACCGTTACCAATAATGCATTCGTGATTTTTCTGTTGCTGGTTTAGGTCTAAGAGCCGA
>NC_051409.1:15324962-15325045 GCF_015228065.2 Penaeus monodon | reverse complement strand
TACCAAATGTACTTAATTACGGCGTTTACTCTTGACTTTTATAACATATTATCCTTAAGCTGAGAAGGCATTCGAACATGTAA
>NC_051409.1:15324235-15324744 GCF_015228065.2 Penaeus monodon | reverse complement strand
CAAGATAAGATTAGTATTGAAAGAGAGAGAAAGAGAAATATCCACACCTACATCCAAACACAAACAGCATTTCTCACTAACCTAATCCCCAAGCCGTATTTTTTTTTCTATCCAAGTCATCATTATTAGCTCCTGCTGTTTGCCAGCCAGCGTACCTGTCGCCGACGCTGCCAGATAGGAGAGCTGTTACCGTGTGTTTCAAGGCTGTCTCCTTTAAGAACAGCTATGTGTGTTTTAGTCTACTGTAAGGCTTTGTGGCTTTCATGTGGCGGAGAGGATGGCTTTGTGGCTTTCATGTGGCTGAGAGGATGGCTTTGTGGCTTTCATGTGGCTGAGAGGATGGCTTTGTGGCTTTCATGTGGCTGAGAGGATGGCTTTGTGGCTTTCATGTGGCTGAGAGGATGGCTTTGTGGCTTTCATGTGGCTGAGAGGATGGCTTTGTGGCTTTCATGTGGCTGAGAGGATGGATTTGTGGTTTTCATGTGGCGGAGAGGATGACTGTGAGCTAT
>NC_051409.1:15323600-15323806 GCF_015228065.2 Penaeus monodon | reverse complement strand
TTATGCAGCTGTTGTTGTTTTTGCTGTTACTTATGTTTGCTTCAGTTACTATTCTTACTGTTGTTAACTGTATGTTTGATGCCGCCGATGCTATTATTAATCTTGATGCTCATAGTATTACCCTCTCTTATCACGTAAGATAGTAACATCAAGTCGGTTTTTTTATTCTAAGGTTGTTATATGTTTATAAAAAATAACTTTTCTAG
>NC_051409.1:15321139-15321545 GCF_015228065.2 Penaeus monodon | reverse complement strand
AATGACTAGTCAGGTCATTATGGCACTCTATCACGGTCTGTTTCACACCCTGCTCTATTTTTTGGTAGTTTAGTGCATTGCCAGATGTACTTAATTACGGTGTTTACTCTTGATTTTTATAACATGTTATTCTTAAGCCGAGAAGGCATTCGAACATGTAAACCGTGACGCAGTTGTGACGTCTACAAATCCACTGCTTCCCCTTTCTCACCTGCCTGTCCCTTCCCTCCCTCCTCACACTTCCCTCTCTCTTGTATTATATGTATATATATTTATATGTAACTGCCCGACGCTCACCATTTATAAAATAAACGACGCACGCAAGGTAGAACGACAATCATGGTCGTTTGCGTGAACCGTACCACATACTTAGTATTAACTTTCCATTTACCTGGCACTTAAAACT
>NC_051409.1:15320616-15320870 GCF_015228065.2 Penaeus monodon | reverse complement strand
GAGTTGTAGTGGATTGTAGACGTCATAACGGCGACACGCTTTACATGTTCGAATGCTTTCTGAAAGATATTGCGCTTTAAAAGTCAAGAGTAAACACTTAGCAATGCACTATACTACCAAAAATTAGGACAAGGTGTGAAATATACCGTGCTAAAGAGCCATACTGATCTGACTGTTCGTTTGGAGGACATTGAGAAAAACGAATGGTCAGAGCCTCTGAAACGCATAGTAGTAACCGATCTTTACACGCTTGC
>NC_051409.1:15319967-15320576 GCF_015228065.2 Penaeus monodon | reverse complement strand
CTGGTTACGGATTGCTCTCACCCTCTACTGTAGCATTCAGATATAAAATAATTATTTTGGGGAAGCCCTTGAACAACTTGGCACAGATAGCAGGGGAAGACATGATGGATATCAAGTGTTGGGTAAAATTTGGGGGTAGATGAGTTGCATGCACTATATATGTGGAGAAGCTCAGCGTGTCGTCTGTTGGAGAGAGCTGCGCCCCTGCGATCCCCTAATGATAGCTGCCCCCCCCCCCCCATACACACATACTCCCAACCCCTGCCCTGGAAGACAAAGATCCTGCAGTAAACACGGCAGGATGGAGCGTAAACCACTAACCTTGTTGTACCTCGTTATAATCAGGCCGAGCTCCGCCGGCTGCCCGCACTCGTAGCAGGAACTCACCCTGTGCAGTAGACCATGGGTATAGCAGGGCCCAAGGAGAGCCTCATGACTGGTGCACTTTCCCAGCATAGAGCTACCAGGACCACCCCATACACAGCGACCTTTCGGCGCCTTCTAGAAGTACTGAAGCATGGCCGCCGTGTCTTTTTGGCTGTGGACCCCGTGTCGCGAGAGGGTGGGTGGAAGCCCTCGGCCCCGTTACTGTCGTGATCTGCGGCGCGC
>NC_051409.1:15319035-15319159 GCF_015228065.2 Penaeus monodon | reverse complement strand
GATATCTTTCCCTTTTTAAAATTCTAATGATGATAAAACTGACGTGCAGTTTTGAGAAATTAATCGTTTTTAAAGATAAAGGCATAAAGAAGGAAAAAAAGAAGGAAGGATGAAGAGTAGGAAT
>NC_051409.1:15318576-15318785 GCF_015228065.2 Penaeus monodon | reverse complement strand
CAACCCAACAAACGAACAAGGAAAGAACACGAAAGAGACAAAGAAAAACAGAACAGTGCAGATGAGGCAAGTTCAAAGTTGAGATCGAGGTCAAGAAGTTTTACAGCCTGTGCAGACTCGTAATCATAAAATCAAGATCAGGTCCTCCACGCTCTTTTGGGAAACACTCCGCTGAATTCCATTTTTTATGCAATTGCTATCTGTTTTGC
>NC_051409.1:15316844-15317203 GCF_015228065.2 Penaeus monodon | reverse complement strand
TTGATTTTCGGAATGCAAGAGACACTGAATAGGAATATCTTTTTCTGCAATTGCAAGAGCATTTTAAGAAGCCTGACGGGGGGGGGGGGAGTTCTAGGAACCGGATTCGAGAAACATAAACACATAAAAAGGTGATATAGATTATATAAAAACGCTGATATTTAAATGGAAACATACTGTAACATTTTGCTTGGTGAAGTCAGTTAAATTCATATCACTAATATTTGTTATATTTATATATTCAGTCAAAGACATCCATCCTTTTACATTATATCATATGTGTGAATATATGACAATATATAACAGCAATAATATATATAATCAGAATACCATACTCTCTTTCACACACACACCCCTTC
>NC_051409.1:15316634-15316799 GCF_015228065.2 Penaeus monodon | reverse complement strand
TACATCATATGACAATGTATAACAGCAATAATCTATATGATATCAATATCATACGCTCACATTCACCCAATTCTTTTCTCAATATACAATACCTCCCTATCCCCCATCCCGTACCCCCCCCCTCCATCTTCCTATTATCCACCTCCCTCTCCATCACCTCATCAT
>NC_051409.1:15316065-15316587 GCF_015228065.2 Penaeus monodon | reverse complement strand
TATCAGCGGACAAAATCCACACAGTAAAAACCCACATATAAGGACCAAAGGGTTCAAGACATGTTCCTTAATTAAAAGAATTGTCAACACCTGAGCCCACCCGCTGAGAAAGCTTATTACCTCTTATTTAGGAAAATAAGTTTTTTTTCTTGTTCTTTTTTTCCTTCTCTATTTCTTTTTTCTTTCGTTTTTATTTAGTTTTTCTTCAAGTATCATTTCGTTTCCAGCGGTGACTAAGGTATTCAAGTTTTATAGTTATCAGACGTCTGTTTTGTTTTACTTTTGTTTACATTGTATTTCAACCTATGGGGACAATCAGAAGAATCATACTATTGTTAATAATGCTTATAGTAATGGTAGCAGTAATTGCATTAATAACAGACATAATGGAATGCAACTAATAATCTTGAAATCATTTTTTATGAGAGTGATGATAATAGTACTTGATAATAGTAATTACATAGATAACAACCCGTATAATGTAGTGAATGATATTAAGACCAATTATGATGATAATGAGCT
>NC_051409.1:15314102-15314680 GCF_015228065.2 Penaeus monodon | reverse complement strand
TTCCCTAAGAACAAGCGCATTTCTTGGGCGTCCTCGGAGTTTACGACTTGATTGTGATTAATATCTTATTAAGAAGCCTGAAACGTTTGACGCATGATATATAAAACAAATTAGAAAAAATCTTTGGTAATTTCGGCAATACCTTTGATTTTTTCTTTCTTTTTTTTTCTTTTTTTTCGATTTTTTCCCCGATTTTCTTTTTTTTTATTTTTTTTTATTTTTCTCTGGATTTTCTTTTTCTTTTTTTTTCGTCTCGATTTTTCTTGTTTTCCCTTTTTTTTCTTGATTTATTTTTCTTTTTCCTTTTTTGTCGATTTTGTTTGGATTTTTTTTTCAATTCTTTTTTCTTTCTTTTTGTCTCGATTTTCTCTTTTTTTTTCTCTTGGTCTCGATTTTCTCTTTTTTTTTCTCTTTGTCTCGATTTTCATTATCTTTTTTCCTTGTTTTCTTTCGATTTTCCTTTTTTTTTCTTTTTTTTTAAGTCTCTATTTTCTTCCTTGTCTCAGTTTACTTCTTTTTTTTGTCTCGATTTTTCTTTTTTCTTTTTTTTTTGTGTATGTGTCTCGCTTTTTCTTTTT
>NC_051409.1:15313949-15314067 GCF_015228065.2 Penaeus monodon | reverse complement strand
CTTTGTTGTCAGAGGTCACTTTCATCAGTGTTTTTGTTTTTATTGTATTTTTTTGTGGTGTTTCAATATTGTTGTTTTCGCTTTTATTATCTAATAGTGTGTTTTATTGTAAATTATC
>NC_051409.1:15313775-15313907 GCF_015228065.2 Penaeus monodon | reverse complement strand
CCTTTGCCTACGAGGAGAATATTCCCAAGAACTTTTTAAGGAAAAGCATAAATTTTTTTAAGAAAAAGGGAAAAGTAAGTGCGTTTAACTGTTTTTTAAAAAAGGGGCGCCTGTTTTTGGGGTGAAGTAGAG
>NC_051409.1:15313444-15313531 GCF_015228065.2 Penaeus monodon | reverse complement strand
CCCCCTTTTCCCCTTTTAAGGGTCTTTTTCTTTTTCCCCTATCTCTCACCTGCCCGTTTTCTCCCTCACCCCGAGAGCAAAAAAGGG
>NC_051409.1:15313098-15313275 GCF_015228065.2 Penaeus monodon | reverse complement strand
GGGAGGAAAAGGGGGGAATTGAAAAAGAGAGAAACACACAGTACAATTGATACGCGTCGCTTTATTTAAAATTTGAAAAAATTTAAAAAATCATCCCCTAAAAATTACGTTATTATTTTAAAACTTCCCTTTCATAAACCTTCATTTTTCATCTTTAAATTTCTCAGTCCGATTCAG
>NC_051409.1:15312719-15312884 GCF_015228065.2 Penaeus monodon | reverse complement strand
TTTTAAAATTTTTTTTTATAATTAAAACCATATATATAATCTTTATATTGCCCAAAAGGGGGCCTTATGAACAGATAAGAAAAAGAAAATGTGGGTTAAAAAATATAATATATAATAAATAATAAGAGTTGTTCTCCTGACCGGGGAAATGAGTGCCAATTACAA
>NC_051409.1:15312500-15312683 GCF_015228065.2 Penaeus monodon | reverse complement strand
GAAGTTCTTGTCGTGAAGGCGATGGAGTCCCCAAGGCTCAGTGTTTAGATTAGGGTTTTTGGTCTTTTAGGCAGGGGAGTTCGTTGGTCGTTTTCAAAATTTTAAAAGGGGCCGGAGGGGGGTGAGGGGGGGAGGGAAAATTTTTGAAAGGTTTTTAGGAGGAAGGATATGGAAGGGAAAAAA
>NC_051409.1:15311366-15311688 GCF_015228065.2 Penaeus monodon | reverse complement strand
TAAGTGGGGAGGAAAAAGGGGGAGAAAAAAGGAGGGGAGGAACAGAAAAGGCCCGGAAATGGAGCCAAAAAAGGAAAAAATAAAAGAAAAAATTTTCGACAAAAAATTTTTGGGATTTCATTATTACCTTTTCATTTTTACAAACCATTCCCCTTTACTGCCCAAATTTTATTTAGTTTCCCTTTTTACAACTACAGTTTTTTTCCTTATGGGATTTTATCTATTAGCGTTTTCTTTCCCCAAACTATCTTTTTATCTTCTTATTACTTAACCTTTTTCCCTCGGGTCATACCTGTCCCTTTTTTCATGCTTTTTCCCCAAA
>NC_051409.1:15311204-15311293 GCF_015228065.2 Penaeus monodon | reverse complement strand
CCCTTCCAAAAAAAACCAAACAGGTCGCGGGAAAATAAAAAAAATCACTAAACCCCTTTTACTACCAAATTTTAAAAAAAAATTTTCCC
>NC_051409.1:15308496-15308684 GCF_015228065.2 Penaeus monodon | reverse complement strand
TCCATCACCAATATTCTGTATTATTTCTTAGTCACCCGAACGTGACGGCATTGGCCCGGGGCCCCTCCAGCTATGCACTATTTAAAGGGTTACGAAAAGGATAACTCGATCGCTCTCTTGCTGTGGCGGGAGCTATTACTTAAACCCTTGAAAGTAGGGATCCCGGGAGGTTTTAGGAAATTATATTT
>NC_051409.1:15308189-15308378 GCF_015228065.2 Penaeus monodon | reverse complement strand
AAGAAGTGTGGTATGGCGGTATTAACTAGCTGCTCCAAGTCTGCACACATTCCTTAGCTTTGAATACTCTTTGTTCAGAAATAACTTAGCAGCAGAACGCATCGCATTAAGGTGACATGTGCGTTGGCGTTCGTTGATCTCGAGTTAAGCGCATTCCTCATTACAATCTTACCCTCCTTTTCATCACGC
>NC_051409.1:15306928-15307098 GCF_015228065.2 Penaeus monodon | reverse complement strand
ATCTCTTTCATTTTCTGACAACTTAATTAACTGACTTCTTGGTATATCAATATGCTGTTCAATCAGCGTCTTAATCCATTGTTACGTTGTTCAGCTGATGTTTAAATTAATGTTCTTTTAATGTGCGGCGCCTTCTTTCACTGGCAATTTCATTCGTCATTCCTGGATGA
>NC_051409.1:15305222-15305721 GCF_015228065.2 Penaeus monodon | reverse complement strand
CTTCATTTTCAGCCTTTCGTGTGAAGTTAATGTCAGTCTAATTACTGTTTGATTACTTTGCGGAAATGTTTATCACTTTATATGTTCCACGTTTAAAAGCCTCCATACCAAAGACATACATATAATTTGGGAAAGACTTAAAAGCGTTCTTCCAAAAAAAAAAAGAAATCGCCATGGTTGAGGAGAATTTAATGTATATCAAAAAGACAAGAAAAACAAGATTAAACTAAGGTCACAGGAGCAGGCAGAGGGTCAAGGTATCAGGGGAAAGCTCTGCTATTGTGAAAGCTTTTCTTTACCTCTCCGATCGCCAGCGCTTGTGCTTGGGACCAGAAACGAAGCTCACTTAAGAAATCCTTGGGCTTTATGGTCCTTCTCCTTCGGGATTCAACGCCGAGAGCACGGGAACATTAGCGTGACGAGGAAATAACGGGAATGCATTATGATGATGACAGATTTATGATTGGTAATACCTAAAAAGGATGACAGTGTTATTGAT
>NC_051409.1:15304697-15305016 GCF_015228065.2 Penaeus monodon | reverse complement strand
CATGATATTCATAAGTGTATGGAATATCTAGATTTAGCGTTGCCAGCACATTAACAAAAATTAACGAAGTGATAACAGTAATGCATAATGATAATAACAAATTTATGAATGGTAATACTGAAAAGGATAGCAATGGCAATAATAGAAGTATAAATAAAAATCTAGATGATACGCTCAAGAGATGCGTGTGCCTGCCTGTCTAGTTGCAGGGTTTTATCCTAACAACGAAAATGGATCTGACATGAATCCTTTTGCAATGACTCGCATTGAATGGGATTGTCAAGAATTGGATCTTGTTAGCATGAGGGAAAATCGCAAC
>NC_051409.1:15304383-15304642 GCF_015228065.2 Penaeus monodon | reverse complement strand
AGATAATTTTTAAATGTTCAAATGATGGAAAATCGAGATTATGTCTCGTATTTCTGGTTTAAAGTGTTTAGTCCAAAATCGATACTGAAACGATGAATACGACTCCTGTAGTTCAAATACCACAAAACACACATGGTAAATACTCCCAGGCATTAACTGGCATACAGACAAAACTTCATTGTTTGTTTTTGATATATCATTAGAAACCATCCGTTACTGATTTCAAAAAGGGGGCACAGTCCCAGTACTCACCAGAATT
>NC_051409.1:15303443-15303907 GCF_015228065.2 Penaeus monodon | reverse complement strand
GCTAAACAACAACACAATAGCAGGTACTCTCCAGCATAACCACTCATACTGCTGCTCGATGTCACCACTGCATTTCCCTGCCGAAGCTATGGTGGCGTCTCGATGTCACCACTGCATTTCCCTGCCGAAGCTATGGTGGCGTCTCGATGTCGCCACTGCATTTCCCTGCCGAAGCTATGGTGGCGTCTCGATGTCGCCACTGCATTTCCCTGCCGAAGCTATGGTGGCGTCTCGATGTCGCCACTGCATTTCCCTGCCGAAGCTATGGTGGCGTCTCGATGTCGCCACTGCATTTCCCTTGCCGAAGTTGTGGTGGCGTCTCTTATATCTTAGGGCCGTCTCCCTCCCGCAGGATCTGTGAGATAACCTTTATGAATGTCGTTTTAGACTGAGTGCAACAACAGATGTAATAGATGTCTTTTGTTCTCTCTTATCTAGCTATTTATCTCTGGATATTAGGCCTT
>NC_051409.1:15301346-15301552 GCF_015228065.2 Penaeus monodon | reverse complement strand
CGAGCTTCTTCGCCTCTCGAGCGCCTGTGATCAAGCGCGCTGGGAGGCCTTGCGGTTCGTTCAGATCCTCTGGAGTCTCTGTGTAACTGTTGACCGGATTGGTCGCGGATCCAAACAACTTTTTAGCGTTGATGTTATGTCCCGAGTCTTAAGAATAAAATGAAAATCAGTGTTTGGTTTTCATAGTTCTACTGCCCTTTATGCCG
>NC_051409.1:15299852-15300666 GCF_015228065.2 Penaeus monodon | reverse complement strand
GGATGTACTTTCAAGCTGTTTGAAAGACTGATTATATACCTCTCGCAAATTATATAGCCCAATGTTGAAGTCTGTTTCTGAAAGCAACATTTCCTCAAAATAGTGTTACCGTTACATGCCCGTGTCCGATTCCTGTCTGTGTTGTTCTGTTTGAATTGAATCCCATCTTCGTTATTTTCCCTGTGTTCTAATCGTAGGTAGCGAACATATGTTTTGTAAAATGAGGGTAGGTAAATGACAAAGAAATTGAAATGCAGCCAATTATGCGAAATCTATCGCTCATATATATTTATTGCATATTTTATTAAATTTCGTAAAACGTATTTTTTTCATCTGTTCATATCCTGTCGGACGCTTTTTGAGATGATGTTCGAATCCGGTCATACATATATCCATTAACTGTCTGATTCCCATCAAATACATTTTCATCAGTTGTGTGAATGCAGAGGAATATATTTCTATTAAGTATCGGATTCCCAATAAACGTGTTCGAATCCCCACAAAACATAAATTATTGTCAATTATTCCAATCCAAACAAACCCAAATTTGTTCGAATCCTTTCAAATCTGTCTTTTCCTATTTGCCAATTCTTCACGCTAGCGAGGGAGTCGTCGTGTCAACTTAATTCCCAAAAACGTCAATATAAACAGGTTAATATTCTCGTCTGCAATATATTGTCAACAATCTCTTACGAGGTGATAGTCGGTAATTCCACTTTCCAAATTAATGTTCAGCTCAACTTAAGCTCCCTACCGAGATTTCGGACAAGTTAATAAGCTTGTGTGAAGTTGCGACTTAAAACGAGAAAAAATA
>NC_051409.1:15298100-15298447 GCF_015228065.2 Penaeus monodon | reverse complement strand
CAGACAAAAAGACAATAAAATCCTTCAGAACCACACACTTTAATGCTTAGATGGAGTATATATAATTTTTATCACACAGATATATCACGATCGATAACACGTGACGTTAGGAAAATGAACATTCTTGGCTTGTTCATCTGCCGTTGGTGTTTAGCAAGTCTTACCATATGTAAATATGTATATTTACATATGGTACATCAGCAAGATGGGTGTGTTTTGTTATGCACTCTATGTAGCTGTCCAGACTCAGGAGGATTAAAAGAAAAACACTAATTTTGTGACGTAAATTATTATATCTTATGGTATAACTAAGTATAGTCAATTGGGGAATTGTTTATTACAATTAT
>NC_051409.1:15296805-15297177 GCF_015228065.2 Penaeus monodon | reverse complement strand
CGCAGCCCTTCGGCCCTTCCCGAGCGTCGCCCGAAAGGCCAAGCGCTCAGAGACCACAACAGAGGCGAAATATTCATGCGCGCAAACAAGAAAACAAGAAAAGGCCAATAAGAGATATCCTTCGAAACAAAGACGCTCTAAAAGTTGCTTGCACACACAGAAACAGTTAATCGATCCAGTTTAATATACAGTTTATGCTTGTCACTACAATTATTTAATATGCATCCAGAGGACCTCGGGAAAGCATGTACACGTTAATGATAACCGCTTTCCTCCGATCTCACTCTGCAGTTTCTCTTTTATTGTTACCAAAAGGATTTGCATTCTCTCCGCATAAACAGTTACGAAGTATCATACTCTGATTATTCCTGC
>NC_051409.1:15296625-15296780 GCF_015228065.2 Penaeus monodon | reverse complement strand
ATTATTCCTCACCACCTGGTTAAGTGACGGAGACAGTAGGAGGAGGAAGAGGAATCAAAAGAATGAACGGGCGAGTGAGTTTTGATTTCCATGCCACACACACAATGCAGACACAATGGTAGATATAAGAGACTGGGATAGGGGACAAAGGAAGT
>NC_051409.1:15296043-15296116 GCF_015228065.2 Penaeus monodon | reverse complement strand
CAAGTTCAATCTCCTTCAGCTCCGTTTCCCCCAGCCAGCCCCGTCATGGGGAAAAAAAGGGGGGGAAAAACCT
>NC_051409.1:15295377-15295455 GCF_015228065.2 Penaeus monodon | reverse complement strand
TTATACATATACATGTCAAAATAATGAACGGGCGAGTGAGTTTTGATTTCCATGCCACACACACAATGCAGACACAAT
>NC_051409.1:15294211-15294800 GCF_015228065.2 Penaeus monodon | reverse complement strand
CTGATCACAGTCCCGGAGCGAGCGGCCCCGTGCCCCGCGCAGCCCTTCGCCCTTCCCGAGCGTCGCCCGAAAGGCCAAGCGCTCAGAGACCACAACAGAGGCGAAATATTCATGCGCGCAAACAAGAAAACAAGAAAAGGCCAATAAGAGATATCCTTCGAAACAAAGACGCTCTAAAAGTTGTGCTTGCACACAAAAGAAACAGTTAATCGATCCAGTTTAATAAACAGTTTATGCGTGTCACTACAATTCTTTAATGCATCCAGAGGACCTCGGGAAAGCATGTACACGTTAATGATAACCGCTTTCCTCCGATCTCACTCTGCAGTTTCTCTTTTATTGTTACCAAAAGGATTTGCATTCTCTCCGCATAAACAGTTACGAAGTATCATACTCTGATTATTCCTGCCTTCTCCCTCTTCTCTTCTTTACTCATTATTCCTCACCACCTGGTTAAGTGACGGAGACAGTAGGAGGAGGAAGAGGAATCAAAAGAATGAACTGGCGAGTGAGTTTTGATTTCCAGACCACACACACAATGCAGACACAATGGTAGATATAAGAGACTGGGATAGGGGACAAATGAAGC
>NC_051409.1:15293561-15293674 GCF_015228065.2 Penaeus monodon | reverse complement strand
GCACGAGCAAGTTCTAATCTCCATTCAGCTCGCGTTCGCCCGTCAGCCGAGCCTTCCTGATGGCATTGGAGAGGCAAAAACGGCCGCAAAAACGCTAAAGAACGGAGGGGGAA
>NC_051409.1:15293302-15293384 GCF_015228065.2 Penaeus monodon | reverse complement strand
TGTTGTGTGTCCTTAACCCAATCATTATTCTACTGTGAAATCGACTTTCCACAAATCTCACTGACTTTTGTTTATTATGTGT
>NC_051409.1:15292503-15292567 GCF_015228065.2 Penaeus monodon | reverse complement strand
ACTTGTTGACAAATTGCATCAACCCCTCCCCTCCAAAAAAATGGGGGGGAGGGGGAAATCTAGA
>NC_051409.1:15292364-15292433 GCF_015228065.2 Penaeus monodon | reverse complement strand
GTCCTGAGGAAAGGCCAGCAACCCTTCGTCAAGGCAAGACTTCCAGGAATTAAAAACTGGAAAGCAAAA
>NC_051409.1:15291954-15292023 GCF_015228065.2 Penaeus monodon | reverse complement strand
TGGACCTTCCGAGACACGTTTCGAACACTCAATCCGAGGTCTCAAACATCGGCCAGAAGTTTTCATTCC
>NC_051409.1:15291673-15291930 GCF_015228065.2 Penaeus monodon | reverse complement strand
AGGTCTTTGGATCTCTTGCAGGCTTCCCTCTTCTGGTTCCAAAATGTCATCGGGGCTTTGAAGGTCGTAGGCAATTATATAGAAATTAATTATTGTTGATATTCAGGCCACCACCAAGGCTGCAAGTCCGAAGGGTCGGGTCGCTTTCAGAGCTTCACCGAGACCCCCTTATAAAACAGGCGGAGCTGTCAGTCATTATTAGCATCTGGTCACGTCTGCGTTATGAATAGGCTTGGTCAGTCTGTTATCAGTGTCTG
>NC_051409.1:15289885-15290287 GCF_015228065.2 Penaeus monodon | reverse complement strand
CTCTCCCCTCCTCCTTCAGTCACTGATCCAAATACCCAACTACCCAGTTTGCTTGTCTCTCTATCTATTTCCACGGAAAAAGGAGATAAAGCAAAATACGCAACGGACTGCCCTGTCAGGTGGTGCCAGTGCGGGTACACGATCTGCGAAGGCGATTCTGAAGGACAAGTGCCATGAGTGTACAAGTGGTCTTCGGATGGAGCTGACTGGCACCAAGGTTGATTTTGGCACTGTGATGTTGCGCACTGGCGGGATTCGACCCTGCGATCTCAGAACGGTGTGTCGGGAAACCACCGCACTCTAACCACTGGGCCAGCCCGCCAGGGTAGAATTGGGGTCGAGTTGGCTGTTTAGATCGCTGACCGACAGAAGGAGAGAAACGGGAAGAGGAAGGGAGGAGAA
>NC_051409.1:15288037-15288342 GCF_015228065.2 Penaeus monodon | reverse complement strand
GCTGCCAGATATTGCATCATTTAAGTCATGTGAAAATAAACAAAAACAACAACCATGAATAAACAAATAAATGAAAAAAATAGACGAGTTTAAGAAATGAAACAGAAGAGAAGAAAACCATAAGTAACGAAAATGTAATAAAAAATGAAAGGACCGTTAATGCTAAAAGATCAAAATCGTGTGCATTTATACTCGTAACATGTTCAGGCAGATTATCAATTGAAGGATTACCAACGAGCTGATTGATACTAACCACGAAAAACATCATGATGATTGTAAAGTTGACATGAATATCATCAATCAAG
>NC_051409.1:15286167-15286277 GCF_015228065.2 Penaeus monodon | reverse complement strand
AGGTGCACAGGAACTGCCAGCGAGGGAGTTGCCACGCAGCGCCAAGGCCAAGGTTACCCCTACATCACAGTCCCTACGGGAGTAATGGTACAAGTGGGTCGACTGATAAG
>NC_051409.1:15283481-15283562 GCF_015228065.2 Penaeus monodon | reverse complement strand
GCGAGAGACATCGATATTCCGCCCATAAGCCTCCCCGCATATATCTTGAATTGGGGATTCCCCTTTCGCTCCTTTTTGTGT
>NC_051409.1:15283353-15283458 GCF_015228065.2 Penaeus monodon | reverse complement strand
CGCTGATTGCACGTTGGCCACTTCGTAAATACTCATTTCGTTCTTTCTTCACGGCTGACTTTTCCAATGACGCAAGACGCGCATTGACACACATCGTAGATTGAA
>NC_051409.1:15281890-15282668 GCF_015228065.2 Penaeus monodon | reverse complement strand
CGAAGCCGACGAACCGACCGCCGCGCGCACGAGCCTCCGCGCCCAGCCGGCCGGCATAACGAGCATAGCCTCCCCATCACATCACTTCCGGTGGCGAGGACGAGGCTCTCGGCCGCCCGCGTTTCGGGGCCTCGCTCGCGGGTCGCCCTCTGCCTTCCTGCGCCTCGGGGGGGGAGGGTCTCGTTGATTTGTTCTCTTGTTGCCTTTTGGTAGTGTTGTGGTTGCGTTTTTTTTTCTCTCTTCTTTTTTATCATTTGTTGGTTTATACTGTGTTTTTATTGATTATTCTCGCTGTTTTTTTTCGTTTTTCTTTTCTCGTGTTTTATTATTCGTTTATGTTATGTTGTTATTTTCTTGTCGTTTTCTGGTCTTTTTTTATTGTTTTTCTTCCTTTGTTTCTGCCAACCTTCTTAGTCCCTCTTGTTTTATTATCAAATCCTTCTTTCACTTTCCATGTCCTCTTTCTCCCCCCCCCCGTTTATCTCTCTATTTATCTCCTTCCTCATCCTCCACTTCTCCCCCTCATCCACTCTCTCCCTTTCCTTCTATTTTTAATTCTCTCCTCCACATCCCCTCTTTCTCTCCACCTTTCTCTGTTCCTCCCTCCCTCCCTCTTCTTTATCCTCCTGTTCAATTATCCCCCATCCCATCGTCCCACGTGTTCACTCAGCCAAGAACCTGTTGCCGTGTTTTTTTTCCTTTTTTCGAGACTGGAATTCCTTTGTGGAATTTCGGTTCTTTCGAGCAAGATCCTGAATGAGGTGCCGAGACGTGAGGC
>NC_051409.1:15281324-15281440 GCF_015228065.2 Penaeus monodon | reverse complement strand
TATAAAAATTATTGCATTAACTCTTAGGAAATTTCTTTCACATTTTTCTCCGCTCCTTTTCCTCCCCATTTCAACACCTCTTTGAGGATTCTGTTTGAATCAAATGAAATTCCATT
>NC_051409.1:15280204-15280918 GCF_015228065.2 Penaeus monodon | reverse complement strand
CAGAGACAAAGAGACAGAAAGACAAGAGAGGAACAAAGAAAACATCCAAACGAGACTCAAGAACGCAGAGAAAGAACAAAAAAACCTTATGAACACATAGTACAAAATGTAACGCGACAATTAACGAAGCCAAATGGACAATTTAAGTCTTTATGATGGATTTAATCTCCTCTTTAATGTGTTCTTCTTAAATAACATCGGTTACTTTCTTGGAAATGTAAGACGATGTGAATTAGTGCTCTCCATTATCTTAAATAATGATAAGGTTTAATGTTATCTCGCGGTTAGAAAATTGATAGATAACAAGGATTAAGAATGATATTGACGGTTAATGATGCGTATAACAGGGCAAGATGCATCAAGAGAGGGAGAGGAAAGCATCAGGGAGGGAGGACTTACGGTGAGCTGGCGGAGGATCAGGGAAGCTCAGCTCACACATTTCACTCTCTTACCGAGGGAGCCTGAAGCAGCCGGCGGCGTCTTGGGGAATGGTGCTGGGGCGCAGGTGCTCGCCCTGGGGGTAAGCTGAAGAAGTGGTGGCAAGACGTGTGCACAGGTTGGCGGTTAGACTCTGCCTGCACCGGGCGTTGACCGGACCGTGGGCGAGGTCACGTGACACTGCACTTTGTTGACCTCCGAGGCTGTCTGACTTAGCTTGTCGGCCGATCCTCCGCCTTGGTTGTGCAATAAATTATGCGCATTTACAGCGAGCAG
>NC_051409.1:15279907-15280112 GCF_015228065.2 Penaeus monodon | reverse complement strand
GAATCATGTAGATAAAGGCCCGTGAGATATATGATGTGGGTATTGAACCATGGGTGGAGAAGAAATTTCAAATTTTCTTCCTCTCTATGACCTCAAATCAAACTGGGGCATTCTGGTCTGAAGGACTAAGCCAAGATATACTGATTATTTCTCAGTCCGTCAACCAAACTCCTGTAGCCTGGTGGTAGCGGCGGGATGCTGACTC
>NC_051409.1:15279279-15279648 GCF_015228065.2 Penaeus monodon | reverse complement strand
AAAGGAGGTACCTAAGAAGGACCGAAAAAAAGCAATGCACCAACAACAGCTTCATTAACGAGACAGTCTACGAATGAGTCCGCAAAGTAAAATTGATTACCGAATGCAAAAGGATCAACATGGTTCTCCTCAAGAGAGTTACGGCTTTCCCAGTGACACGGGGCCTGCTTGCCGCTTTAATTACTGCTTCCCTGCTTCTCATTAGGCGTACATACAGCAGAGATGATTTATTTCCATGGTCTTTGCGAGTCGAGCCGTTTGCAGCACAGGGCAAGGTAAACTTTGCGGGTTTTTGAGTGTGTCTTGAAACGTGCATAAAAAGACGTTCTGTAAATCATTGTGTATGCTTATTTGTAGACCGATTTATCC
>NC_051409.1:15279163-15279239 GCF_015228065.2 Penaeus monodon | reverse complement strand
AGGAAAAAGGTGTCTCCCCTTTCGAGCAGACCTGTGAAATTTATGCATCATTTTTTAAAATTATTTCCTTACTTCA
>NC_051409.1:15279059-15279131 GCF_015228065.2 Penaeus monodon | reverse complement strand
TTTTTTATCTTTTGATATACTAAGATACTTTGTACATTATAGAATGTGCATCGTTTGTAAGGAGAAATGGGC
>NC_051409.1:15275557-15275686 GCF_015228065.2 Penaeus monodon | reverse complement strand
AAACAAATGCATGTATTATACACAGACCTATACACAAGCAACATCCTTATAGCATATGTGGTGCTGTAAAATGCATAACCATAGTTAGACCGCGTTTACTATGCATAGATAATAGAAGATAGAAGACAG
>NC_051409.1:15274984-15275414 GCF_015228065.2 Penaeus monodon | reverse complement strand
TCCTTTATAGCAATATGTGCGTGCATGTCAACAGATTTGCATATAACACACATACGTTAGACACGCGAACCGCCTTCCTATCAGCCATCAATCTCTCTTAAGATGTTTATGCCCAAAAGAAATTCTATTTTCCTTCTCCTTCGGATGGTGCAAGCCAAAAAATAGCCTGATTTTATTAATGCATTATGAACATCGGCTAAACCCATAAGGAAAAGCGGGATATCGTTTTAATCTCAGTCTTCTTGTTGTTGGGATGTTGCATCTGGGTGTAGATCACAGATGGATGTTCGGTGGCGGTGGGGTGGGGGGGGGCGATGTTAAAGTGCGTGTGTGTTTCATGAAGAGAGATGGTGGATGTGAATGCGTGAAGTGCATATAAATGCACGCGAACATGGGTTCCTATGCACAAACGCGCATACACATACAAATA
>NC_051409.1:15274350-15274550 GCF_015228065.2 Penaeus monodon | reverse complement strand
GTCAGTCATGGAGTGATTCTCCCCGGATGCCTGAAGTCCTGAGCAAAACTGTTCGCTCACCTTCGCCTAAAACGCGATTTTGTGGAAATTTAATGGACAATTCTCTTTTGGCAAATTTGGCCAGAAAGGATATTTTGGCCACAAAATGAAGCCGACATGAGGGCCGCTCCGACTGGTGGCCGGGACAACTTGGAAGTCGT
>NC_051409.1:15273422-15273755 GCF_015228065.2 Penaeus monodon | reverse complement strand
CAGGTACATACCCCCCCCCCCCCACTATCCTTCCTCATCACTTTCTCTCTCATCCTACCGACCCCTCTCCACCCCCACTCCCCACCCCTCCCACATCCTCTCCCCCCCCCCCTACCCTCCACCGGACCTTCCCCCCTCCCCCGACCAACCCTAAAAAAAGGGTTGTGCTCCGCCGGCCTTCCCACAGAGGCACAGGTCGCTCGCTGGCCCTGGCACTGGCACCGTACGTTCACCCTTCCCGACTCAGCCTGTCTGCTCTCACCCGGCACGCCCACCTGCAAAAGGTCGAGGCTGCCAAGGGAAGGCACAGGTCTTTTAGTTACGAGAGATTGG
>NC_051409.1:15271735-15271875 GCF_015228065.2 Penaeus monodon | reverse complement strand
AACAAGCAAGTGTCATTAGCAAAACAAACACAAAAAATACGAGAACGGAGAATCACTTCCTCAAACAAGTGCCTCTCTACAAACAAATGCAAAATTAGCGAAGGAGAGGCAGAGCACCTCTTCCTGCCACGCCCTTTGGG
>NC_051409.1:15269930-15270107 GCF_015228065.2 Penaeus monodon | reverse complement strand
TGCTATCAGCTGATCGCGTCACTGATAGTTGACAAACAAGAAATTTTTTTGACCCTGAAGCGAGATTGGTTTGATTCTGAATCATAATTGATCAAGATAAGAATAATGGAGATCTGGTGTCCTAGATGATGGTGATTGTCGTTAATTGCTACGTAAGGATGAAGATGATACACTGAT
>NC_051409.1:15269034-15269455 GCF_015228065.2 Penaeus monodon | reverse complement strand
CCCAAACAATAAACAAACAAACATCCCCAAACGCGCAGATGGATAAGAGGCAACGAAGAGTTGAGAATCTAATTTCCATTACATAACAAACCAAAAGTCAGACCAGTTTGTATCCCCGAAAAATGGGTTCCCTCGGGGTTCTTTAAAAACAGTCTCAAAAGATATATATAAATTAATGTGAAATCGAAAAGGAAATAAAGGGGAAATAGATTCAGCATATGATAATAAGCAAATACAGTACTGAATGTTTCTTTCACCGATTACAGTCGGTAGCGGTCATGGATTAGTTAAAAAATGCTTATGTATATAGCATGTTTGTGCGTATTTCGCTGTGCTCATTCACCTGTCTCGTTCCGTCGGTCTATCTCCTCTTCCTTCTATATCTTGCCGATCCCTAACTTCATTTCTAGTAGTCAGTCTG
>NC_051409.1:15268559-15268817 GCF_015228065.2 Penaeus monodon | reverse complement strand
ACAAAACGAAATAACATGTGCGCACACCATTTTTTACACCAGACAATTCCCCCGCAGAAGCAACAGATCGCGTTCAGCACATGTCCAGAACCAACTGCGCCATTATAAAGCAAACATTATAAATAACCTCTAGAGAATGAGAATAAATAAAAGATAAAAGAAATTCAGCAAAACAAAAGACAAAGATCGAAAAATGAAAACCAAGTAAACGCAAGGAAAATGAAACGATATTATAATATTATATAAACGATATGCAGT
>NC_051409.1:15268324-15268517 GCF_015228065.2 Penaeus monodon | reverse complement strand
TGCGAAAAGACAAAATGTGAAGACGGGCAAGACGAACGTCAAGATAAGCTGAGACAACGAAAAGGACGCAGATGCAGAATTAACGAGGAAACGTGAAGGTAGTATCGCGTGTCTTTAAGATTTATGCAGTTTTCTCGAATGTCTTTGGCGTTAGAAGGACGGCGAATGAATTATTATTCGTAGATAAGAAAGA
>NC_051409.1:15265693-15267212 GCF_015228065.2 Penaeus monodon | reverse complement strand
AAAGGAAATTCGGGCAGAGGCTTAGGAGCGCGGGACCCTAGTGCAGACGTCCCTTTCCTTTTCCTCCGAGACAAAAACCAGTTTCTTGGCCGCAGATCCGAAGGTGCAGGTTTCAACGACCAGTTGCAGGACTCGCGGGTAAACTGCAGGTATGAGACAGGTAAGTTTCGGGTAAAGTTCGGGTCAGTAACGCGTCAGTTACGGGTAAGTTGAGAGTCGGTTATGGGTAAGTTACGGGAACTTCTGATAAGGGTACTGAAAAAAAATGATACACAGGAATTGCAGGAAAGACACTGTTAAGCCGTAGATAAGTCACATTTAAGTTACGGGAATGTTAGTAATGGTAAGTTGCAGATAAATCACAGGCAAAGATGCAGAGTGCAAAGATACTCAAGTCGAGCATTTCCTTGTAAGGAATACTGGACCAATTTGGCCATCTGGCGTTTGCTGTATCGTGACGTCATCATGTCGTAGCTTTGAAGTCTTCATTGACGATGTTCTGACGTCACAGAAACGTAAATGCATCATAGATGGACATTTTAAAAAATACTTTGCGTCTGTAGTGATCGACTGTTTCTTTTCCTTTACTCCATTCCTTATTTTGGTGGAGCAGTAAATTCTACTTCTACCGGATGTGTCATTAACAAATACCAAAGACAATGAGACATTCGAGAAGGTTTAAAACACTGCACAGGATCTCTCGCCTGGCTGACTAGAAGCCGCCACGATCCCAGAAGAGCTCTAGCTAATGCCACTTTTCTATATTCACTTCCATCCTACAATTCAGTATTCAACAGCTTTAGCACAGCTTCGTCATGATTGGCTCATATTAGTGACGAATATGATGACGTATTAGAATGTTAAACAGGTGGCTCTCGTGGTTAGGTGCGGCAGAGAGAAAAGGCTTGTTTATTTTTTCTGTTATAATATTTTCTGTTCAAATTAAGTTAAAGCAGGCAACTGATAAGTCAATGATAAATTACGGATAGGTCACTTGTTAGTTATAAATATGTCAAGGTAAATTACAGATAAGTTATAAGTGAGAAACTAAATTACAGGTAAGCCATTTTAAGTTATCATTATGATTATCAGTATTCGATATCGGTAAGTCAAAGCTAAATTACGCATACGTTATAGGTAAGTCATACCTAAATTCCTGACAAGATTACAGGTAAGTTTAACCTCAGTCACAAGTAAATCACAGATGACTCACAGGTAACTTATAAGTCATGGATAAGCCACAAAAAAGTAAGGCGTGTGCTGTCACCCACCTGTTGCAGAGATTCTTAGGATCGCCATGAGACTCTCTGCATGATCGACTCATCCTCCCACTCTCACATACACAACCCTACCGGCGGTGGCACTCGAGTCAGTAGCCGGCCACTCTCCCAACTGAGCCACAAATAAGTCAAGTGTGAGCTAGTGACTGCAGCCTGAACATCTGTTCCTGAAATCCTCTCGATCATCAATGCAAGTCTGTCCCAGCAACGATCTTCAGATTATATCACTTTCATCCCTG
>NC_051409.1:15264307-15264521 GCF_015228065.2 Penaeus monodon | reverse complement strand
CACACTCCATATTTTCTTTACACATGTCTGAAATCTAAATCTACGAGTATCTATTGCTTAATCAGCTTCAAAACTATCTATCTATTGTTCTATTGTCAGCTTGCTAATTCATTCATCGGCGTATTTTATATCCATATATACGTTTATTCATTACTAATACTTTAAACGATTACTTTTTCATCATTCATCTGTCTGTTTACTTTTAAACTGTCAG
>NC_051409.1:15263103-15263261 GCF_015228065.2 Penaeus monodon | reverse complement strand
CCTGAAATTCAGACACACTAAAACCCAACTTTGAAGCGTTTTCCAAATTTCATAATTAAATTGCTGTGGCGTTGCGCAAGGTACCGCGACAGAGATACCTTGTCAGATTATGATATACAGCATCTTCCGAGAACATCCTCGCGAAATTCCACTGAATT
>NC_051409.1:15262130-15262749 GCF_015228065.2 Penaeus monodon | reverse complement strand
AAAACTTCATTTAATCCGATAAGACAAGATGGTAATCCACGCGAGAAGCGGGAGGCGGTGCGGAGCGAACGGCGCCTCGAGGACCGACCAGCGTCTTGTCTGCTCGCCGACTTCGAGACGAGAGGTCAAAGGCGCCGGCGGAGCGAGAGGCCGAAGCGCCGTGTTAACGAGGTTTATTCGGTGTAATAAGGTCTTTTGTTTCTGTGTTAATGTCTGTTTTTCCCCCCCTCTTTCTCTTCTTTTCTTATATCTTTTTTTTTCTTCCTTTTTTCTTTAACTTTCAGGAATTTTCTTGCGTCTAGATAATCATCTTGCTTCTAGATGATTTAAAATAGCTATCTACAAGCAACCACGTTAATCTAGCAATTAACAAAGAGGAGGAACGCAGTAAATAATTAATACAGGAATTCGCTCCGAAGCCTCAATCGTCTCGCAACTTCTCGAAACGTCTCGAAGCTTCTCGAAGCGAATCGTAATGAAGCTGTCATAAGGGAAAAACAAGAGAATGGAGGCGGGTTAACAAACATCCAGATTTCAGGCGAAAAGCAAGATAACGAGAAAGAAATAGAGAAGAGAGGAGAGGTGAAGGGTGAGCGAGGAAAACCGGTAGACTAAATGA
>NC_051409.1:15261893-15262067 GCF_015228065.2 Penaeus monodon | reverse complement strand
TGAGAGGGAAATATGGCGTGGCTGGGAGAAAGAGGTAGAGAGGAAATGGAAAATCTAATGATAATGATAATAAAAAAAAACATACGTTATGGTTATATACCATGATTTTTAATTTGCACTTCTTTAGAACCAAGAATTAGATAAGGTGAGAGATTCTTATGACTATGTAAAAAA
>NC_051409.1:15260515-15261027 GCF_015228065.2 Penaeus monodon | reverse complement strand
CTTATGCATAACTCAGTAGGCTCAGGATATTCTAAACATTGCTTGATGTTAGTTGAATTTTGAATAACTCCTGAATTGAGAGTTTGATTATCATATTGTAGATAATCACTCGTGATATTAATACATAATGTTGTGTATTTATGAATGTTGCTATATACTCTATTATTATTATTTTTCTCAACTTTTTTTGTTATCTTTTCTTTTGTCATTGTCTTATTTCGCACTTCGCTTATCATTATTGTATTATCATTTCTCATCATGATAAATAATATGTTTTGTTATTATCAATGTTGTTTTTTTATGTAGTTATATTTTTATATGATTGTTATTGTACATTATTAGATGTTATTCATCATCTTTAATCAATTGATACATGGGACGCAACACCCATGACACAACTAAAACCGTTATTTGTGTATCAAAATATATTTTTTAACACGTTTAACTATGTTATCATGATTTTAAAAATTAAATAGTCATAAGATAGTTAATTCAAGTAATAGCATTAAGCA
>NC_051409.1:15258962-15259265 GCF_015228065.2 Penaeus monodon | reverse complement strand
GCCGGGCCAGTTGAAGAGTCTACTATCTGATTTTGTATGGAGACTAAACCAAAGCCTTCAGAGCAGCTGCCACTGAACTGCATGTCGTTGTGAAAAGACTTGATCATGCTTTGTAGTTTGGTGGACACCCTATTTTGTGTAGGATTTGAAAAATTCCTATTCTCCTCACAAATTCGAATGTCTTTGTCAGCTCGATGAAGTCATTCGTTGCTCACGACATTTCTCCTATAGTTGGCGAATAGAGAATATCATATCTACTGTAGATCTATGAGCACGAAAGCCACATTTTGAGTCAGAGTAGAT
>NC_051409.1:15256212-15256809 GCF_015228065.2 Penaeus monodon | reverse complement strand
GTACTATATAAATCAAAGGTCTGTAATATAGATATACATTTTCAGGCATATAACAAAAACATACATAGACATCTAGACATAATGAATTGCAATTGCACTATATTTTCATTCTTTGGTTTTGTACAGAAATCGCTTGTAAGAAGAAAAAAATTATTCATAATTCAATTATATGAGTTCAAACGCTTTAAAAAAAAATCGTTATCTAGATAGAGAGCACCATCTAGGAAAATGCACTTTAGCGGTTACAGAACATAAGAGTACTTTAAACATTTCCAAAACGAAAAATAAGTAGCACCGTAGCCCTTCCAACTAGTGCTTATCTTCACCGGACAATTATTATAAACCCTCCGCCTCATATGCTTATCTTCAATAAACCCAATAACACCTGCCCGAGCTATATTCATTCTCACAGCGTGATATCTCCTTTGTTCTCAAAGTTAAGACGTGTTTTCTTATTGTTATTTTGCCGTGTGGTAGTGTTTTCTCGTCGTTAAAGAGCGTCCGGTGAAAATACCTTTTAACAAAAGACGATCGGGTTAATACCTTCTCTTAGGATAACAATGCGATTCGATTGTTTTATAAGTGGGTTGGATTATT
>NC_051409.1:15255712-15256166 GCF_015228065.2 Penaeus monodon | reverse complement strand
TTAGAGAGAGAGAAAAAGGGCAAGAAGCGAGAAAGGAGAAATTTAAATGAAAGGAGAGCGGGAAATAAGAAGGGAACGAAAGGGAACAAACGAAAGGCAGATCGAGAATGAGATAAAAACCACCCACCCAGTATTCAGAATGCAGAAAGAGAGAGAAGACGACCGTGGAAGATAGAAGGAAAGACGGGAGAAAGGGAAGGAACGAAAGAGAGAAGGAACGAAGGAGAAACCTGTATCCCAACCCGGATTTAAGGACTCCCTCGCGCTCTTCATCATCCTTTTTTTTCCATCTTTCTTCTTCTCTATTTCTCCTCTCCTTCGAGAATAATCGCCACTAGAATATCAATTAACACAAATCAAAGATCTCGCAGTGCATCTAATTACACACTTCATCCCACGCTTGCTGGAAATGTATGACCAGCTCTCCTCTTCGCCTTCGCGTTCCTCTGCTCAT
>NC_051409.1:15254970-15255519 GCF_015228065.2 Penaeus monodon | reverse complement strand
TTCTTAATCTGTGTCTCAAACGCACACCGTGTTTAGCAACCTAACCTTGATGTAAGATAATTCACTGCCCAATAGTCCCTGGAAATCTTCGAACATCAACAGGATCTTCCTTCAACGGGAGGTAACAGTTCATTTACATATTGAGAAATTTCCTCTCTAAAGTACTTTTCTTTCATACGAATTATACATTGGGAAATTTATGATTTGCATAATCGTCTATACATATTAGGCCTCATATGCATATGGCCAGATAATCATGGGACCCGTGCGTCCACCAACGCACTCATTCATCTAGGCTCTGGCGGGAAAATTAACTATTGGCCAAAAAGTCGGATTTCGGGGTGAGTTTTCAAGACCAAAATGTCTCCGTTTTCGATGCATGTGTTTGCGAATGCCAGTGTTCAAGGGGGACTTTGATATTTCTATGTGTTTGTCGTCAAGATTCTCTGTTTTTGTCGGGGAATGGGATTTTCGTGCATGCTTCTATTTGCATTTATCCGTGCGTATTTGGTAAGAGATATAATGGAATTAATCTGCATGGATGCGGAG
>NC_051409.1:15253938-15254031 GCF_015228065.2 Penaeus monodon | reverse complement strand
GAATGCAACTAAAAGAGTAAAGTGAGGAAATAAACAAACAAGGAATCAAAAAGAAGAGCAGAATAAAGGAGAAGTAAGCAAGATGACAAACTG
>NC_051409.1:15253631-15253871 GCF_015228065.2 Penaeus monodon | reverse complement strand
CTCGAAATACCTAACCCCGTTAAAGAAAATAATAATAATGATGGAGGCAAAAAGTAAACAACATTTAATTTCGTATTCCAGAGTCCACGATAACAAGCCACTTATAAAGCAGGACCTTTAACACGATTCCTTACACTCGAAATGCATTTGGCAAAAGATATAAAACTGTGATTTATGATGAAACCTTGAAGCGGCCCGGGTGAGACCAGTGACATAATACGGTCCACTGAATTTCCGCTT
>NC_051409.1:15253011-15253129 GCF_015228065.2 Penaeus monodon | reverse complement strand
CCATCGTGATTATCCTGAATATCATCAGTATATGTTGATGTTCCTGTCACTTATCAATTTGATTCATTAATCTGAGGATGTGAAATTCATTTCTGTTACCAACTTTCATTCAGTGCTG
>NC_051409.1:15250280-15250508 GCF_015228065.2 Penaeus monodon | reverse complement strand
GACAATGACAATGTTGATGAAGTTCTGGAGTGATGATAAGAAAATCTTTAAAAATCATATCAATGGCAATGTAAAAGATAATGTTTAAATTTTTAGATGTTAAAATTTTAAATGTTTTAATTTTCTTTTAGTGTGGCCCATGCAACATTGCATTTGCACATGCACATCTTTCTCCAGTGGGAAGGTCTCATGTATGATTCATCTTATATTTTCTCTTCTGTTCCGCAC
>NC_051409.1:15247402-15249780 GCF_015228065.2 Penaeus monodon | reverse complement strand
TCTGCTCACATTCTGTTAGCATTACTGTAATTATCTGATTCCCTTTATTTTGAGACATATCGACACCAAGCATTATATGTGATAATTGCAGCAGACGACATAATAACCTTGGTTGATCTCGATGCGTAGTTTCGAAGTTACAGAAAACTGTTGTGGATTAATTCGTAACTAATGGTTACGAAATTCGAAGAAACCGGTTATCCCGAAACGTAATATTTTTTCAAGGTCTAGAAGCAAAAGTATTTTCATCAGGACAGGTTGTTGTGCGTCCCGTGTGCCTCCTGTATTGCGCATGGTCTTTCCTTTTTTAAATATTCCTCATCGGAATTTTTATAAAGACTTAGTTTTGTTCTTTTTTTTTAGAGTTGTTATGGTTAATCTGCTTGTATTTTTGCAGTGATTTAAGTGTACATGGCAGGGAAGTGAGGAAAAGCTATCTCATCGTGACACTAGAAAACACTCTTCCTAGTCTGCCCCTACTGTGTATTGTTCCTGGTTTTCTTCCATGATTACAGAATGCAAACATGATAGAGTCAGATCCCTGCTGCTTAAAGACGTATCTATGCATTTCGTAAATTGGCCGAATAATAGCCAGCTAACTCTTCCGTCTGGCGACTTGTTTCTCATTAGACGCTGTTCGACCTCTGGAAATGCCCTGTTTTTTGTTTCGAGTAAGTGGAAGAGCAAAACAAGCAAAATAAGGGTGGTCAGTGTACATCAACTGAGTCGACAGTTGTAGCTGCGCAGGAAGAAATAGACACATTAAGGTACGACGCATTAAGGTAAAGACATTAGTATGGAGACTAAGTAACCAGATGATCATAGCACGGTCGGGTCTAGGGAAGCCAGAGAGGAGCAGAGACAATAGTGGAACAATAGAGAGAAAGGGAATTTCTGAGGAAGCCAAAAATAACATTTCGAAGAATATAAAAGAAAGGAGGAACGTTGAGAGTCACAGACAAACAAGAAAGAAATGGAAACAAAAGAAAAGTGAATGATAAAGGACAGAATACGGAATCAATTGGAGACGGAAGGGAAAGAAGGACAGGGCCTCCTTGGGAAAAAAGGCCTGATTAGAGTTCCAGAGGCCGCGAGGAGTGCCCAGGGTGAGGGTGCCAACTACCGTGCAGCCGTTGTGCATGGAAGGCGCCTTGAGAGTCTCATATCGCAAGAAAAGGGATGCAGTTTCTCAGTTCGGAAGAAGTATGAGAGTAATATTCTAGGCGGGAGAAACAAGTCCGAAGACAAATTTCATGTGAACGAAAAAAAGAAGTACAAGAACCAAGGAAATACTTCATGCTTTGTGTTTATGGAAGAAATGAAACTCTGAATGAAAAGCACGCTGTAAGATACCTTGAGAGCAACTTCTTTTTCTAAGACTACACGAGACACAATTATCATTTACAAACGTAATTGTAAAGTTGAAAGGGTAAATGGAAAGAAATGCAACCATGGACAGTGTTTCGAAGGCACGGGAATCCAAACAATTCCGAATTCCCTTCTCAGATCGGCTCTCAGTTCAAAAGGGAACGCAGAGTGCAGAAAAACGAAGGCATACCAAGAGGGTAGAATCATTACCTTGAACCTGGAATATAAGCTCTTGTGAAAAAGAAGGAAGTGGAAAAAGGACAGATACCTCAGTGACACGACCAGAGGCGTAAAAGAACACTGAGTTATCCGCCAACAAGGGAGTGAGTGAAAGAAGAATCAACTGAAATTATAAATCTAAAGTGTGGAAACAGTGATCGTTCCATCTAAATTTGAGCAGAAAGTTGCGAATCTAAGCTTCAAGATGACTTGCAAAGTAACAACGAAAACGACGGGATGACCTGGTAGGAGCAAGGAAGAGAGAAGAGACGAAAGGGCATGAGACCAGAAGGACCGAAAATGGGAAAGGCCGAGCGAGGATACTGATGAAGACCGGAGAAAAAACCCGGCAGTTGGTCCACCTTTTGTGACGGTCTAAAACGTGAGCAAATTTTTTCTTGATCTGTTCCACATTTGTCATGGAAAGTTATAAAAGAAAATTAATAACACGACAATCTAATGGAAATGTAATACCGAAAATTTAATTTTAAAAAAAAATGTGATTTTTCTCGTTCCCCTTACTATCTTTACTACAATTTTTACGATAAATTCCGATCCGTTTCGTATGATGGCTCGGCAAGGAATCGAAGAGCCTTGCCACCACCCACGGCGAGGCATGAATGGAGGAAAGCCATTTAGTGTGGCATATATTAAAATTCACGACGGAGATTTCAGCTTGTGGTATGAATTCTATATAGACTCCTGAAAGGAAGAAAATTATTCAAAGAGGGCAGCAAACTTTGTAAAGTAACAACAGGTCTTAATGATTAGGAGAGGTAGGAGGAAGAATG
>NC_051409.1:15246629-15247372 GCF_015228065.2 Penaeus monodon | reverse complement strand
AGCTTAGGGAGCTTCAAGGTCCACAAGTCTCTCAATAGAAGCGTTTGTGCAACAGCAGGCACAGATCCCTCCAATGAAGCGGAAAGAGTTAAAGAGATCGAAATGGACGACGGAGGAGACTTTCCTAATGATTCCACATGACAACGAATTTCGGAAATTTGTCGGAAACTGAAGCGATCAAATTCTACGTCAAAGATGGATGAATTTAGAATGAAAGACCACGGCGTGTTTATAAGGAGAAATCTCAAGCAAAGTAAACAGACTTATCCCGGACTCAGCGATCAAGCGTGGGGCCATCACTACTGCCAAGCGTGTCCAGTGCCCAGTGCCCACTTTCACACGAGCAGGGTTTTGCGGGACCCACAGTACAGAGGGGGAGGGAAGGGAATGGTCTTTTCGTAAGTAAATATCAATTCGCTTGTTTGTTCGGTCAAAGTGAAGATTTTATATCTGTTATCCAGCTGATGGGATGGTAAAAGGCATAAAACATTTAGCATTACAGGGATTTCCCGAAGTAAAACTCGTAAAATATTAGTATTAACAAAAGGAATTAGAGGCTGTAAAGACTATATGCCGAATTTATATCATTTCGTTTTAATAAACAAATTTGTGAAATAAGCATTGTGATATATAACGGAAATCTTATATGTCGCAAGAATAATTGCTCCATCTCAGGATTTTTTTTCTCAAGAGCAAAAAAAGAAGGAAAGATTAGTATATATAAATGTTGCATTACTGGTTTA
>NC_051409.1:15244402-15244579 GCF_015228065.2 Penaeus monodon | reverse complement strand
ATAAAAAAATAATTACAAAAATCATTAATTTCCCACTGATTTGAAAGCCTATTTTTCCATAGGCCCCTTGGCTTCAAATTTAACCGATTTCCGTTGAAGCAGTTTCAAAATACGTGTCAGAATTAACGCAGCCTTCGCGGAAGCAACGATTATTCTGAACAGGTTTTCGAAAAAAGA
>NC_051409.1:15241454-15241541 GCF_015228065.2 Penaeus monodon | reverse complement strand
GATTATTGAAATAAGGAAATAATAATAAAAAAGACATGATGCATAAATTTCACAGGTCTGCTCGAAAGGGGAGACACCTTTTTCCTC
>NC_051409.1:15241030-15241407 GCF_015228065.2 Penaeus monodon | reverse complement strand
CGGTCTACAAATAAGCATACACAATGATTTACAGAACGTCTTTTTATGCACGTTTCAAGACACGCTCAAAAACCCACAGAGTTTACCTTGCTCTGTGCTGCAAACGGCTCGACTCGCAAAGACCATGGAAATAAATCATGTCTGCTGTATGTACGCCTAATGAGAAGCAGGGAAGCAGTAATTAAAGCGGCAAGCAGGCCCCGTGTCACTGGGAAAGCCGTAACTCTCTTGAGGAGAACCATGTTGATCCTTTTGCATTAGGTAATCAATTTTACTTTGCGGACTCATTCGTAGACTGTCTCGTTAATGAAGCTGTTGTTGGTGCATTGCTTTTTTTCGGTCCTTCTTAGGTACCTCCTTTTTCCATTTGGGGGATT
>NC_051409.1:15240619-15240821 GCF_015228065.2 Penaeus monodon | reverse complement strand
GAGTCAGCATCCCGCCGCTACCACCAGGCTACAGGAGTTTGGTTGACGGACTGAGAAGATAATCAGTATATCTTGGCTTAGTCCTTCAGACCAGAATGCCCCAGTTTGATTGAGGTCATAGAGAGGAAGAAAATTTGAAATTTCTCCACCCATGGTTCAATACCCACATCATATATCTCACGGGCCTTTATCTACATGATTC
>NC_051409.1:15239838-15240527 GCF_015228065.2 Penaeus monodon | reverse complement strand
CTGCTCGCTGTAAATGCGCATAATTTATTGCACAACCAAGGCGGAGGATCGGCCGACAAGCTAAGTCAGACAGCCTCGGAGGTCAAACAAAGTGGCAGTGTCACGTGACCTCGCCCACGGTCCGGTCAACGCCCGGGCAGGCAGAGTCTAACCGCCAACCTGTGCACACGTCTTGCCACCACTTCTTCAGCCTAGCCCCAGGGCGAGCACCTGCGCCCCAGCACCATTCCCCAAGACGCCGCCGGCTGCTTCAGGCTCCCTCGGTAAGAGAGTGAAATGTGTGAGCTGAGCTTCCCTGATCCTCCGCCAGCTCACCGTAAGTCCTCCCTCCCTGATGCTTTCCTCTCCCTCTCTTGATGCATCTTCTTCCTTGCCCTGTTATACGCATCATTAACCGTCAATATCATTCTTAATCCTTGTTATCTATCAATTTTCTAACCGCGAGATAACATTAAACCTTATCATTATTTAAGATAATGGAGAGCACTAATTCACATCGTCTTACATTTCCAAGAAAGTAACCGATGTTATTTAAGAAGAACACATTAAAGAGGAGATTAAATCCATCATAAAGACTTATATTGTCCATTTGGCTTCGTTAATTGTCGCGTTACATTTTGTACTATGTGTTCATAAGGTTTTTTTTTGTTCTTTCTCTGCGTTCTTGATGCTCGTTTGGATGTTTTCTT
>NC_051409.1:15239313-15239471 GCF_015228065.2 Penaeus monodon | reverse complement strand
ATGTCCGTATTTATATGTTTGTGTGAGTAATGGAATTTCATTTGATTCAAACAGAATCCTCAATGAGGTGTTGAAATGTGAGGAAAAGGAGCGCGAGAAAAATGTGAAAGAAATGCCTAAGAGTTAATGCAATATATATATGTGTGTGTGTGTGTTTA
>NC_051409.1:15239057-15239220 GCF_015228065.2 Penaeus monodon | reverse complement strand
GCCTCACGTCTCGGCACCTCATTCAGGATCTTGCTCGAAAGAAACGAAATTCCACAAAGGAATTCCAGTCTCGAAAAAAGGAAAAAAAAACACGGCAACAGGTTCTTGGCTGAGTGAACACGTGGGACGATTGGATGGGGGATAATTGAACAGGAGGATAAAG
>NC_051409.1:15238582-15238882 GCF_015228065.2 Penaeus monodon | reverse complement strand
AGGATTTGATAATAAAACAAGAGGGACTAAGAAAGTTGACAGAAACAAAGGAAGAAAAACAACAAAAAAGACCAGAAAACGACAAGAAAATAACAACATAACTTAAACGAATAATAAAACACGAGAAAAGAAAAACGAAAAATAAAACAGCGAGAATAATCAATAAAAACACAGTATAAACCAACAAATGATAAAAAAGAAGAGAAAATAAAAAGAAAAAACGCAACCACAACACTACCAAAAGGCAACAAGAGAACAAATCAACGAGACCCCCCCCCCCGAGGCGCAGGAAGGCAGAGA
>NC_051409.1:15238418-15238518 GCF_015228065.2 Penaeus monodon | reverse complement strand
TCCTCGCCACCGGAAGTGATGTGATGGGCAGGCTATGCTCGTTATGCCGGCCGGCTGGGCGCGGAGGCTCGTGCAGGCGGCGGTCGGTTCGTCGGCTTCG
>NC_051409.1:15236774-15237014 GCF_015228065.2 Penaeus monodon | reverse complement strand
GCGAGAGACAGAGTCGTCGATATTCCGCCCATAAGCCTCCCCGCATATATCTTGAATTGGGGATTCCCCTTTCGCTCCTTTTTGTGCCCTCTGCCACGGGGGGGGGGGGGGGGCGCTGATTGCATGTTGGCCACTTCGTAAATACTCATTTCGTTCTTTCTTCACGGCTGACTTTTCCAATGACGCAAGACGCGCATTGACACACATAGTAGATTGAAATACATGAAAGTAAAGTGCCAG
>NC_051409.1:15235812-15235893 GCF_015228065.2 Penaeus monodon | reverse complement strand
CTGTAGGGACTGTTGATGTAGGGGTAACCTTGGCCTTGCGCGCGTGGCCAAACTCCCTCGCTGGCAGTTCCTCGTGCACCT
>NC_051409.1:15234284-15234422 GCF_015228065.2 Penaeus monodon | reverse complement strand
GGATATTGTTTACTTGTTTGTCTTTTGGCTGAGCTGGACAAATAAACCATTAAATTCATAAAAGGAAAAAGCTTCGTGACTTATGGAGACAGAAAACGGCCAGAAGAATCTCGATGCTGATTTTTCGTTGAACTACAG
>NC_051409.1:15233254-15234131 GCF_015228065.2 Penaeus monodon | reverse complement strand
AGCACTGTAGGGCAGAGGTCCCCAAACCTTTAAGATCATTGCCCCTTCATGGAATTTTTGATCAACGGCATGTACAGAAGCATAAATGAAAATAATGATCAAGTAGATGTGCAGATTCTATATACATTCGTGAGGGGAACGGCATACCAAAATAAAGCTAAGGCAATACTAAAATGTTTTAAAATGTTACAAGACTATATCATTAGTAAGGTTTATCAAGTAATTTTTAAAGATTATTTCCACATATCCATGTGGGAAATAAAAGCGTTACTAATAACGGTCCTTTGTCATGTGATTCCAAATACGGATAAATCATCTGTAACGATATTATCATTGTGTTTCACTAAGCAAAATATAAGAAAAACGATAATAAAAACTAATCATATATAAATTAGAAACGCGTATCAGCAAGTTATATTTCAAGCATTTTTATTTCTTATGTACATGTCAGATTTCGATCCAAAACTACAAACGACCTCGGCGTTTATTGACCTTTTTTTAACCCCCAGGCGTTTGTCGATATCAATATCTATCACTTTAGATTCCTGATGTAGAGGATATTAAAGCATGTTGCCAAATAATCTAGTTATTAAATCATTGATTAAGAAGAAACCAGTCTTTTAATTCCGTCCTAAATATTCAAAGCTACTGATCGTCAGATTGCAATCTTCATGAATCATGAAGTAATTTTATGAATGAAATTCAAAAGAAATTCACAACGACATTACATAGATTACACGCAATACTCGCCATTCTCTGTTGTAATTTCTGTGTCACTGCAAAAGAATTCTTGGCGATAGAAATTCTTGAAGTTTCCGACCCTCGTCCCCGGGAATGACTCGCCGGTTTGGGATTCTCGGCGCGGCCGCCCGGTGGC
>NC_051409.1:15232275-15232473 GCF_015228065.2 Penaeus monodon | reverse complement strand
GGCGTCCCGAGACTGACTTGCAACTTCAGACAGGTTGGCTCCATTGTCGGTTCCTTAATGCAATTGGTATCAGTTTATATCCTATTATTCCTAAGAGGATGAGACTCGTGTCATTTTATTGACGCATTTGCATGAAGCATTTTCTAGAGTAAATATTACTATTTGACTCTAAATGGCTATCTATGAAATTTTAGATAA
>NC_051409.1:15230404-15230509 GCF_015228065.2 Penaeus monodon | reverse complement strand
AACAATTCATTACTTGTGTTATTCAACCACTTCTGCTAATTTCTTGTATCACAACCTTAAGCATGTACCCTTTTCCCTTCAACAAAACCATTCTAGTACTGTTGC
>NC_051409.1:15227550-15227627 GCF_015228065.2 Penaeus monodon | reverse complement strand
GCATTAAAAATAGTTCATCAAAAACCTGCAATAACAAACAGCAAGATGTGAAATTAAAACAACGCGATCAAAAAAAA
>NC_051409.1:15227353-15227471 GCF_015228065.2 Penaeus monodon | reverse complement strand
TCACCGTTATCGGCAAAGAAATGATGAGATAGGTTATCGACGTTAGGGGTCTATGCTGGGGTGAGGGGGGGGGGGGATCACGGGGGTGAAGAAATTAAAAATATAATATATAGAATAA
>NC_051409.1:15227052-15227131 GCF_015228065.2 Penaeus monodon | reverse complement strand
TGCACAGCTTTATCATTAACAGTGAAAATGATAATTGATTCCGTTTATATTTAAAATCACTTCTTTCGGCGGGTCTCGT
>NC_051409.1:15226294-15226444 GCF_015228065.2 Penaeus monodon | reverse complement strand
CGTTCTTCATTTCCTACACATTTCTCTGATCCGAATGCAAAATGAAGTATAGTGGACGGGGGGGGGGTGGAGGGGATGGGGGGGTGAAGGGATGAGGGGAGGACAGAGGAGGGGGGGAGGTGAGGGGGGGGGAGATTGATGGATTCCAAA
>NC_051409.1:15225926-15226254 GCF_015228065.2 Penaeus monodon | reverse complement strand
GACAGTTACATCGTGAGTTTGGTTTTTTTAGTTTGTTTTTTCTTTTTAGAAAATTTGGGGCTTTAATTTTGGAGCAAGAATAGGGCCAAAAATGCATAACAATTTTTAATGATGAAAACTCACATTAATTTGTGTGGAGGATGCATGTTTTTAAAAAGAAAATTGATTGCTGTTTACAAATACTATTTAGTCGTATGAGTTAATATATCCTGTACTGTGATTTAGAATCTAGTATATATTTATTAGTTAAATGATATTTTCTGTATCTTTTACTATTAAAATTTGACATTTTTTTCCATTGATTTGATGACCAACATTTTCAATCAGG
>NC_051409.1:15225236-15225343 GCF_015228065.2 Penaeus monodon | reverse complement strand
TTTTTAAATCTATATGTAGTGCCATTTAAAATTTTTTACATTCCTCAATTATCTGAAATTTTTTCCCTTTTTTTTAACACAGAAAACTAAGCTTGGGAGAGTACGTT
>NC_051409.1:15224214-15224665 GCF_015228065.2 Penaeus monodon | reverse complement strand
CAGCTATTTTGTTAAACATTTATTCATACTCATGTTTTACCTCAAATCAATGATTTCGAAATTCACGAAACTTGCTTAAAATTTCAGTTTTTTTACAAGAATTTCTTTCTTTAATTTTTCCTCTTTCATTCAGCAGAGTTAAACCAACCAAAAGCAAATTGCAGATAAACCGTTTCATTTCTGCAATAACAGTTTTTCGAATAATATGAATCATAAGTAACTGTATTTAGATTTTTTTCTGCAAATACATGGCGGTTTTGTGCATGACAATAAGGGAAATATGATAAAGAAGATGGATGTGCTAAGTTATGATGAGGGAAATTCAATCATTTATAAATAGGCATAATATTTACATTCTAGTATATTTGCATATCAGTCATTTGAAATTTATGTTCCACTAATTCATTAACCCTTGAAAATGTAATATTAATGTAAAGGAAAGCATGTGTAA
>NC_051409.1:15223996-15224084 GCF_015228065.2 Penaeus monodon | reverse complement strand
AATTAATAATTTTCCCAATTTAGCTCAGCCTAGTCAGACCACAAGTAGAGTGAGAAAAAAAAAAGAATTCTGGTGTCGCCTCGAAGAT
>NC_051409.1:15223155-15223949 GCF_015228065.2 Penaeus monodon | reverse complement strand
GATTGGATATACAAGACAATTTTTTAACAGGATGTGCTAAGGCAGGGAACATGACCACCATTACAGTTGTTACACTTTCGTCACCTCGATATTCTTGTGAATGGAAGAGTATGCATGAGTCTGGATATGTAAGTATAGCAGGTGAGAATGCAAAATAAATTCGTCCTTTTTTCTTTAGTTATGGGTCTTTTGTCGAAATACAGAATGGAAAAATGCAAACAGAAACTGTCTGTATGTTTCTAATGTTAAGGAGTAAGAATTATTTTTACGGTAACCAAATATTTGTGGGAAAGAACGCATGTATTGGAAAAACTTCTATTGAAAAAAAAAAGAAAAATCCTTTCATTTTAAAGCAAGGGGAGATACATGATAACGTTCTTGAGTTAAAAGCATTCTTTTTCATTAGAAAGTGAAAATCATCTAGATAGCAATGAAACTTTTGCGGGAAATTATTTTAGCCTTGTTTCAACTTGTTCGTATCCTTTTGCATGGCGTCGGATTCGCCTTTTTTTTTTTTAATTTTTATTCCTGGGTGTTAACTTAGTGATTAGATTATGGGGTTATTGCAAAAATAATGATTTTGAAAAAAAAAGTGACAAAAGATATGATACTGTGCTTCCTTCTGAAGAAGATGTTACGTGATTTATTTAATTATTTCATAGTGTGATGGTGTCAGTATAGTTCGAAGAAGCGATCTGATGCGTTCATTTGCTTTGGTTAATTTACATTGATTTTTGTCTCATTATTTTAGTCTCTCTCTCTCTCTCACACACACCAAAAACACAACAAAACCC
>NC_051409.1:15222022-15223113 GCF_015228065.2 Penaeus monodon | reverse complement strand
AACATACAAAGCGCTCGCGCACGCGCGGGGGCGTGTAGGTTATTCTTTTCCCCATTCGTAAAGTACTAGTTTTTCTTCTGCCATTCCCTCTCAGAGGCCACGCCTTTAATTTTTTCAAATTTACACATATTGCTTTCGAAAATCAAATAAAAAATATCGAATATACCCTGTTTGGCCAAAACAAGTCACTTATGAAAAAGTCAGGTGTGTATACACTTTCCGCATTTTCAGAATCCTTCGTAAAATTGGTGAAAATGTGATTTTTCCATAGAGTGTAAATTTACACGTGAAAAGCTACTCGATGTCGAGACCCAAATTTCGTGTATTTTTATTTCTCTTTTCACAAAAGATGTTTACCCCCCCCTCCCCCTCCACCTTAAGTGTCCCTGCAACCCTCCCCTTTCATCAATTTTCAATTTCATCTCAGATAAACTTGTAAAATAGGATATTTAAAATTGAAAAAAAAAAACTTGATCTAAGACAGATTTGCAACTTGCCTCTCGGCAATTTCACTTCCGGTGGAGAATATCAAATGAATCGTTGATGAGTGTAAATTAAATAAATAAATAATGGAAATGAATGAAAAATATAAATAAATATATGACATGTGATAAACGTTACGCTTACGAATACTTACAAAGTAGACTTAGTATATAAAACTAAAAAGATATGGCAGCTCAGAGACCCGAATCGTGTATAGTGTTTTTCCTCCTGTGGAGCGGAAAATAGCGATGTCTGCTCGTATGTAGCGATGTCTGCTTATCTGTAGCGATGTCCGCTCGTATGCAGCGATGTCTGCTCATACATTGCGATATTCCCTCGTATGTAGCGACGTCCCTCACCGGTGTCAAATGACAATGTATTTTGCTTGCGCTTGTTAAAAGTGATATTTTGACTGAGATTTCTAGTGTGCACGATGAAATAAAAGGAGCCACAGAAGAAGTGATTTTGTCTCAATTCAAGCGACATTTTGCTCCCTTTACTGACGATGATGAACCATAAGACTAAGAAAAAAGAAAGGAAAAAGGTAAGACCCTTGCTTATTAGATTTTTGAAAGAAGGAATACAAGTTAAAAATAAAGAAAAAATAC
>NC_051409.1:15221785-15221944 GCF_015228065.2 Penaeus monodon | reverse complement strand
CAAGCACTGCATTTATGAGGGAAAAAGGTGAAAAACATTCGACAGTCAATTTTCATTGTCTCATTAACAATGCACGATTCTTGTTAGCTGGGCCGTCGTCAGATTTAATAATATACAGTGATCCTAACTCATTTTGGTCTTAGTGGTCTATATAATATT
>NC_051409.1:15221557-15221753 GCF_015228065.2 Penaeus monodon | reverse complement strand
CACGTAATTGCCATCTCACCCAAATCACAAACCATGTTCCCATTTTCTTTGCATCAGTGGTGGCCAGGGGTGACTACCCTATTTTATCTTTTATCATATATTTTTTAACGACTATCATGCTATTTTCTGAAATCCAAGTACTGTTTTTGTAACTGTTGGTATGCAAAGTTTCGGTTTAGAGGATATGAATTCTGGG
>NC_051409.1:15221440-15221521 GCF_015228065.2 Penaeus monodon | reverse complement strand
ACGTTGCTACGACAAATGTACTTTTATTTATTGATTCATTGTATTATCTCTTGTGAAATGGAGTAATCTATTTCCACACGG
>NC_051409.1:15221140-15221410 GCF_015228065.2 Penaeus monodon | reverse complement strand
GTTATTCTCCATGTCATCTCTTCATCCATTCGCGAAAAAAAAAAATCATAATTGTATTCATTCATTTTTCATCATAATCTTCCATGCCTAACTTATTGCCAAATATTGTTATAAATAGTGTTATTTGAAATTTCGTTTCTAGTCGCCGACAGAAATTGTATTGTTAAAAAAAAACCCATCAAAGCCTTTTTATTCATCACGATGTAACTGTCTCATTCATCACAAGTGTAATTATCATCATCAAATTCATCATTTTGGAATCATCAATCT
>NC_051409.1:15220018-15220123 GCF_015228065.2 Penaeus monodon | reverse complement strand
TTTTTTAATTTCTTAACCCCGTGATCACCCCCCCCCCTCACCCCCAGGCATAGACCCTAACGTCAAGATAAACCTTATCTCATCATTCTTTGCCGATAACGGTGA
>NC_051409.1:15219887-15219975 GCF_015228065.2 Penaeus monodon | reverse complement strand
CGAGAAAGAAAAAAAGCAGACAAATGATCGCGTTGTTTTATTTCACATCATTGCTGTTGTTATTGCAGGTTTTTTGATGAACTATTTT
>NC_051409.1:15217783-15217889 GCF_015228065.2 Penaeus monodon | reverse complement strand
CATACAACTCTTGCATAAAAATGGTTCATCAAAAAACCTGCAATAACAACAGCAATGATGTGAAATAAAACAACGCAATCATTTTGTCTGCTTTTTTTCTTTCTCG
>NC_051409.1:15217637-15217740 GCF_015228065.2 Penaeus monodon | reverse complement strand
CACCGTTATCGGCAAAGAAATGATGAGATAAGGTTTATCTTGACGTTAGGGGTCTATGCCTGGGGGTGAGGGGGGGGGGGGGATCACGGGGGTGAAGAAATTA
>NC_051409.1:15216282-15216548 GCF_015228065.2 Penaeus monodon | reverse complement strand
AGATTGATGATTCCAAAATGATGAATTTGATGATGATAATTACACTTGTGATGAATGAGACAGTTACATCGTGATGAGATAAAAGTCTTTGATGGTTTTTTTTTAACAATACAATTTCTGTCGGCGACTAGAAACGAAATTTCAAATAACACTATTTATAACAATATTTGGCAATAAGTTAGGCATGGAAGATTATGATGAAAAATGAATGAATACAATTATGATTTTTTTTTTCGCGAATGGATGAAGAGATGACATGGAGAATA
>NC_051409.1:15215934-15216131 GCF_015228065.2 Penaeus monodon | reverse complement strand
CCCAGAATTCATATCCTCTAAACCGAAACTTTGCATACCAACAGTTACAAAAACAAGTACTTGGATTTCAGAAAATAGCATGATAGTCGTTAAAAAATATATGATAAAAGATAAAATAGGGTAGTCACCCCTGGCCACCACTGATGCAAAGAAAATGGGAACATGGTTTGTGATTTGGGTGAGATGGCAATTACGTG
>NC_051409.1:15215744-15215903 GCF_015228065.2 Penaeus monodon | reverse complement strand
AATATTATATAGACCACTAAGACCAAAATGAGTTAGGATCACTGTATATTATTAAATCTGACGACGGCCCAGCTAACAAGAATCGTGCATTGTTAATGAGACAATGAAAATTGACTGTCGAATGTTTTTCACCTTTTTCCCTCATAAATGCAGTGCTTG
>NC_051409.1:15215177-15215668 GCF_015228065.2 Penaeus monodon | reverse complement strand
GTATTTTTCTTTATTTTTAACTTGTATTCCTTCTTTCAAAAATCTAATAAGCAAGGGTCTTACCTTTTTCCTTTCTTTTTTCTTAGTCTTATGGTTTCATCATCGTCAGTAAAGGGAGCAAAATGTCGCTTGAATTGAGACAAAATCACTTCTTCTGTGGCTCCTTTTATTTCATCGTGCACACTAGAAATCTCAGTCAAAATATCACTTTTAACAAGCGCAAGCAAAATACATTGTCATTTGACACCGGTGAGGGACGTCGCTACATACGAGGGAATATCGCAATGTATGAGCAGACATCGCTGCATACGAGCGGACATCGCTACAGATAAGCAGACATCGCTACATACGAGCAGACATCGCTATTTTCCGCTCCACAGGAGGGAAAAACACTATACACGATTCTGGGTCTCTGAGCTGCCATATCTTTTTAGTTTTATATACTAAGTCTACTTTGTAAGTATTCGTAAGCGTAACGTTTATCACATGTC
>NC_051409.1:15214601-15215125 GCF_015228065.2 Penaeus monodon | reverse complement strand
CACTCATCAACGATTCATTTGATATTCTCCACCGGAAGTGAAATTGCCGAGAGGCAAGTTGCAAATCTGTCTTAGATCAAGTTTTTTTTTTTCAATTTTAAATATCCTATTTTACAAGTTTATCTGAGATGAAATTGAAAATTGATGAAAAGGGGAGGGTTGCAGGGGACACTTAAGGTGGGAGGGGGAGGGGGGGGGTAAACATCTTTTGTTGAAAAGATGAAATAAAAAATACACGGAAATTGGTCTCGACATCGAGTAGCTCTTCACGTGTCAATTACACTCTATGGAAAAATCACATTTTCACCAATTTTACGAAGGATTCTGAAAAATGCGGAAAGTGTATACACACCTGACTTTTTCAATAAGTGACTTGTGTTGGCCAAACAGGGTATATTCGATATTTTTTATTTGACTTTCGGTAGCAATATGTGTAAATTTGAAGAAATTAAAGGCGTGGCCTCTGAGATGGAATGGCAGAAGAAAACTAGTACTTTACGAATGGGGCAAAGAATAACCTACAC
>NC_051409.1:15213736-15214490 GCF_015228065.2 Penaeus monodon | reverse complement strand
ACTAAAATAATGAGACTAAAATCAATGTAAATTAACCAAAGCAAATGAACGCATCAGATCGCTTCTTCGAACTATACTGACACCATCACACTATGAAATAATTAAATAAATCACGTAACATCTTCTTCAGAAGGAAGCACAGTATCATATCTTTTGTCACTTTTTTTTCAAAATCATTATTTTGGCATTAACCCCATAATCTAATCACTAAGTTAACACCTAGGAATAAAAATTAAAAAAACAAAGGCGAATCCGACGCCATGCAATAGGATACGAACAAGTTGAAACAAGGCTAACTAATTTCTCCGCAAAAGTTTCATTGCTATCTAGATGATTTTCACTTTCTAATGAAAAAGTAAATGCTTTGAACTCAAGAACTGTTATCATGTATCTCCTCTTGCTTTAAAATGAACGGATTTTTTCTTTTTTTTTTTCAATAGAAGTTTTGCCAATTACATGCGTTTCTCCTACAAATATTGGTTACCGTAAAAATAATTCTTACTCCTTAACATTAGAAACATACAGACAGTTTCTGTTTGCATTTTTTCCATTCTGTATTTCGACAAAAGACCCATAACTAAAGAAAAAAGGACGAATTTATTTTGCATTCTCACCTGCTATACTTACATATCCAGACTCATGCATACTCTTCCATTCACAAGAATATCGAGGTGACGAAAGTGTAACAACTGTAATGGTGGTCATGTTCCCTGCCTTAGCACATCCTGTTAAAAATTGTCTTGTATATCCAATC
>NC_051409.1:15213599-15213689 GCF_015228065.2 Penaeus monodon | reverse complement strand
ATCTTCGAGGCGACACCAGAATTCTTTTTTTTTTCTCACTCTACTTGTGGTCTGACTAGGCTGAGCTAAATTGGGAAAATTATATAATTT
>NC_051409.1:15213030-15213490 GCF_015228065.2 Penaeus monodon | reverse complement strand
TTACACATGCTTTCCTTTACATTAATATTACATTTTCAAGGGTTAATGAATTTAGTGGAACATAAATTTCAAATGACTGATATGCAAATATACCTAGAATGTAAATATTATGCCTATTTATAAATGAGTGAATTTCCCTCCATCATATACTTATCACGATCCATCTTCTTTATCATATTTCCCTTATTGTCATGCACAAAACCGCCATGTATTTGCAGAAAAAAAATCTAAATACAGTTACTTATGATTCATATTATTCGAAAAACTGTTATTGCAGAAATGAAACGGTTTATTCTGTCAATTTGCTTTTGGTTGGTTTAACTCTGCTGAATGAAAGAGGAAAAATTAAAGAAAGAAAATTCTTGTAAAAAAACTGAAATTTTAAGCAAGTTTCGTGAATTTCGAAATCATTGATTTGAGGTAAAACATGAGTATGAATAAATGTTTAACAAAATAGCTG
>NC_051409.1:15212259-15212454 GCF_015228065.2 Penaeus monodon | reverse complement strand
ATACGTACTCTCCCAAGCTTAGTTTTCTGTGTTAAAAGAAAGGAAAATTTCAGATAATTGAGGAATGTAGAAAATTTAATGGCACTACATATAGATTTAAAAAAAAAAAAAAATCGAAATCACAAATCAAAAAGACCTTATCAAACGTAAGAGTAAAATCATTCAGAATCAACATATACAAAATAATACAGGTAT
>NC_051409.1:15211393-15211719 GCF_015228065.2 Penaeus monodon | reverse complement strand
GAAAATATCATTTAACATAATAAATATATACTAGCATTCTAAATCACAGTACAGGATATATTAACTCATACTGACTAAAATAGTATTTGTAAACAGCAATCAATTATCTTTTTTAAAAACATGCATCCTCCACACAAATTAACTGTGAGTTTATACATCATTAAAAAATCTGTTATGCTATTTTTGGTATTTCTGCTCCAAAAAAATGCATTGCTTCAAAGAAAAAAAAAAACTTTTATATAGTTTTTATTCCTACGATAGGTATATTTGGCAAGAGATTTTCTATTTTTCTTAACCTCGAAAATGTTTGCTGAAGAAAAATATGC
>NC_051409.1:15210914-15211203 GCF_015228065.2 Penaeus monodon | reverse complement strand
ATCTACCCTGAAACGCAGACAGTCTTCAGTGAAGAAAAAATGCCCAGAATTTGTGCATCCCGCTAATATACTGTAAACACACAGAAATACACCTTAGGATATTACTCATTTACGTGCATAGTTCATTCAGACAGTAACGTACACATGACCTCGCTACCTTATGCATACACAGTATACATTTTCATCGCAACCATTACGACGCATGTTTCCAAAAATATATATACACATCTGTCCCTAAAGCAAAGTGTACCGAACCTCCAGTACATTTCGCCGAGCGCGTACACAAGGC
>NC_051409.1:15210609-15210862 GCF_015228065.2 Penaeus monodon | reverse complement strand
CGCACAGGGTCCGTTGCCTACCGCCACTATATATACACACCTGTTGCTTCTTTCCCCAGTGTCATAATGTTTCGCCTCGATTCGTGCGCATTTGCGGTAAACACATGTTTTACCTCCTAAGATAACGTAAAAATTAGATTCAGGAAATACGATAAAATATAAACTAATTTGTGACGCACATGTTCAAGAAAAAAGTCATCTTTGGCAAAAATACAGGAGACGCTTCTCGTTAGTTTGTTTGGTTTTCGTTCAT
>NC_051409.1:15210343-15210549 GCF_015228065.2 Penaeus monodon | reverse complement strand
TTCACACAGAGGAATTTATAGTCACAAGTTATGTTGGAAGTGACTGAGAGTATAAGGCAGTGAATTTCGGCTCTAGGACCATTTATGAAAATAGTCGAAAAAAAAACGCAATGATAATGGTCCTAAAAGAATAGAAAAATTATTTGACATTTTGAAATACCAAACTTTCCCGGAGAACATAGTCTATACTTGATAGCTGATTTGTT
>NC_051409.1:15209914-15210002 GCF_015228065.2 Penaeus monodon | reverse complement strand
GCCGACCCTTCCGTTTCTGAGATAGTTTCATCAAATTGTCAAATAACTGATCTTTATTCTCATTCATACCTACCATGGAACTACCGCG
>NC_051409.1:15209731-15209886 GCF_015228065.2 Penaeus monodon | reverse complement strand
TTTTCCAAATCTAGGATATAAAATATAGAAATTATAATGACGTTAAAGTTAATGAATACGATTATAGGCCAGATAGGGAACCGTGTTTGTCGCAGCACCATTGATGATGGCAATTAAGTCTTCATAATAATTTAGATTTACGCCTTTGAAAAAAT
>NC_051409.1:15209437-15209588 GCF_015228065.2 Penaeus monodon | reverse complement strand
GTCATCAAAACGGAGAAATTATCGACACCATCCAAATCGACGGGAAAGGGGCTGGTCCTGTACCAAATAAGCTTACGGTACCTGCATCCCTGAGATTGACCTTCAGCTAAATGATATTTTCAGTTACTTTAAGAAGCGCTTTCTCTCGATT
>NC_051409.1:15209282-15209366 GCF_015228065.2 Penaeus monodon | reverse complement strand
TTCTTCCTTTTTTCCGAAATTGAGGGTACTTTGTGCCTCCCCCCCCCCTCTCTCTCTTCCCCTTCCTGCCCCGTAATTTCATGT
>NC_051409.1:15208211-15208907 GCF_015228065.2 Penaeus monodon | reverse complement strand
GAAGAAGAAGACACAAGACGAAAATGAGGGAGACGAAAAAAAGAGAAGAAAGAGAGAAAAAAAGGAAAGAAGAAAGAGAGAGGGAGAAGAAGAAAGACAGAAGGAGAAAAAAAAAATAGGAGGAGAAACCCCCCCCCCTAAAAAAAAAAGGAGAAAAGAAAAGAAAAACCCTGAAAGAAAAAAGAAGTTAGAAGAGAAGAATTAAGAACGGGGGGGAAAGGGGGGAGACGGGAAAATGGGAACGGAAGCCCGGGAATTGCGTTTTGGGGGAAAGGGAGGAAAAAGAAGAAAGATTGAAAGACGAACAAAGGAAAAAAAACCCCAAAGAGAAAGGGAAAAAAAGGTTTTAAAAGAGAAAGAGAAAAAGAAAACGAAAGAAGAAATAGAGGAGGAAAAAAAAAAAAAAAAGGGGAGAAATTTTAAAGGAAAAGGAAAAGAAATGAGAGAAGGAAAAAAAGGAGAAAAAAAAAAGAGAAGAAGAAAAAAAAGGAAAAGAAAACCAAAGAAAAAAAAAGAAAAAAGAAATAGCAACGGAAAAATAAGGGGAAAATTGTGGATAAAAAAAATTTTAAAAAAAGGGGAAAGAAAGCTTTTTGAAAAAGGGGGGGAAGGAAAGTTTTAAACAAAAGGAAGGAAAAGTTAGAAAAAGGGGGAAAAGGAAAAAAAAAAAAAGATAGAGGGGAACAAAAATTTTAG
>NC_051409.1:15206507-15206697 GCF_015228065.2 Penaeus monodon | reverse complement strand
CCCGATGAAATTTTTCCCAAAACCTGTTTTTCCCTTTTCCCCAATTTTTTTTTCCCACCCCCTACCTCCTTATTTTTTCTCTTTTTTTCCAAACATCTTTTATTTTCAACTTTTCCCAATCTCTCCTAATTTAATTTCCCTCAAAAAATAATTATCTTTCCCCCCCTCATTATTTTCCCTTTCCTTTCCC
>NC_051409.1:15205942-15206444 GCF_015228065.2 Penaeus monodon | reverse complement strand
CCCCCTCCTCCCCCCTTTCGCTCGACTTTCCGTCTTTCAAACAAAGGAATCGCAAAATTTTAACCTTCCCCGCGGCCTCGCCCCCCCCCCCACCGTCTGCAGCGGCCCTTCGCCCTTCCTCTCGGCTTGATTTTTCTTCAGGGTCACCCTTTTCGCGTCGGCTGGGGGGCTCGAGGCCCCTTGGTTGGCTCCCCCCCCGCCGCCCTTTTTGGGGGCTCGCGGGATGGGGGGGCCCCCGGATGTGGGGGGAGGGGGTTTCCCGAACGGGCGGGGGCTTTGTTTTCCCGAAGCGCGCGGGCGGGGGAGGGGCGGCGACGCCCCGTTGGGAAAGCTCGCTGAATCGAAAGACGGGGTTTTGGGGTTTCCGGGGCCGCTGCCCTCGCAGTGGCCTCGACGAAGCGCATCAGGTCGCTCATGCCCTTTTGCCGGGAAACTCGGGGGGAGCGGGGGGGCCCCGCTCCTCGTCGTGATGCCCTTGTCGTCGAACGAAGGCAGCAGCATC
>NC_051409.1:15204990-15205826 GCF_015228065.2 Penaeus monodon | reverse complement strand
CGAGTAAAACCCAGGCGGATCGCGGGGGCATTTTGTTTTTGGGGAAAAAAGGAAGGCAGAGGAAGGGGAAAAGGGGGGAGGTCTCCGTTCACCTCCTCTTTTTTCGCTCGGGGGCCTTTTTCTTCCTCCTTCCCCTCCTCCCTTCGCCATTTTGCCTGGGGCCCGGAGGAGGAGGCCGCCCGGTGCGGTGTTTTTGTGTTCCCCCCCCAGGGAGACCAGCGACCTCCCCAAACCCCCTGAGTCCTCAGGGACGCATTCTTTTGTGTTCGTGAGACCTTTGGACGCCCCCCCACGGGTTTGCTCGCTCTCTTGGGCCCGGGGGACGGCGTTTGGGCGACGCTGACCCACGGAAATGGGCGGCGGGGGGCCCCGGCCGGGGCGTGGGATCTGCTCGGGATTTTGCGGGGGGATCGCTCGGCACGGGGTTTTCGCCCTAACCCCTTGGGCTTTTCGGCCCCCCCCATCGCTTTTTAGCGCGGCCGCCCCGCCCCCGCGCCTCTGCCGGGGGTTCCCGGGCGACCGCCTTTCCCGACCTGAGGACTCTTTCCTTTTCTTCCGAGGGACCAGAAGCTTCGCGACCCTCGCCTGTGGTCGTGGGCTTTGTCCTTTGGGGGGGGTTTATCTTTCTGGGCAGCCCCGAAAACCAGGGACCCTGCAACCCCTGCCACTAGGGGAAAGCCTTTCCACGCACTACGCACAACCACCCTTTAGGCCTTTTGACTACCTCACAAGCGGAAATGCAAACCCCAAACCCTTTGGGGGGCCCGTGCTTTGGATGTCTTTGGAAAACGTCTTTGTTCTCAAAAATTTTTCACATTTTTAGGGGGTTTTTACAC
>NC_051409.1:15204711-15204948 GCF_015228065.2 Penaeus monodon | reverse complement strand
AATTTTCCCTTATTTAATAATCAGAATTTTTGGGATCATTATTATTTTAAACCCTTTATTATGAAAACCCTATTGGTTAAAAATTTTTCTTTATTATCATAAATTTTTATTCTTATCATTAAACCATTACGATTTGGACATTTGGGTTAAGGGGTAGATTTTTTTATTATTATTTAAAAATTATTAATTTTGTAGGTATTATCATTAATTCTTTTTAATTTTAAATTTTGGTTTTTT
>NC_051409.1:15204160-15204402 GCF_015228065.2 Penaeus monodon | reverse complement strand
TAAATTTTATTAAAAAATTTTTTAAAAAAAAAATTAAAAAATTTTTAAAAAATTAATTAAAAATTATTAAATTTCTTAAAAATTATTATTTAATTAATTAATTTAGAGAAAGAGAAGAAAGAGAGAAGGAAAGAGAGAGGAGAAAGAGAAAGAGAGAGGAGAGAAGAGGAGGAGAGGAGAGAAGGAAAGAGAGAGGAGAAGGAGGAGAGAGAGAAGAGAAGATGATAGATAGAAGCAGAAGA
>NC_051409.1:15203965-15204054 GCF_015228065.2 Penaeus monodon | reverse complement strand
TCTCTCTTCCACATCTTTATCTTCATACTATTCCCAATCTCTCCTAATTTAATTTCCCTCAACAATAATTATCTTCCCTCACCTCATTA
>NC_051409.1:15203189-15203845 GCF_015228065.2 Penaeus monodon | reverse complement strand
ATAACAAAGGAATCGCATACTTTACCTTCTCCGCGGCCTCGCCCCGCCCCCCACCGTCTGCAGCGGCACCTTCGTCCTTCCTCTCGGCTTGATTTTTCTTCACGGTCATCCTTCGCGTCGGCTGAGGAGGCTGCGAGGCTTCCTTGGGCTTGGCTCCTCCCCCGCCGCCCTCTTTGGGGCTCGCAGATGGGGGCGCACCCGATGTGGGGGGAGAGGCGTTCGAATCGGGCTGGGGCATGCTGTCGAAGCGCGCGGGCGGCGACGGCGGCGACGCCCCGTTCGGAAGCTCGCTGTACTCGTAGACGAGGTTCGGGTACGCGCCGCTGTCCTCGCAGCTGGCCTCGACGAAGCGCATCAGGTCGCTCATGTCCTTGCCCTGGAACTCGTGGGGTAGCGGGAGGGCCGCCTCCTCGTCGCTGATGTCCTTGTCGTCGAACGAAGGCAGCAGCATCTTCAGTTTCTTCTCTATTTCGCTTCCTTCCATTTTTCTCTGTTTCTTCTCTTCCTCCTCCGCTAGCTGTCGGGAGAGAGATGGGGAGGAGCAAGCGGAGGAGCTGGAAGAGGGAGACGAGTAAGCCGAGGCGGATCGCGGAGGCATTTTGTTGTTGCGAAAGAAGGAAGGCAGAGGAGGAATGGGCGGAGGTCTCTCGTTCACC
>NC_051409.1:15202527-15203136 GCF_015228065.2 Penaeus monodon | reverse complement strand
GCCATCGCTCTGGGGCACCGGAGGAGGAGGCCGCCGGTGCTTGGTGTGTGTGTCCCCCGCCAGCAGATCCAGCGACCTCCTCACCTCCTGCCGTCCATTCAGTGACGCATTCTTCGTGATCTCGTGAGACCTCGGACGCCCGCCCACGGATTTGCTCGCTCTCTTGGCCCCGGGCGACGGCGTGGACGACGCTGACGACGACTTGGACGGCGGGCGCCTCGGCTCGGCGCCTGCTGCGGATCTGCTCGGGATCTGCGGCGGATCGCTCGGCACGGGGTTTTCGACATACCACTTGGGCTTTTCGGCCGATCGCTTCTTTAGCGCGGCCGCCACGCCGCTCGCGCCTCTCGCCGGGGTTCCCGACGACCGCTGCCCGACCTGAGGACTCTCCTTGTCTCTCCTTGAGGCACCAGAAGCTTCGCGACCCTCGCCTGTGGTCGTGACTTCGTCCTTGGGGGGGTGTTGATCTTTCTGGGCAGCCTGAAACCATGCACATGCACCCATGCTACTATGGAACGCCTACCATGCACTACGCACAACCACCTTCAGCCTATGACTACTCACAAGCAGGAAATGCAACGTCATCCTTGGAGGGCGCTGTGCTTCGGA
>NC_051409.1:15200582-15200666 GCF_015228065.2 Penaeus monodon | reverse complement strand
TAATGCTTAAAAACATTTTTAATTGTAAACACAGTTCAACTAAATTAAAGTATATTAGGTTAAAGGTATCTTATGGAATTTCGG
>NC_051409.1:15196838-15197305 GCF_015228065.2 Penaeus monodon | reverse complement strand
AAAAATGGCCTTTCTACACGCGTGTGAAACGCCGCGGTTGAGGCGCTCGCGACCGCCGGACGTAACAGCGCCGAGCGCAGGGAAGAACGTGAGTGTAAAGGAGACGAGGAATTCTGCCAGTGTTTCGAACGCATCCGAAGGCTTTACGAGGAACGCGATTCAAACCACACGAGCGTTTCAAGGGCGATTCTCCCGCCGTGCATCAGACAGGTCGACATGATTGCGAAGTCCTGTTTTATTTATTTTCGTCGGTTCTTAATGAAGAAAAAAAAAAAGTGTTGTCGATGACATTGAGGTATAATATGAAACTGTCATGTTTTCATTTAATAACTATGGTTGGCCGAGGCCACCAGTCTTGTTCTTTTCATTTCCTGGCTATTCCTCGACTGTCTCTGAGCAGCAACCTGCTATGCATGCTATCAGTGCGACGTTCATTGTTCACATGTGACTGGTGAAACCCCACCCCC
>NC_051409.1:15195566-15196720 GCF_015228065.2 Penaeus monodon | reverse complement strand
TTCATATATGAATGTGTATATATAAAGGCTCTTTCTACAGGAGCAGACTGCACGGGCAATACAGACTAATGTCTAAATGCGGGGGAAACTCCTGCCTAGACGCAGCGAGGGTACGCAGAAATTGAGGAAAGCGAGACGTTGGTCGACTTATCCGCCACAGGTAATTTCCACTGGACAGTCTCATATCATGCTAGAAAATCATCGACAACACCTACACCAGTTTCTTTGAGTACACAAAAAGTTGGAAACACGAATTGGCAGTCATCATGACCTTCAAATTACTACTGGCAGGCGCGCAAACCACCCACGAAACGCTTGTGTAGTTTGAAGAGCGTTTCTCCCGGCGCTCCGTGCTTCCTCGTGTTCCGATCGCCTCTCGCTCGTCGGCGCCGTTTCTCGTAGCCGTCGGAATGTTCGTGTTGATGCCTCGTCTCGTTTACACTGAACACTTGCGTGAGCTCGGTTCTGGTACAGCCAGCGGTCGAGGGAGGTTCAGTCATGGCGTCTCGTGTAGAAAGGTTCTATACGTGAATTTGTGCATGCGTGTGCGTGTTTGTATGTAGTCATATTGCTGTATGATTTGCATGTAATTAAATTCATATAAATAAAATATTGCATGCATTGATGCAAGCTTATATTCATTTCAGTATGCATGTATGTATATTTGAATTTGGACATTCATGTGACTGAAGCCTCGAAACAGCTCATCACGCAATACATTTCTCTTTCAGTCGTTGTGTATCATTTTATTGTATTTATCAGTCTTTTTTTTGTCTGAATTATTCTTAAGTTTGCTAAATGATTATGCAATTCAGGCTCTTTGAATTTATATATATATAAACTTTCAATATGCCATTTGCAATTCCTTTATCATACTTTTTCATGTTTCACTTATTTCAACAATGCCATAAGTATGGTTAAATTATTTGTCATTTCTTCAAGTTGGATTTTCACGTTCGTATATTAGCGTTCAATTCTTTTAATAGCTTAAAATTACCAAACGAAATGCTGGACGCAAAAAGATGGACGGATGCACAGCCAGTCCCAGGATAACATTCCATGCTCGTCTAACTAATTCATGCAAAGACAAATGCTTTTAAAACATATGAAATATTAAGCAATTAATTAACAATAAAAAAAAAAATAATGTCTCA
>NC_051409.1:15194534-15194828 GCF_015228065.2 Penaeus monodon | reverse complement strand
GGCTGACAGGATGAAACATCAGGAAACATGCAATGGTACGAGTCATTATGTTTACCTTATCTAAAAGCTTTATTTCACCTCTTTATTATCAAAAATATGAACATTACACTCTCATTATCTGTAAAACTAAACATACCAGAAAAACATTTAAGGTGTTTTCAATATTAAGAAAATAAACATCAAACTGCCTTCCGTCTGATGTCACATAAAATATCCAGTCTACTGACCTTGTAATTCTATAATATTGCAAAGCATAATTATTTACATTTTGTTTTTGTCATAAATCTCATAACA
>NC_051409.1:15194298-15194459 GCF_015228065.2 Penaeus monodon | reverse complement strand
ATTTGCTTTATTTCCAAGAGGCTAAGCATAAATATCATAAAAAAGGCAAGCACTGAAAGCAAGCAATACAGCTTTACTGCACAATGGTTTTGTGTGTGGTAATACTGTGATAGTTTGAACTATTCTGTTTTTGTAATATCATTTAGTATCAAATATACATG
>NC_051409.1:15194096-15194240 GCF_015228065.2 Penaeus monodon | reverse complement strand
CTCTACAACAGAATTATTCTTGTGTTTCACAAATGTTTTATGTTTCATGTTTCTTTGACAGAATTGAAGCCATGTGTTAAATTCATTATTCAACTTCAAGATAGATTTCAACCTTAGATCAAACATACATAGTGAAAAAGCGTT
>NC_051409.1:15193805-15194060 GCF_015228065.2 Penaeus monodon | reverse complement strand
TCTGCTTCCAAAAGTTCATCCCTTTACGGCCCAAATTTGGGTGCAACTTTGTCATGTTTAGAGAAAAAATATCTTTTTAAGAAACCAAAATATTTACTACTCATGGTTTTCTCTCTTCTATCCATTTTCATATCTTTTTGATGTTAGTCCCCAACTTTCAAAATCTAAACACTTGCATTCAGACTATAAAACCTCCATTATTCAGGTTGTATTATAACGCACGAAGCATTACATTTCTGATTATGCTAAAAAAAA
>NC_051409.1:15193058-15193441 GCF_015228065.2 Penaeus monodon | reverse complement strand
CACCCTTCTTACCTACACCTTAGATGATTTTTAGCTAATAATACTTTTTTGGAAAATATTTCCTACGTTGTAAAAGAAAAGAAGAAAAATATATATATTCCACACAAAAAAAGAATAAAATTGTAAAAAAACAGAGAAGGAAAAGAACATGTTAAAAATACATTACACATTAAAAGAAGGATCATTTCTAAAACAAAAGAAAAATCAAACCATAATCCATAGTTGATATTTTATTGCACAATGTATGTATGCTAGTAAGGCAGGAATATTATCCAGTTTTGCCAAAATGAATTCAAACTCACTTCCAACACACAACTTTTGTGTACGTCTTTGTCATATTTGCTGGATGTGAAATGCCCTTTTTTGTAATAAATATCTTGTAA
>NC_051409.1:15192849-15192995 GCF_015228065.2 Penaeus monodon | reverse complement strand
TTATTTCATTTTCATTATTACAAAACTATAAAAGTATTTTCAGTTTCTTAGTTCATGGCAACCAACAGCAGTGACAGTGAATCAGAGCAATATTAACAATGGAGATTAACATAATGTTACTAATGCCTCAATAGTTCAGAAGAGAA
>NC_051409.1:15192507-15192682 GCF_015228065.2 Penaeus monodon | reverse complement strand
CATTTCAGAAGGAAAACCAACACATACAGACACACACTAATTCCATTTCAAATTAAGCAATTGCAGGATCATTTATGACTTTGCACCAACACATTTTCATCACTAAAACCCTACAAAATATTAAAAATAAAATCCAAATGTCAATAATGGCTGAAAAGAAAATCTTAGCAATCAA
>NC_051409.1:15192310-15192472 GCF_015228065.2 Penaeus monodon | reverse complement strand
AGCATATGAATTAATTATCAATTAATCAAATTGGCCACAACTTCCCGTCTGGAAACCTGGCCACATTAAGTCTGACTTTTTGAGTAGAGCAGAAACACCCACCACTGTTAAGTAGAGCTTCTTTTCTTTATCATCTATTTCAATTGCAATTAGCCTTTGCAT
>NC_051409.1:15190627-15191326 GCF_015228065.2 Penaeus monodon | reverse complement strand
AACAAGTTACAAAATGCCTCAGTTTCAGAATTAAACTGAGCCAAAAGGGAAGCACATATACTTTTTCTTAAAGATGGCATTTAATCAGTAAGACAAATCTACTCCAAACTCTTTCTATCTTTTTAGATAATGTTAGAGGAGGGTATTATTTTAAATGATTATAAAAGCAATAATGACAAATAAATAATAGAAGAGAGACAAATACTTCTGAATACATACAAAGATGAGATAAAAAGAGATCCTACTTCCACACTGCTCCTAAGTACTATGTCATATTAACCGAAACATGAACTATAACAAGCATTTCCACAAATCTGACCCATTTACAAGACAACTTTTTTCCTTCGTGTTCTATTCACTTAAACTGGAATTCAGTCCCATTGCTTACAGTTGCACATGCACACATCTAACCACTGCATGTATCGAGTGCCTGTACTAAGCTTCTAATTATATAAATATTGTATCAAATATAACAGTATCGACATGGCAATCACACAGAAGTCGCCCTCTTCTCTAAAAAATGAAGCCCATCCTAGCCCTTCCTAGCTTTATCCAAAGCTTCCTACCAGCATCACAGACCACAAAAAAGACACTGTCACGCCAACTACACAACATCTAAAGGAATTATCATACACATATTTACAATAAATCATTAATGGAATGTTCAGGTTTTTTTATAGCAACGTACACTACACCTAT
>NC_051409.1:15189581-15190562 GCF_015228065.2 Penaeus monodon | reverse complement strand
CTTTCATTGCAGTCCTCCGGTGTTGATCAACTGCATAAAGAAATCTTTTCAAAACTTACACAGAAAAGATTATCAACTGTTTCTGTTCGCCTAAAACTTCATGATATACTTCTATTCCTATTCCAGTCACTTCTTCTACAAAACTACATAATCCCTAACATTTATTGCTAGACCACATATACATCAAAGATACATTATTGCATATTTCACTAATTCCAAAGTTTTTCTTGTTTTGGAAAATACGAGAAAATACTCTAAAGATTTCATATTTGAACTTTCATTTGGCAAACCATTAACCCATATCTAATACTTAATACAAAAGTGATATCTATTTACCAATCAAAAGTTCTTTTGAAGTCTTAACAAAAAGCATAAAAAAATTTCACCCAAAATAGAATTTATGTGCAAGAATCAATGAGTAAATAAATGTAAATGATGATTGGCTAGAAATGACTGAAGGATATAGATTTGCGGGAAAATTAATGATTTTCTTTTATGATGAGAAGTTTGGAATGAATGAGATAACTGTTACAATAAAATAAATGTGGGGAGTCTATCACATCAAATGACTTTTATCCAAATGGAGATATAGTGACATATAATTAGTCATGTAACTCAATGTGAGTTCTTAAAACAATAAAGACAATTATTGTTGCTTAGTTTAAAGCATGACCATCTAATTTAGCAACATTATTCAAAATGATTTGATGAATTTGGAAAATAGTACTTACATAAAACATTATTTATTAGGGCCTCCCTGAGGATGCTAAACTTCATATCTCAAAGTTCATTCTAAAGGTAAAGTATTGAATATTTCCCAACTTCTTACCTCCTTTTCTCTCTCAAATAAAGATATGAAAAGAAGGACTATAATGAATTTTGTATGGGGGAAGGGAATAGGATGGGATGGAGAACGGGATCGGGGAGGTGGGAATGCATAGGGGTAAGGAACAGGTAAGGAACGGTAAGGAACAGGTAAGG
>NC_051409.1:15189142-15189420 GCF_015228065.2 Penaeus monodon | reverse complement strand
AATTGGGGATAAAAAAGGGGTGGGGGAGGGAGAAGGGATGGGGTAAGAAAGGTGAGAAGGGGAGAAATGGAGGGAAAGGGGGAAGGAGGAAAGGAAGGGAGATGAAAGAAGAAAAGGAAGAGTGAGAAGAAAGGTAGGTGAAAAGAAAAAGTGAAAAATAAAAGGGAGAGAACAGGGAAAAGGGTATAATAAGGAGCAGGAAAGGTAAATGGGACAAATATTTACTAGATTCCAAAATCTATGCTTACATGAACATAGGAAAAGCTGAAGCAGAAGAT
>NC_051409.1:15188250-15189019 GCF_015228065.2 Penaeus monodon | reverse complement strand
CATATAAGTTTGTATTTTAAAAAAATGACCTCTATCTCAGAATAGGGTGTCAAGTGTCCATGCCTCATAAAAAGTTCCGATACACAAAAATTAAACCTAAATAATAAAAAAAAGGATATAATGGCTATATATTCACAACAGTTTACAAATGAACATAGAAATTAAATTATTTAAGTATGCCCATAACACAAGTCTCTTCACAAGAGACATTCAAAAGCAAAACATCTTATCAGTGGCTCATATTATCCATCTATCTCTTCCCTCTTTCTCCTCTGCTTCCAATGTCACTCCACAGAATAAAACACACAATACCCATATCGGATGAGGAGTATTATTTATATATATAAATTAATATATATAAATACATACATTTATTTTCTCTTTCTTTTTTTTTGTTCTTTTTCTCTATTATTATTCTTCCTTTTCCCAAAAGATGTGTGACACAGCTGTTTGCTCATGCAAAGTTTTTGACACTGAAGCACACACTGGACTCTGCTGCTCATCTCAACCAGGTTAGTAAATGCTATTTTTTGTGCTTTCAGTTAGTAAATGAGAGAGAGCACATGGAAAATCAAGAAAATTATTCAAATATATACACAATTTTTTTGAAGGCAATAACAATTAAAAAGAAATAATAAAAATAATGGCAACAAAGACGAAGATGATGATGATATCATTCGATAAAAAAAGGAATTCACTAGCTTTAAAAGCTGATAGGTCATTAGACATTCCACTGTTAAGTGAAAATTGACTGTATGTGTATATATAT
>NC_051409.1:15188023-15188212 GCF_015228065.2 Penaeus monodon | reverse complement strand
GCAAAGGCAAAAATTAAATACTTTACTTGCATAGCTCTTGTGCCACTGAAGAAAGGGATGAGACAGAGAGAAAACTAATAAAATGAAGGAAGTTTAGCCATTCTGTCAAAGCCTTCTCTTACGTCTTTGTCATTCTCTCAAGAAAATGAAATAAAAATAAGAGAATAAATAAAAGTGAAATTCTTTCTT
>NC_051409.1:15187259-15187484 GCF_015228065.2 Penaeus monodon | reverse complement strand
AGTAATAATTCATTCCCTAACTAACCCAAAAAATACTTGTACTATAATTCCTCTTATCAATCTAACATTCACAACACTGGCATTAGCAAAAAATACTGTTTTTGAAGAAAAAAAAAACAAAAAACTATATATCTATTTGTGAGATGCTCCTGTACTTTCTGGTAAACAATACACTTCACAGATGAAAACTCTCCCAGTATACTCAACTACTCAACAATTAATATG
>NC_051409.1:15187018-15187224 GCF_015228065.2 Penaeus monodon | reverse complement strand
TCCCTTACTCAGCCATTTATTGTGAACTAACTGGAAAACCTAAAACAATATTCTGCCTTTTAAGGAAATCACTCAAAATAAGACTCAATAAATTAATGAAAGACACATACGCAGAAACATGCACACACAAATGAGTTGTCACGAAGCCTTCGTCAGCGCAGAAACCTGGTTATGACACTACACACAGACCTAAATTCAAGATCCTC
>NC_051409.1:15186428-15186930 GCF_015228065.2 Penaeus monodon | reverse complement strand
GACTACCTGTGGTACCTGACAAGCCATCCAGAGGGGTTTACAATACATGATGGACTTACTTCCCACAACACAAAAAAGGGGGAAAAAAGCCTGAAGATTCTATTCCCAATGCACATATGCATGCCTACTGTAAGGCTGTGAGAGAGGTTAAACCAACTTGACCAATCCACACCAACTGACATAGCATTACTGCACTAATCTCAAACCAAAACAGTACTGAATAAAAAAAAAAAAAAGGGGGGGGAGGGAAGGAAAAAGAAAAATCTACCTATAACAGCAATGACGTTGCATATATAAAATCCTTCAAAAAATATGGACGACATAAACTAAAAATATAAAAAATATGTACATAAACCAAGCAAAATTAAGGGCACTAGAGTGAGTACTTGAATCATTTCCCAGCAGTTTTATTTTCATATATCTGCAGCCAGTACAACACAGGACATGGCAAGTCTAAAGCCGACCCGATCTCAACTTTTTCCCCTAATAGCAGGGAAAAAAG
>NC_051409.1:15186328-15186408 GCF_015228065.2 Penaeus monodon | reverse complement strand
GACATCTACTCATTGAAACATCATATTCAAATTAAATCTACTATTTACAACAAAATATTACATCAATCATTCCAGGACAG
>NC_051409.1:15186183-15186292 GCF_015228065.2 Penaeus monodon | reverse complement strand
GGTCACGTTTGTTTGCTAGTTGGCAAAAACAAAACAGAAAAAAGGTCTACTTAAAAAACTAAGACTGAGGAACAGGATGTAAGGTACGTCAGACTTGCATATTCAGTTA
>NC_051409.1:15185865-15186094 GCF_015228065.2 Penaeus monodon | reverse complement strand
ATAACCAGAAAGATTATAAAAAATAATCATAATGATAACAGTAATAAGTCGACACTGAACATTCACTGCTATGCCATGCTATTACACACACAACGAGCTTCGTTCCGCACTTTTTTTGCCGTGTATTTCGGCGCTGATCCAGGCTTTGTCTGAGCCTTTGGCAGTTGGGTTCCCTTGGTCAGCATTAACAACCAACAGGAAAAGCAGCAAGGGACAGTGTAAGGGATCT
>NC_051409.1:15184604-15185828 GCF_015228065.2 Penaeus monodon | reverse complement strand
CGCACCACAGAGTAAATCGTTCCAATAAATCAGCAACAGCCAACAGGAAGGTGAGTTGGAAGCTGTTCCTCCTGGCTTAGGAAGGAACAAACTGAAGAACCAATAGGGATGCACAGGCAAGAGATGCAAGTTCCTATTGGTCATTTGTACATTGACACTGACCAATGAGGGGCAAGAGGGGAGGGGTAAGGGTAGGGGGAGGGCAAGGTGGGCGGGAGTATTCAGGCAAGTGACACATTTTCCTATTGGTCACTTGTACAGTTACTGACCAATGGGGGGGAACACAGGCAGGAGGCACAGTTTCCTATTGGTCACTTGCACACTGACAATGACCAATGGGAGGCAGGCAGAAGGCATGGCAGGCTACACAACTGGTCACTCCATCAATACCTCATCCTCCTCCTCCATATATATCAGCTGACCACTAGACAGAGATTGCGTGCGGTGCTGTTTGTGGGGGTCAAACGGGTCCACTATGATTGTCTCCGTCCCCTTGATCTCTGCTCGGCAGAAGGGGCAGCCCTGGCCTTCTGAATCCTGGAAAAAAGGAGAGGTGTTAAAATAAATCAATAGCAAAAATATAAACTTATAAAAAAAAGATCTTCAAAAGCAAACATATATTTTCTTTCCTTTACTTTATCATACTATTTTAATCTTCTTACAGTCCTACATAAAAATAAAAGCAATGTATGTAGTAGATATAAAAATAAAAAAATCACCTTGTACATTTAATGTTTATGTCAGTCTTAAGTAACTTGATTAATAACATACATAACAGTCAAAAACAGACACAAAAAACTACATGGTAGATACTCTGACGAGTGGTTCAAAAATAAGAAAATACAAACAAGTCTAAAAACATCCAAAAGATACAATAAGGTATACATATATTCAATTTGCTTACTTGAAAAAAAAAATAAGATTGAAATCATTCCTTACCTTAAAACTTTCAAAACACTTTGCTTACTATCAAGACTCCAATCTAATTACATGTACTTGTATTAATCAAAAGATAAGTATTATATCGTACATGCATAGTAATTACTTTCACTTCTAGGTAAATTTACATCTAAGCTCCCTCTGTAATTATAAAAACAAGTATAAATAATTTTCTTTCCTAGATGGTAAAAATAGGAGCTTGTTTCCAATATTTAATCATCTGTCCACAATCATAAATGCATATTAAACACACTAGCAGGCACAAAGGTGCACACACGTTGCACG
>NC_051409.1:15183864-15184341 GCF_015228065.2 Penaeus monodon | reverse complement strand
GAATATATATGTCTTATACCTAAGGTAACTCATGAGCACAGACACATCTCGCTCATTATTTAAAGCTTTTCTTTGATTCTCAACTCCTTGGCCCTAAAGGAAAATGCGTCAACCACATCCAACTTGCCTGCCATAACATTAAACACGGCGTACAGAGGAGATGGCCACACGGTTCTATTCTAATATCCTTGTCGTTTTCTGCACAGATTTTGCAAAGCTGGAATGTGGACCCCATTTCACAGTACAACTCGTACTGTTCTTGAGTAACCTGCAGAGGAAAAGATAGGAGTTTAGTGAACAAATAACCAACTACAAAAAATACAAGCAAAGTAACACAAGAAAAACTGATAAAATCAATGACTCAAAGCCATTGGCTAACAACACTTTCCATGTCAAACACTACTGAGTGAATCAATCAAAAATGACAATTTATCAAGGTTTTAAATTCTTTTTACAGACATGTTTTTACAATCATTG
>NC_051409.1:15183613-15183784 GCF_015228065.2 Penaeus monodon | reverse complement strand
CAAAAAAAAACCTTAGAGAGCAAAATCCTCACCTTTATATGGTCCTCTGGAGTGTCTTGTACAACCCAGGACAAGTCTGGATTTATATTCCGCCCGTCGGGATACAAATAGCTGCAAAGAAGAGGAAATGTTCTCTTTAGTTACATTCAGCATTTATAATTATGCATTCCC
>NC_051409.1:15183279-15183449 GCF_015228065.2 Penaeus monodon | reverse complement strand
TAAAGATAGAAGATTAGTCATTGTTTGGAATTGTGATGCACTCAACTATATAACATTTTAGTGTCAAAGATGAAATATACAAAATCCCTGCCTCCTTCCCTCCCACTCCATTTTCCATCTTAATCCTTCCCTCCCACTCCATTTTCCATTTCACTCCTTCCAACCCACCA
>NC_051409.1:15182341-15183243 GCF_015228065.2 Penaeus monodon | reverse complement strand
GCTTTAACTTACAATCCTTCTCTGTGTCCATCAAGGAGCGCCTGACAGAGGGACTTATTCTGCGGAATGGTTTGAAGGATACTGCCATCACTCGTCACGTAGCCAATGGCCCACTGGCCCAGCCGTGTACATGACAGTCGGAACACATAACTGTGGGAGGAAAGGTGACAAAAGTCAGACAAGCCAAAGACACAGAAATCTGATAGGAAAGAAACAAGGAAAATGAATAAAATTCATTACCCACAACCTCAAGGCAAGAAAAAATGAAATACTTTGAGTAACAGGAGGAATTCCTCCATATGTGGATATGCCAAGATAGATAGGACATTGTGTTTTTGCATTTTGTTTAAAGTGTGCACACAAATGGCACTAAGAGAAAAGGTTTATTAAACAAAAAAAAATAATCAAGTTGGAATTCCAACATTGCTTGATAAATAATTCCACAGACACTCAAAAATTTTACTAATGAAAAGTTACTTTGCTATAAAAAAAAAATAAGTATATGAATCACTCCACAATATAAAGAAATATAAATGTAGTTTAATTAATGAGTCTTCATGGAAAAACAAGACAATAAGTCTGCCAGTGCTTAAGATCATTGCAGTAAAAAAAGTTATCTTGCAGGAAACATAGTCAAAATCTAAAATTGTTAAGTTACTGTGCATGAAAGAACCTAATGATACAGATATACATCCAAAAGTTGGAAAGCAAAAAGTATGAAACTGAAATTCATGTACTGTTGACTCACAGCACAAAAACTAATACTAAATATTTAGCAGTCAAAATACAAAAGGCTCATTTATCAGAATAATAAATATAATGCTGGTATTTATCAAAAATGGACAAAACATCAGCATCTATTAGCCGAGTAGAATGGTAATTCTTTAAATTACCCAAGTATC
>NC_051409.1:15181983-15182238 GCF_015228065.2 Penaeus monodon | reverse complement strand
AGAGAAGTGGGGTGACATACTCACCTTCCTGGTTTGTTAATATATTTTTGTAATCTGGCTTTGACCTCGTCATATGTGAGGAAGGCAACGTAACCCGGATGTGTGACTGCTAGGATCTGCCAGTTGCGTAACAACGTTGGCCACGGCTGGAATAGTCTGGCGAAGGCAGGATAGATAAAATGCTTCGCTTTAATTAATCACAAATAGAGTACCAACTCCATTTATACATATGAGCTGACTTTATGCAACTTAATT
>NC_051409.1:15180101-15180603 GCF_015228065.2 Penaeus monodon | reverse complement strand
CATACTATACCTGGTGAAGACATCAAACTCGAAACTGGATATGTAATCATTGCAGGTCAGGTCTATGGTGGATTTTAGCGCCATGGCCTCCAGCCCAGAGCCTATGGGGTGCACCTCGCTCAGTGTGTCGCGGAAGTATCTCCAAGGCACCACCGTTCTGGAAGGAGAGAGAGAGACGTGTTATTTAGTGGAGACAAATAAAGGAGAAATAAGATGTCTTCGCGGCTTTGAAGGGAAATATTGGAAAAACAAGTATATAGACTAGAAACACTGCAAAGGGCAAGGATGTGTGATGATCAAGTAACTTACTAAAATCTGAAACAAGAGACATTTATATAGCTTACTAAATTTGTTTGGCTTTCACTCTGTATGTCTCAACAAAACTGTTCTATACTAATAACATAATAAGACATGCCTGTGTATTTCATTTAGCTGAGAAGTGATTTCCAATATTTGAATACTTATGGAGTACACTATAAAAACATCAAGTAACTGGGACCTT
>NC_051409.1:15178393-15178640 GCF_015228065.2 Penaeus monodon | reverse complement strand
GAGTGACTGAGACTGAAACAGAGGCAGTGGAAGTAAGAGAGGGAGGAAGCCCAAGCATGGCAGGCCCAGCAAAACACCTGGCCGACTGGGCATTCACTCGGCTGGCACTCTGCTTAGCACCCTTGGCACCTTTGGCATCCTGGTACCCTTGGAGCGGAAGTGTGGGAGAAGGGGGGGGGGGGAGGGAGGAGGAGTAGCTGTGCCACCTGCTGATTCTGTCTCTTGGTGGTGTTGGTTGTGGGCAAAG
>NC_051409.1:15177924-15178058 GCF_015228065.2 Penaeus monodon | reverse complement strand
GTAGTAATGCTGGGAGTGGTAATGGTTGTGTTTAAGGGGCTTAGAAACATTGTGATTATACTGATATGATGATGTTAAAGATCTTTGTGAATAGTGGTTAATTGAGTGTAGGTTAAGCTAACCCAAAGGCCCCA
>NC_051409.1:15174919-15175154 GCF_015228065.2 Penaeus monodon | reverse complement strand
TGTGTTAAAAAATCAAATTTCAGAAGAATGAAGAATCTTTTTTATAAAAAAACTTTTTTTCTTCCTTTTTCCCCCGGGAAGGGGCATGTACAAAAATGTATGCCATGTGATTTTAATTTTTAAAACTGTACACAAATTTGTATTAGAAAAGGCAATAAAAATTAATTATAAAGTCGATAACAAAAAAAGGCAGAATTGAGATGAACAGCTAATTTTTTTTTCCCCTGTACTGAGG
>NC_051409.1:15174672-15174832 GCF_015228065.2 Penaeus monodon | reverse complement strand
TCAATACTACAATGAACAACAAATTTCCCGGGGCCTTTGGGTTGTTAACCCACACCCCAATTTTCCACTATTACAAAGATCTTAACATATCAATCAGTATAATCACAATGTTTCTAAGCCCCTTAAACACAACCATTACCACTCCCAGCATTACTACAAG
>NC_051409.1:15173977-15174189 GCF_015228065.2 Penaeus monodon | reverse complement strand
AAGACAGAATCAGCAGGTGGGACAGACTTCCTCCCTCCCCCCCCCCTTTTTCCCACACTTCCCCCTCCCAAAGGGGACCCGGATGCCCAAAGGGGCCCAAGGGTGTAAGCAGAGTGCCAGCCCATGAATGCCCCCGGGCCAGGTGTTTGCTGGGCCCGCCAGCTTTGGGTTTCCCCCCTCTTATTCCATGCCCTGTTTCAGTTAGTCACTCT
>NC_051409.1:15173542-15173764 GCF_015228065.2 Penaeus monodon | reverse complement strand
GAGGTGGTATGTCAGACTCCGTAATCTTTTTCCCCGTCTTCGGGCACGATAACTTTCCCGTTTATCTCGGTTCTCCCTTTCTCTAACGAGAAAATGACAACAATAAGTCAAGGGACAACAAAATAAGCCCCCAGCAAAATTAACCCCAAAAGAAAAGTAATATAACATTAATGGTAAAAAGAACATCAACTGCATCGAGAACGGGGGAAAAATTTAAAAGCA
>NC_051409.1:15172475-15173220 GCF_015228065.2 Penaeus monodon | reverse complement strand
GTAAAACCTTTACCCTTTTTTTTGACTGACAGTCATCCCCATCCCCAGAAACCCCTTCAGAAAGCTTTTGTTTCCCCGGGCTCTCAAAAAACCGGCCTTTTTCGGCTCTCGAAGGCAACTGGATCGGGGGTGTTGGGAAGGGGGAGGGAGGGAGGGGGGGAAGGAGGGGGAAGGGAGAGAAGGAGGGAGGGAGGAGGGAAAGGGGGCGAGGGGGAGGGGGGAAAAAGAGGGGGGAAAGGGAGAGAGGGAAGGGAGGGGGAGAGAGGGAGGAAGGGTGGATAGGGGGGGAAGGGGAAAGGAGGAAGAGAGGGAGAGATGGTATTGGATAGATGGGGGAAAGAGAACAAGGGAGAGAGGGCAGGAGAAAAGAGGAAGGAGGAAAAAAAGGGAAAGAAAAGACGGGGGAAGGGAGGAGGGAAGAAGAAGGAAAAAGGAGGGATGGAAGGAGAAAAGCGATAGGGAGGGGGGAGGGGGAGGGGGAACCCCTGGTACATCTGCAAATCCCCCAAAGGAAAAAAGGGGGGTGAAAAAAACCCTTTAGGGGCGACAAGCAGGGACAAAAATTCCAGTTGGGCTCCTTTAGGGGAAAGCCCAATATCTCGATTTTCCGCCCTGTTTCTAGCCTTCCAAATTGGAAAAACCCTAATATGGGTTTCCCCTGGGGGTTTCAATGGCGATGGTGTGTGTGTGGGGGGGGGGGGGAGGCGCGTTTGGAATGCCGAATTCTTTTGCAATTTCGGTTCAG
>NC_051409.1:15171987-15172425 GCF_015228065.2 Penaeus monodon | reverse complement strand
CTGGTTTCTGTCCTTTGGAATGAAAGATTTTCTGAGTTCCTTGGCTTCAGGGGGTTTTTACCTTTTTTTTATGGTCTGCCGTGGGGCGTTTTTTATAGCAAAATTAAAATTCTGTCGCGTAAAAAGGGAAAAAATATAAATTTTGAGGGGCACGTGTTTTTACCTTGGGGCATTTTTTCTTTTTATTCTATTCCCCCAATATATATTAATAGCAAATAAAAACCGATTTTGATGCCATAATTTTTCCGTAGATGAGGATCAAAAAGGATATAATCCAACTTAACCCAAACCCACCCAGGTGAACAGACATACGAGGACCCTAGCTTTCTGCCCATATACTTAGGGAAGAAACTCACCCGAGTCTACCCATGCATGCTGTTTACAGAATAGGGCGGGTTGTCCAACACGCCTGGGGAATACGCAAGCGAGGGAGATTTT
>NC_051409.1:15171806-15171887 GCF_015228065.2 Penaeus monodon | reverse complement strand
GAAAACCCCCTTTCCCCCCTCCCCCTTTTCCCCCCTCCCCCTCTCCCCTTTAAGGTAGATAGTGCCGACACCTTTCCCTTA
>NC_051409.1:15171677-15171747 GCF_015228065.2 Penaeus monodon | reverse complement strand
TTTTCTGTCCCTGTGCCCTCCGTCATCTCTTCTCTGGGGACCAGCGATAAGGTTGGAGAGGCAGGGGGAG
>NC_051409.1:15171310-15171420 GCF_015228065.2 Penaeus monodon | reverse complement strand
ACGTGTGGTTGAAGAGCGGGGGGGGGGGACAGAGTGGGCCGAGGAGCGTGGCAGCGAACTTTAGGGGCTTCCGAAGGGCGTGTTTTAAGGGGGATTTGACCCATTTGGTC
>NC_051409.1:15169096-15169183 GCF_015228065.2 Penaeus monodon | reverse complement strand
TTAAAACACGCCCTTCGGAAGCCCCTAAAGTTCGCTGCCACGCTCCTCGGCCCACTCTGTCCCCCCCCCCCGCTCTTCAACCACACG
>NC_051409.1:15167729-15167879 GCF_015228065.2 Penaeus monodon | reverse complement strand
ACGAGCCCCTGCCTGTGTATGAGCGCCTCGCCTCCTTAGAGCCTCTTATCTCATTATCAGTCTGCCCCCCCTCCCTCGCCCTCTCCCCCTCCCTGCCTCCCCTTTCGCACACATGCAGCAACAACGCAAGGGAAACGGGGGGACCGATAA
>NC_051409.1:15167066-15167181 GCF_015228065.2 Penaeus monodon | reverse complement strand
TGTCGCCTTTCTACGGTTTCCCTCCGTTGGTTTGGGAGGCAACTTTTAAGGTTTTTATTATAATTATTTTTCATCCCCGGGTGCGACTCTTACGCTATGTTTTTCCACTCTAATT
>NC_051409.1:15165612-15166389 GCF_015228065.2 Penaeus monodon | reverse complement strand
GAAAAGTAGAAAGCAAATGAGATGTATGAAAAAAAATACATCTCTTCACGAAAATAGTAGTAATAAGGATTATGCGTTAAAAAAAGGCAGAAAACAGAAGAACACCGACACAGCACGACGAAGAATCACGTTAGAAACAACAGAATAACAGGAGGAAAAGACAGCCGCAGCCAGACACAAATGCCCACGCCACATGCATAAACAAAGGCAACACCACACAAGTACAAGCCTTCTGAACTCAAGTCATTTAACGACGAAATATTACCTTGAAAACAATCCTTCGCCCCCCCCCTCTCTACCCCCCCCTCGGCCTCGCACATCCGTTTTCTTTGTGCTCCTTCCATTTTCTTTGTGAAAGGGGTAACCCGCGCAATTCACACCCGGCAATCACCGCGAGCTTGTTAAACATGTGACCTAGCATTCTCTGAGACTTCCTTCCTGTGCGTGCGCCATTAAGAAACGAATATGCTCGAACAGACACACAAAAAAACGAGGTAGGAAATGCAGCAAACAAAGGAAGCTATGCTCTTTCTCCCTTTCACTTCGGTGGAAATTCAAAGAAAACGGAAAGGAGGAGAGAGGGAGATACAGAAAACCAACAAAAGTCTTGGCTGTGAAAGTCTGACTCACCCCCGGATTCTACACTTTATCAACTGAACAGAAAAGGGCAGCTCAATAACATAGTGGGCTTTTGGACAGCTATGTTCTATTATTGTGCTTGGCTAATGATTGCTAATTAAATGACAACTGATCTAATCTGTACTCTAGCTATAGACC
>NC_051409.1:15164711-15165406 GCF_015228065.2 Penaeus monodon | reverse complement strand
CGTGTGTGCGCGTGAGCTGTGGGGGGAGGTGTGTGTAGGTGTGGGAGGTGTACGTATGGATGTGGGGGTGTTCGTGTGGATGTGGGGGTGTTCGTGTGGATGTGGGGGTGTTCGTGTGGATGTGGTGTTCGTGTGGATGTGGGGGTGTTCGTGTGGATGTGGGGGTGTTCGTGTGGATGTGGGGGTGTTCGTGTGGATGTGGGGGTGTTCGTGTGGATGTGGGGGTGTACGTGTGGATGTGGGGGTGTACGTGTGGATGTGGGGTGTACGTGTGAATGTGGGGGTGTACGCGTGGATATGGGGGTGTACGTTTAGCTGTAGGGGTGTACGTGTGGATGTGGGGGAGTGTGAGTGATAACTCCAGACTGATAAAACTGAAATTTTCCGGAGACACGCTCTAATTTCGTTGAGTCCCTTTGTGGTACATAAAAAATATATAGAAAAAAAACGTAACACCAAACGTAACCCGCACATTACGACCGTCAGGATCATTACCAGTGTCTCTTCGTATTACCATGTCATATGCTGAAGCTAATGTCATTTAGTTTGCTACGTAATCATGGATAATAAAAGAAAAGTAATATATATAAAAGGAAAGATATACCATTAAAGATATACAGTACACACAGTAACTACTAAAAAGTAAATAGATAAATAAATAAAAAATATTATAAGAAAACATAATGATAATAATA
>NC_051409.1:15164071-15164676 GCF_015228065.2 Penaeus monodon | reverse complement strand
AACAACAATAATAACAGTGATGCTGATGATGATATATGATTTAATAAAGAGTTAATAGTAATAATATCCTTGTACAACCTTTTAGAGGTCTCTCAGAGCGCCCAAGGCGAAATAAAAACTGAAACTGAATACGGACCAAATCTCAGATTATCATGGCTTAATTTTCCAACATATGAATTTTGAAGAAGCTCGCTTATCGTTTCCAGACTCTTACTGCTGGTTAAACTTATTACTGGTACCGGTAATGCACTCATTAACAATGCTATTGCCACCTCTCGAGAAGACCGACGGTGACCGGGATGCAAGCCGCCCGTCTTTCAGAAATTTTGGAATGAAATCTGCTCTTCTTATCCAGTTCGATTTCTATTTTCTTTTGTTTTCTCTCTTTCGCACGAACATACACATACACACACGTGCGTACGCGCATCTTCCTTTCACTCTCTTTCTCAAATTGCCGTTTTTTTGTCTACCCCTCTTCTCCTCTCTCCACTTTCCTCTTCTGATTTCGCCACGATTCCCATCCTCTATCACCCCCCCCCTCCCCGTCCTTCCCCAACTCCCCTGTCCCTCCCTTCTTTGATTAAGTTCTCATGAACACTATACCT
>NC_051409.1:15163756-15163919 GCF_015228065.2 Penaeus monodon | reverse complement strand
TTCGGTCTGACGTCAGAGAACAACCTTTGATCGTCGGTGAACAATACCTCCCACGCCCCTATACGCCCCCCCCCCCCACTGCACTCTCACCCCCATACCTGTCCTTTCTTCACCTCTCCCCGTTCCAAATCATATTCACTCTTTCCCTCTCTTTTCTTTCTTT
>NC_051409.1:15162181-15163697 GCF_015228065.2 Penaeus monodon | reverse complement strand
GGCTTCCGTATTCCTTAGAAATAGTATAATTACAAGAGCTCGTGTATTCATGAAGTCGAAAATTACACAAACTTGAATTACCTTTCCTTCACTAATCTCATCCAAAACGATAACGTCACACGAAATTATCGCATAAGCATATGTAAAGATTATTTTGCAAGTCTGTAACATACATACCACGGACAAAAATCTGAGGCTCCTAGTGATGGACTGAAAATTTAACACTGAACAGGTGGTTGAAAGTCTTTATTGAAGCTAGCGGTTATACAGGTGGTTGAACGTCTGTTTAATAAGAGGCTGGAAGTTGGTGCAACGAGGGGGATAAAAGCTGAACTGGCGATTAAAGTCTATCTAACAGGTGGCTGAGAGCTAATTAACAATTGGTTAGAAATCAGTTTAATGGGTTATCGATGGGATGACTTAACTGGTGATCTAATTTAACAGGTGGTAGGTGACTGTTAAACGGGTCGTCATGCAGTGGTTCAAAGTTTTTCAAACAGATGGTTGAAAATGTAATTGCAGAGAAAGTCAAGAGTTAATCAAAATGATGTATTGAGGGAATCTAACGACACAGCCAACAGGTGGTTTCTGATATTTTGTTGCAAGTGGTTGCGACAGGTGGCTGGACGAGCAGCGCTGGTTATTAGCGAGGAGCCCGCACACAAAATTACAACTCTGAGGCAAACGCACCCACTTGCTGTGCAAAAGGCTTCACAAATTAGCTTTTCGGAGCGACAGACCATTGCTAATGGAGAAGGGGGGGGGTAAGAGAGAGAGGGAACAAGAATTGCTGTCTGTGTGTTCGTCATTTTGCTGCGATACTTAGCAGGGCTCATATCACTTTTGCCAATATTGATTAAACAAGAAAAGGTCGCGCATAGACGAAAGATAATTACAAAAAAAACTAACAAAAAGCAAAATACATACTAAAAACTCCGATTCACTCTTCAAAAACAGAAACAATATCAAGACAATCCATTCACAACCACCCTCCCCCCCTCCCCCCCTTCACTCTCCCACACCCAAGCTGACGAATCGCGGGTGACCTCACGCGCGTGACCTCATCTGACCCCTCCCTCGCCTCATGCTACACGTGACCCGACCTTTTCCCCCCTCCCCCCCCCCAAAGCCTGTGTACCTGGCGAAACCTCTAAAGGGTTGAGGAGGGGGAGGGGGGAAGGGGAGAGGGTATGCTAACGTGGGCAAGTGTGGTACATAATGACGTTGTTGTTAGCGCTGGTTTGTTTGCTTGTTTGATGCTGTTCTCGCAATTTACCCTAAAAGTAGATTTTTTATGTGTGTGTTCTTTTATTACCAATTCATTCCATATTGCCGTTGTTCTTCCGTTTATTTCACCTTCTCTCTCTTTTACTTCTCACCCTACCCACTCCCTTCCTATCACCCCCTTTCCCTTTTGCAAACAAACAACACAAGGTACTGCATATTGCAAGCATGCAACTGTAGCATGCCATAGTTTGTGTCTACTTGATTGTATATGCGTGCGAGTGGGCGTCTT
>NC_051409.1:15161406-15161543 GCF_015228065.2 Penaeus monodon | reverse complement strand
TCACGACCCAGGAAACTCAACCCAAGCCGTGCATAGCAAATAAAAGGTCGGTTACAACAGCAAGAGGAAGCGGTCACACACACACGTGTTACAGCCCCGCCCCCCCACCCCCATCCTAGACCCCAGTCCTCAAACCG
>NC_051409.1:15160741-15161216 GCF_015228065.2 Penaeus monodon | reverse complement strand
CATTATCTTGCATATCCCTGATGCCTTTAGTAGCGACGCCAGCCGTGGATTTCAAAACCCACGTGGATTTTTTCGGGTGTGGGTGAGGTGGGGGTGGGGGGAAAGGGGTCGGGGAGGGGTGGGGGTGGGGGGGAATGCGTCGGAGAGGGGTGGGGTGGCGGGGAAGAGGTGGGGTGGGGGGAAGACGGGGGGATGGGTGGGGGGTGGCGGGGTAGGAGTGGTGGGGACCTTCTCTCTTTCGAAACTGAACTCGGTCAAGCGGAGGAATGGAAATAGCTACATGTGCAAGTCTGGACTAATAGATGCGCACATACGGGAATGTTGACGTGCAAATACATTTATACGTACATGCATATTGATGTGAAGACAGACACACGCTCAGCCAAGAGCAATTGGAGCACAGAACATATAGGGAGTAATTAAGCTGTGTACGTATGCATTCACATACCTCCATCTATTTACTCCTGTGCCTCAG
>NC_051409.1:15160156-15160680 GCF_015228065.2 Penaeus monodon | reverse complement strand
TACACGCCACCCCCACCCACACCTACCCCGACACACGTATATCTAAATCTATATCTACCTACATACACATCCATCTGCCTACTTATACATGTATGTAAGTCTGTACGCACGAATATATGTACATACAACATAAACCGGAACCAAACACCCGATAAAAGCAGCCACAGATTCCAGCGGCCCATGAAACGCGACCGATCGCCATTTAGCGACAGGAAGCAGTTGACGGCGGGGCGATCGGCGCTCCTAATGAACCCCGCCCAGGAGCCCAACCCTTCGACGCCGAGGGCAGCCACATCGCCTCGCGGGGCCCTCTGCACACAGGAGGCAAGGGAGGGGAGGGAGGGGGAAGGGAAGGGAGGTAAGGGAGGGGAGGAAGAAAGGAGGAAAGGAGGGAAGGGAGGGGAGGAAGAAAGGAGGAAAGGAGGGAAGGGAGGGAAGGCAGAGAAGAGAGGGGGGAGGGAAGGGAGGGAAGGAGGCTCATCATAGTATGAGCGCATGTAAATATATTCCCAGTGTATGTGTAA
>NC_051409.1:15159947-15160111 GCF_015228065.2 Penaeus monodon | reverse complement strand
ACAGCCTAAAGATCTGCATTTGCATCAATTTCCCACCTCGTTCGTCGACACCCGCCGTCCCCAAAACTGTGGCTCCGAAACCGCACGCCGCTCGTCCAAGGGACCTGTACGGCTCAGGCAGCCTCCATAAAAGGTACAAATTACCGTACAAAAATAAGAGATGG
>NC_051409.1:15159631-15159711 GCF_015228065.2 Penaeus monodon | reverse complement strand
AAACACAAAATAAAAAAAAAACAGTTACGCAGCGCATGTTAAAATAACACCGCGGTAATTTTGATATGCATAAGTACAAC
>NC_051409.1:15159040-15159182 GCF_015228065.2 Penaeus monodon | reverse complement strand
TTCCGAAACAGAACCAAGAGAGAAGCGTCTGTTCAGTGGAGAAGAGAAGCCGAGACAGCGGAAGAAGAGAAAACGATAAAAAAGGCAAGTTTAGTAGAGAGCCGTGCGTAGGTGTTCTTTGAAGACGCGATTGATGATCAGA
>NC_051409.1:15158066-15158340 GCF_015228065.2 Penaeus monodon | reverse complement strand
TTACGACAGCCAGATAGTGCCATAGAATGAGTACATATGTGGGCTTTGTGTACCTAGGCCTATATTTTAGAGTGCAAGAACTTTTAAGAGAGAGAGTAATCATGACTACAATCAGTGACATATAGGATGACATTCTGCCCTCTCCCCAGTAAAGACAAAAAATGCAGTCTGAGTCACAGGAAACATTGTTAAACAGCACACATGGCTGTGGAGCAACACTCCAACATCCTGTCCAGAAATGCCCCTAAAACAACCATCCAACAGTAACCATCCA
>NC_051409.1:15157736-15157958 GCF_015228065.2 Penaeus monodon | reverse complement strand
AACTTTCCTTCCACTTCTACTCTCAAAGGTAAAGGCAGACCATGTACATAAAATCAAAAGCAGTGGAGGGCCACATGTGGGGATGGGACTGTTCACTGTGGTCTGGCCGTGTGTGTGAAGAAACTCTCTCTTCTCAAACTGAAAGTCCTCTGCTCTATTTATCAAAAGGACCATGTGTATGTACATAAGACTATTATCTACATCCATAATTATAACTTTTTC
>NC_051409.1:15156818-15157367 GCF_015228065.2 Penaeus monodon | reverse complement strand
CTTATTCATCTCATTATCAAGTCTTTTTTTGCATCCAACCTCAACCACTGCTCTTGACACTTAAACTCTTCTTGCTTTTCATTATCATTCCATTAGCACATGGCCTCATACTTCATGCTCACCCTGCCCACTCTCCCTATACTTGTCCTCCCTCCCCTTCCCTCCCACACTCCATACACTCAACAAACACAGTGCTGTTTCTACTGACCTGTCTCCAAAGCACTTTTTCCAAAAATCTGCTGCGTCGCCCTTGGTGATCCGGAACTGGTCGCCCGCAAAGGAGCCCTGGGGGAAGGTGGCCTTGAGCTCTGACAGCATGTGCGAGAAGACCAGTGAGAGTTTCGTCAGGTTGCGCCTGTAGTGCGAGCTCTCATCAAACATCAGTTCCTTGCCCTCCTTGAAGAGGCGTAGCGCCTGCTTGCACTTGCGCATCATGTTCTCCACAAAGACCTGAGGAGGGGAGGCAAAAGGTTGTAGGACGAGGGTTTAGGGAGGAAGTGGAATAGGTGGAGTGGGAAGGATAATGGACGGGAGGGGAGTAGTAAGAAA
>NC_051409.1:15156536-15156704 GCF_015228065.2 Penaeus monodon | reverse complement strand
AGTACAGGATGACAGAGGATGCAGGAAGAGGGCAGAAATGGAGAAGGAAGCGGAAGGATGGGGGTGAGCAGAGAGAACAAGAAAATAAAATCAATTCACATAAACTGTCTGATTAATAAATCAAACATTGAATATCTATAACAAATTAAGTTTCATGTTCACCCTTTG
>NC_051409.1:15153530-15154142 GCF_015228065.2 Penaeus monodon | reverse complement strand
ATGAAACTAGATTCATGAACAGAGGTATCTGAAATATGGCATGTATTTCTGAACAAAAGCATATTTAGATTCAGGATGGTTTCATTTTCACTTCACAGATTATGCAGCAGATTCAAGGCCTGAGGTTCACAACCATCCTCTAAACAGAAGTGTATTCTTAATCTTGAAATTTATACTCATAGCTCTTACTCCCACACATTGCTAATAATATCAGATTTACTTTAAGAAATTTTAAGGAAACTAATGTACAAACAATGGAGGCAATATTAGCAAAAGATCCTTAACAACAACAATGCTGAGTCACATAAAAAAGCATAAAAATAAACCAAACTAAATGAATTATGAAGAATCTATATGCATTACATTCAGCCTCTTGCTATTAATCATATATTCTCAAATCTTCTTCCAATGATTAGTTCATTTCACTCCCTCCCTTACCTTAAAATAACCTCTCCCACTCAACATTTTCTTCTGAAAGCTCTATGTATATATCAACTCATTTTTTACACACTAGAGAAAAATGCATGCTTCACTAATTGCATTTAGTGTAAAATGTGAAGCAAGATAATGATTGCTTTATCTTCAGTAAGTGACTGTTTACCTAAAATCACC
>NC_051409.1:15152835-15153431 GCF_015228065.2 Penaeus monodon | reverse complement strand
TCCATACAGCTTAAACCTACTATATTTACATTTTATCATTAAAAATTATTGCAACTAGATTACACCTACAATCAAATGAATTATTCAGAGGCTGTTACTGACCTACACCAATTGATAAACATTATCATGTGATAAGAACTTTGCCAATCTCATGCATCATACTTTGATTAGTTAATTATAACTATGACATTTATTTAGAATGTTGCACTCAACAAAACTAGCATCAAACTATCTTTATTTCATTACCATTGATAAAATATTTCCTATTATTTTCATGTCTTTAGTGACACCCACATCATCTACTGGCTCACAGCATGGCTTTTGGTGCACACAATCATGTGAAATACAATTATATATAAAAATGCCTAACATGGATCGAAAGTGTCTTTGATTTCCTTTCTCGTATACTATCACAATATTCTCATCATCAATACACTAAAACTCCAATAATTTATACAAAATCATACCCTCATCAATACACTAGTGTTACCAATAGATGATGGGTAAAAATTAACAAAACGATCTGCACACGTCAAATGCTAAGTCCTCGACTCCAACAAACAAGTGAATGAACGCCATCCTAAACAACTAAATTA
>NC_051409.1:15151878-15152704 GCF_015228065.2 Penaeus monodon | reverse complement strand
CCGTTCTTTGGTATACTTTGACGGGAAAAAGTTTCGCTATCACTGACCTACACAAAACTTGTCATGGCTGCTCCACCTCTTGGCGCTCTTGCAAAAGCCAACTAATCTATACTACATCTATTCTGGCAAGATAGAGCTTGTAGAACCCCTGAAAATTATTGCCAACTAACAAAGTACTCTGAGCCATATTTTGCTCAAATGTACATGGTATAGGGTTATTGGTCTTTGCTGGAGATGAAAGTGTACGGGCCAGAGAGACAGTTTTACACTACACAATTACCTGGTTGGACTAAAATTATTGTTATTCTATCACAGAACACATCAAATTTCAATCACTATAAGTGTGTGAGTAGCTCCTGCCTATATAACACTCAGAAGGTTCACCTAATCTTCACTAAAACACGTTTTTACATAACCCAAACTACCATATCCGCCTTGCACACTCCATAACACACTACTCCTAAACCGAAGCTTTGCATACATATACTGTACATGCATACAATGAAGATTTTGTTGCATTTTCCTCAAAATCCTGTCTCAAAACCACACCTTAAAGGATAACTTCAACATTCCTTCGGAGAACGATATCAAACGGCACACACAAGAGCAATTTTCTGGTATACAAACAACCTTTGCAGTTAGATAAAAATTATAAAGGATATTGCCTACATTATCCCTCCCCCCCAAAAAAAATATATCTATATTTAATCCAAAATATACTACCAATTCAAACATGAAACCAATTTTTTTTTTAAATAAGTAAAGACAAATAAAACCTTTTTAACAAACCCCCTCCTCCCCCGTCTTTAAAATTCAGATAAAGGTG
>NC_051409.1:15151750-15151849 GCF_015228065.2 Penaeus monodon | reverse complement strand
TTATCTCCAAATGGAAAACACAAACCCACATTATTTACAAATATCGAAATAAACAGGACAAAATCCCCCTGACCGCCATGCCCTAAAAAACTACTTCAC
>NC_051409.1:15150553-15151451 GCF_015228065.2 Penaeus monodon | reverse complement strand
AATTCCCGCATTCCCTCCTCGCAAACCCCTGCCCGACCCCGAGGAGGAACCGAGCGGCCGCCGATAAAGAGGGAGATAAAAAGGCTGATAAACAGGAGGTAAATAACAACAGAACGCTCCCCCCCCCCCCGAGGGCTCGCCGTTTCCTTCGGGCGAAACGAGGGAGAAACGGTGATAAGCCCCGCGAAATAGTGAGAGGAATGGTCAAGGGAAATGGAAGAGAGGGTGATAAATGGCAGAAAATAGCAGAAATAGCGGTGGATTTCGGTGTAAATAAGGTAAATCGGGCTTGTGTCAGGTGTCACGGGGCGAAGGGGAGGGCACCGGGCACGAGACTCACCTTGAAATACTCGTTATTGTTGAGGGTGTGGAGACTGTTCTCGTATTTGGTGTAAATGAGCCTCAGGTGCTGGTAAGTGTCGGGCAAAATATCCAAGATGAAGGGAGGCGAGTTCTTCAGGTTCATCTTGGTCTGCTGGCACTGCTTTACCACTTTGTCCATGAGCTTCCAGGTTTTCTCTAGGGTCCGTCTGTCTATGACGAGCTTGGGCGGCGCCATGGCATCGGCGAAAGCCCCGTGGAGCCGCGAGATGAGCGAGGAGATGTTCTTGGGCTGCCCGTGGCGAGGCTTGCCGCTCGTCGCCATCTTGGAGTGCGCGCCAGGGCGGCCAACCCTCCCGCGCCTCGGGATTTGTGAATGGGCGGCCGGGGGATTTGTGCACGCGCCGGGGGTGGGGATTATGGGGAGTGGGGACGGCAGGTCGGGCTGGGGGAAGGCCCGAGGGCCAGGCAGGAGACGGGAAGCAGCGTTGGGGGGGGAGGTGTGCCAACACTCCCGACGCGACAGGGGATTTATGAATGAACGCGGTCGTGGGGGGGGAGGGGGGGATTTTGGATT
>NC_051409.1:15149747-15150491 GCF_015228065.2 Penaeus monodon | reverse complement strand
GCGGCGCTGGGGGGAGGTAGGCCAACACTCCCGGCGCGACCGGGGATTTATGAATGAACGCGATGAGGCTCTCTTGTAAAAGGAATGGGGAATGGGGAGGGAAATCCCAGTTCGCCCGATTGACTGTGGGGGAGGAGATATGGAAAATCTCGGGACGGGAAGAGGGGAGGAAGGAAGAAGAGGGGAGAGGAAGTTAGAGGTTGGCGAGCTTAGGAACTTTTTTCGAAATTCCTTCCGATTAGGTAACAGCAGAATGTTATAACTGGAGGTTGATTTTGTTAATGTTTTTGCTAGGGTCACGAGGAGGACCAGTTGTGAAGCGAGGGAATATAATGGGTAAATGAAGGATGGTTGAGGTGTGCCAACCCTCCCGACGACACACGGATTTATGAATGAACGCGATCAAGATTTTGTCAATGGGAGTTTTAGTTGCTAATTGTTTAAAAATCATGAATGGGGGGAAGGGGGCGGAAAATGAGAATGCAGTGGAAGGGGCGGGAGGAGGGCGCGGGGCTTATGTGGTTATTTCTTGTTTCTCCTTCTATCTTTCTTCCATCCAGCGTTCTAATGATGGATTTTTCTTCGTTTCCGTTCTTCTTGTTCTCACGTTCGTGGGAGTTTATGCAGACGAAGGCGAAATGAAGCAAGTATTTCCAAGGCACGTGCGTGTATAGTTTCTCTTTTCCTTTTCTTCACAAATCAATAAACTAATAAAATTCAAATCACTCACAACGACGATTTCAT
>NC_051409.1:15149528-15149722 GCF_015228065.2 Penaeus monodon | reverse complement strand
CTAAGGTGGCTAAAGAATGTGCGAGAGAGGCCGAGAGACGCACATCCTCTCTCTACAAAGGCTACAAGTACACTGAGCTCTGTCACTTCCTGTCATTAGATAGTCATATCACAGCTGATATGAACAGGATTTGTCTTCTCTCTCGCGTTCTCATTCTCTTTTTTAGGGAGATTTATGTAAACATACACGAACGC
>NC_051409.1:15148639-15149419 GCF_015228065.2 Penaeus monodon | reverse complement strand
ACGTGGGGGAGAGGGGCGACTAATGATAGAAAAAGAAAAAAAGAGAGGAAGAGAGACGAGAGAAAGCTCGAGTTGCCATTTCACGTATTAAGTCGAAAGGAATTTGGCGTTTGAGTGCAATGAATGAAATAGTTCATGATCGAAAGGGTTGGTAGACCTAGAAGCGGTGTTTTGGGTCGAGGGAATGCGAGCGCTCGATTTCGGACCTTATTTCACGTGCGCAGAAGGGCGGTTTTGAGCGCGTTGCTTTGGTGAATGTGGTTAGCTTTCCCTATATCACTAAATTTTATTGTTATTTCTTTATTTTCTCGATGTGTGTGTCGTCTAAGCCTGAGTAGATATAATTTTGGCTAATGCAGGGGACTTTGCGTTTATAATGGCCAAGATTAGGCCTATTTACTCCTGGGACGAAAATATGCCAGGAATTTCATTCATTTTGCCTTCTCCCAAGGAAATTGATCCGCGAACAATGGTCTCTTTTGTAAAGAGACGAACGCTCGTAAAATCAGTAGCCAGAAAACGTGACTTTCTCTGAATGAACAGCAGGAGACAATTAATTTGGGTGCATACTTCAGTAACTATTTAGAATACAGCGTGTGGCATTACATAAATCACTTTGATAAATTTAGAAGTACAAGTGTGAAGTTGGAATAATTGTGTCAGGATTCTCGCGTGCGCACTTCGATACAAATTCTAGACCTTGCTTCGACACACATGCACGACGCACACACGCGCACATGGACAATGTATGTAGGAGTGCACGCATGCCGCAGCCCTCAA
>NC_051409.1:15146865-15147070 GCF_015228065.2 Penaeus monodon | reverse complement strand
GAATCTCTCTCTTCAGCAGAGGCGTCATCTGTTACATTCCGAACTCTCCCGCACAGAACGCACATCCACAACGTGTGCACCGCATGTGAGCGCACATGTCCATTGGTTCGTAACTAAGTATATGTGTTGTACTGTACATGGAAGTGCAGGCTACAGCTGCCATAGTTACAGGAAACTCACGCACGCCATTTTCTGTATCAGTAGG
>NC_051409.1:15146636-15146776 GCF_015228065.2 Penaeus monodon | reverse complement strand
GAGCGACTGACAGACAGATGATGAATAGTTAGAAATTTTAAATTATGTCTAATATAACATAATTATCATGTTTACAAAGAAATTTATGTTCAATGAACAAGAAGCTGGTCTGCATTTTCTAATCGCAAAACTATGTGTAT
>NC_051409.1:15146244-15146437 GCF_015228065.2 Penaeus monodon | reverse complement strand
GTCTGTAAGTGTAAAGTCATGAAGTATACATTATATTTACAGTCGACATCATAAACACTACTTACCAGCCAAAAGAAGAAGAAAAAAGAAACGGAACATGTAATCTCTACAGGGAAGATGACGGAATGGCAACTGATAAGGAAAATAATTAAATCATTAGTATATGTAAATTATGTACGGTAGATATCAGTTA
>NC_051409.1:15144679-15144900 GCF_015228065.2 Penaeus monodon | reverse complement strand
TCGCCGAAGAGAGGGATCGCGGGAAAGCAACATCCCAATTGCAACATTATGGCCGCCCACATCCGGGAAATCTGGCAAAAGGTTCCGCAAAAAGGGATTTCCGGTTCACTGTGTCAAGATACATAGCTTATTGAAAATAGGGAGCGAAGGGGTGGGGGTGGGGGAGCAGGTGGAGAGAAGGTTACGCTGACACGCGGGAATCATGTACGTATCACATGCAA
>NC_051409.1:15144402-15144551 GCF_015228065.2 Penaeus monodon | reverse complement strand
GTATGCATGTACAGACACATTTATTGGAAATCATATATACAAAAAAAAAATTACTCTATTCTTTTAAAAGTTGATTTATGGAATCATCTACTTAAATTTCTGACATCAGAGAAAATATAGGCTTTCTAATCCCTCTCTCTCCCTCACAC
>NC_051409.1:15143999-15144380 GCF_015228065.2 Penaeus monodon | reverse complement strand
AATATATATTTTTATTTTTTTCCGTGATTAACTGATGAATTGTAATTCTAAGGAAGTAACAGTGATGATGCCTTAGAAGAAGGTTCATTTACGGAGAAATGTAGTTGGAAGTTATAGAAAGGATATTTTAAATCATTACTGTTAACGAGGAAGACGAAAACCAGGTAATGTGTTGAAAATCTACGGCATTTGTTTGTCGAGTTTCATAAACGATATTAATCATCGCTTCTTCGGTCTCTTGGCTAAGATCAGTGTAAAAAAAGATCCTATTCAACTGAAATTTCAAAATCATTGAGATACTACATGGAGATTCAGAGGCTGTTTAAGTGATAATTAGGCAAAAAAAGGGGGATTTTAGCAGTCAGTACCCATGTACCCATG
>NC_051409.1:15142888-15143499 GCF_015228065.2 Penaeus monodon | reverse complement strand
CCCATGTAGAAGTTGTGTGCCACGACCGAAGCCGCGAGACACATATTACTCACACGCTGCATTTTATTGGTAATCGAAACGGAATTCGAGACGCTTCATTGTAGGTTTGATCCTGGTTTCATAATCCGAAAAATAAGACCTTTACCTTATATTCCTCAGACATGCATATATGCTGGTGCAAATATGTTGTTGGTTTCGAAACAATAAATACTGCAAGAATTGTTGGATACTCATTTGGGCATTAGAAGAATATCAAATTAAATTAAAGTTCGATTTCTGTTTCATTGATCATTTTTTAGTGGTTTACGATAAAACCAGTATGTTGCAAAAAGGGAAACAGATAAAACGTAAAATATATGAGTATGGCCTTCCAGACTAACTAGAAGTTTGAGACCTGTGACCATTCCTTAAACAGACAAAACGGTTAACAACTGAAGAATCTAAAAGGTCTTTGTTTTTAAAATTGACCTTGAATATTGAACGGTATTACGAGATTGCTTTATTGCAGGAAAGACATGAGTGTATATAGATTAAGTTTATAAATTAGCATAATTAACGGTTATGTTATCATAATGTTTATGATAATGGTTGTCATCATGAATGAAATCCAG
>NC_051409.1:15142542-15142761 GCF_015228065.2 Penaeus monodon | reverse complement strand
ATTTTGTCCTTTCGTGTTGTGAATGTTATGGTGGTCATCATCGCTCCACTGCATTGTTGATGTTGCTTCCGTTATGACTGAAAGTGCATTATTATTATCACTTTTCTTTTTCATATATATTATGGTTCTTTGTTAATTTTCATTTAAGTATTGTATGTTTTCATCATTTTTGTTTCTATGAATATGTATATAGCTTTGAATAAATGTTCCCTCCCCTTC
>NC_051409.1:15141943-15142502 GCF_015228065.2 Penaeus monodon | reverse complement strand
TTTAGATTACTTATTTACACGTCCTGTTATCGTACATTAAATATAACAAAAACGTTATGTAATATAATGACGAGTATAGCAGTAAGTCTGTGTTTACCATGTGGAGCATAATTCTTGAAACAAAGGACCCATGTGAACTATCTCTTAGACCTGTCATTGATAAGTCTGTATAATGCAGATATTATTTAAGTGACACGGAGGGATACGAACCCGAAAAAAAAGATATTTGGAATTATCTACATAAGTTTTTTGATATATCTCTATATACTGTGTATGTCACTGGTGGTTGTTCCTTTGCTCAACTGAAATAGTTTTCTTTTTTATCAGAAATTATTGGTTCATTATGGGAAGGGATGAATTATATATCTGGCGTAGACTCTAGTTTAATCCGTTTGAAAACACACACACAAAGTATATGCATATATAAGAATTATTTTCACACGCAGACATGACTGGATATTTGATTTGGGTGACTGGTTTGTGACGAACTGCCTGTCCAGGTCTTGTTTGCAGTGATTCTACCTGTTTCTGATTGATGGTTTGTACCCTTCCTTTTCGA
>NC_051409.1:15141526-15141833 GCF_015228065.2 Penaeus monodon | reverse complement strand
CGAAAAAGATCCACGAAAGAATAATATGAGACAAGGAGAGGGTAGGTATAGGTATTCCCCGTGCTTTAACAAACAGGGTCAAAGAAGAATAGATAGCATAACACGATGAATATATAAATGTGAAACACACTAACAGGAAAGATTTCGTGGCGTGAGTTTTGTAAATGCCAGGAGATAAATGCCTGACTGAGAAAAGGAAACGAGATTAAGCGTCACATGAAATTGCCTGTACAGTCAGTGTTGACGGTTCCTTTATTTATATTAAACTAGTAGCATATAAATAAACGAACGGAAAATATACGGATGA
>NC_051409.1:15141330-15141443 GCF_015228065.2 Penaeus monodon | reverse complement strand
GCCCCCCAAAAAATCATAACGAAAATGCGCAACAATTTATAAAGCCAGACAGCCTGATTAAATCAATGACAACCATAAATACTTGTTTTACGCTTGAAGAGTTGGCACAGTAA
>NC_051409.1:15141222-15141301 GCF_015228065.2 Penaeus monodon | reverse complement strand
CGTGTGACACAGGACAGGATTGACTCAACTTACTCGTATCACATCCGGTCTGTGGGTCATGAAGGCCTTGGAGTTGGCT
>NC_051409.1:15140868-15141166 GCF_015228065.2 Penaeus monodon | reverse complement strand
AGATTGCCGGCTCGGATGACTACCACACTTTTAATGTCAGGGTTGTAATGTTCCATGGTTGTGAGAGAAAGTGTGGGCCCGGTGGATGAGAGGACGCTTATAGGTTGCTGGTTTGTTGTTTATCCTGGTTCTTCGTTCTTCTTAAATCATGTCAAAAGTAATTTTATAAAACTAGGGAGTAATGATAGTAGACATTGGTGTGTTTTGTGTTTGTATATGCGTATATTGTATTTCAGAATATCACTATATTATCTGCATGTATGGACATTGCAAGGTGGTGAAACAGGGAGAAGGGGGA
>NC_051409.1:15140536-15140768 GCF_015228065.2 Penaeus monodon | reverse complement strand
TCTCCCCTTTTCCTCTCCTAATCATTACTGTCAGTCTGAACCGTAAATACCTGAGTCAGCGTTCTTGGAAGAAAGTCTGATAGACCTAAAGTTCAGTCCAAAGAACTTTCAAGTCAATAATTACAATAGCATTTCCGATTTGATAACAGTTCAGTACACAGTGGCGAATTTTGGTCGAGATGATTTTATATGACGATTTATAATATTTGCCGATTTTTAGATGTATCAGTTA
>NC_051409.1:15140158-15140351 GCF_015228065.2 Penaeus monodon | reverse complement strand
AAGATATGATATAAGAGTGGAAGGAAGCCGTATTTAAAAGCTGTAGTTCAACTTTGCCATTAACATGACTCCCACAGTAACATGTACAGTTTAAACCTTTGTTTAGAAAACATTTATGTTTCAGTGTAATTCATCTGTTCCTGTTCTTAGTAGATAGAGAAATGAAGAAAAAAAAACGAATGGTGTGTAAGTT
>NC_051409.1:15137573-15138312 GCF_015228065.2 Penaeus monodon | reverse complement strand
CCTCAGTGGGAAGCCTAAGCCGGCGACTATTTAATAATCTGAACATTGTGTTTACAACTGTTCTTTTATTAATCGTTACTTTAGGCGCCTGAAAAACAATTTCGACCCCAAAATTGTAAACCATTATTTTTTTAAGAATAGAATGAGAATGTTATAAGATCAATATGATATCTGCTCATTAAAAACAGTACTTGCTTGTGTCTTGCGAAGCCTAAGTCAGCTAGAAACATCCGGACAATGTGTTTACATGCCAGAGCCTGACTTGTTTCTTGCATGTTTCTTCATGTCAGAAACTAGCAGGCAATTTGTTCAGTTTTTGTCTTTATTTAGTATTTATTTTTATTCTTCTGTGTCTCTCTCGTGCCTTCCTTTGCCGAAAAGTTCATAGGTCCGAGGAAAATTCCTTATTTTTTTTTATGGATTTCGGGCCCTTGTCATGAATCACCATGGATCTCATGACCTTCTTGTCGGTTATTCTACTCATTCACTCGGCTCTTTACTTCACGGATCAGTTTCTGAAGGTGGGTTGATATCTATGAGTGTAATGACAACTTCATGTCTTCTGAAGAAAGAGAGTTAACTTTGAAGTTAGTTACTTTAGATCATCTGTTTATTGTTGTTGTAACTTCCCTTGAAATGAGGAAATTAATAAATTTTGTGTAAGTTTGACCAGAAGTTTTGGTCATAAGTGTAAAGTAAGGGAGCATAGCCTAGCTTCATCTCCCAATTTTGCCCAGCC
>NC_051409.1:15136606-15137488 GCF_015228065.2 Penaeus monodon | reverse complement strand
AAAAGGAAACCTTTCAAATAAGATTTAACCTAAGAATAAAGTAAAACAAAATTAATTTTATTTTGTTTTATTTTGCTGGGCTATTTGAATGTTTGCAAATGGATGGTCTTTTGAGCATCTTGCAAAGAAGTTGTGGTTCTAGTTACCCTTGACGTGCCCAAAGATTTTCACCACTGATTTTGATGACATTAAGATCTGACATGCACACTAAATAAATAAGACCAAAAATTACTGTGAAATATGTAAAGAAAGCTTTCATGAAACCCATGGGAAATATAGAATAAATAACTCTTGATGCTGATATTATAGTAGCATAATGAAAGTTGACTCCTATACTTTTGCTTCTACTATTCCCTCAGAATTTGATAGTTATTGTATTAGTAATATTTGTATAGGCCTATACATAGTTTAAAAAATATATACAGTTTAAGTTGGACAGTACAAGGAAATCATAAGAGTATTGAATTCATCTTTGGTAGCAAAACAAAAAAGAAAGATGTATTTGATCTATAAAACAGTTAAATTAGGATTATTTTTATCACCGTGATCATATATTTCATGTGTTCAGTTTCTAGACATCCCGGGTAATTTTTTATGAAACAAGTTATCAATCCATGGGTGGATGATTGTTAGCCTTTGCCAAAGTGCCAAAGGCCTGGTGGCCATAGTAAGCACTTGACAACATCTGTCACCATATCCATTTATTTTAGTATTTTTCAGTTTGCAACAATTGTTCTTAAAGAGGAATATTGTAGAACTCACTGATGTATTGATTCCACCTACTCTATATTGGGCTACTTATATTGTGTTACCAATCTTAGAAAAAGGCCCTCATGGAGATAGAGATAAACAGGTGATTCTCTTTAAAAAGGAAAAGAAGAC
>NC_051409.1:15135957-15136472 GCF_015228065.2 Penaeus monodon | reverse complement strand
CATATGCATATTCTGGTAAGAGTAAGTGTGCAGACCACTTTTGGGATATTCTGCCAGATAGAGAATAACTCCAATAATAAATTTGCTGAATGTAACCTACGGTATGTTGTAGAAGTTCATTGACCTTTGCTAATGCACCAAAGGTGGAGGCCATGGCAGTCAAAGAATTTGTGTAGGCAGATGCTGTGATCCTGGGAATGAGCTAACCATGATTATAACTGCTATTAATGACTTTCTTACTATGATTATCATAGTCATTGTCATTCATTGGTGAAGGATGTTATATGCAACAGAAAATGGGTACTTTTTTCTATTTCTGGCTTTTGCACCTGCTGCCCCCAACCAAGTGCTTGCACTACTTTCTACTTTCATTCATTCCTGCATGTGCTTTAAAGGTTTTTCAGTTGTTAGACTATATATTTTTCCCATTCTCTTTTCACGTGTGTGTGAGCCATATTAGCTGATTTATCTTTTTCTTATGCACATTCTCTATATCCTAGACAGAGTTTGTTGTC
>NC_051409.1:15134788-15135157 GCF_015228065.2 Penaeus monodon | reverse complement strand
GCCTTTAATTCAATGAGTAGGGTCAACAGGTAAGGCTAAGCACATGTAGTAATTACCCTGATAATTAAGGGCCATAATATCAGCTGACTTATTACATTATTACCTGTGATTCCTCTCCTCTCAAAGCCATTCCTCTCATTCCAGTCATGCCTCAACATTCCGTACATGTATTTCTTGGAGAATGTAGGGCTCACAGTGCGTCCTCTACAGCTCCATTGGTTCACCACGGCATTTAACAGAGCGGTGACCAAGTGGGCATTATGGAGGCCCAGGTTCTTCAAAATATGGTTCACGTAAGTGAATTCTTGTGCGTTGTATGTGAGGTTGATTGCTAAATTTACATAAGATGTTGATACTTAAAGTCTTTCA
>NC_051409.1:15133459-15133525 GCF_015228065.2 Penaeus monodon | reverse complement strand
CCTCGTATGTGTGCTTATTAGAATGGTTTACAAATTGTGAGTGAGTAGATGTTAGACAAAATACCA
>NC_051409.1:15133195-15133434 GCF_015228065.2 Penaeus monodon | reverse complement strand
CAGAATTGGAGCAATGGTAGTGGGCTTACTTCTCTTGCCTTCCATTTTCCTTTTGATTAGTGGATTAATCAACTATTTTCGCCCAGTCGCTGATCAGTCGGTCCAGGCGTTGCAACCAATTGTAAGTTTTTCCCTCCCTGGGATGAATATTTGACCCTGAATATTATAAGAGAGAGAAAAACAGATGTTCATTTTTGACTTGTTTTATTCTAAAGTATTTAGAGTACTTTTTGTTACTT
>NC_051409.1:15132834-15133059 GCF_015228065.2 Penaeus monodon | reverse complement strand
GATATAGATAAAGATAGAGATGTAGATGCACTTATATATTTATTATTTGTATTTCTTTACAGGTCCCTGGTGTAAACTTACCTATTAAAGAGTTACCTTATTATTTTGCAACTTTACTAATTGCATCAATCATTCATGAAGCAGGACATGCTATTGCAGCTGTGAAGTAAGTAATGTTTTTGTTAATTTTGTTGATCTTGAATAATTCTCACCAAAAAGGTCCAT
>NC_051409.1:15131099-15132379 GCF_015228065.2 Penaeus monodon | reverse complement strand
GACTACATAGGGATCTGTGTATCAAATAAAGTTTTAATCTCCTTTAACCAGCTATAGTTCTGCTTCTGCTTCCATCATTGTTACTGATTGTGCTTTCAGTTCATAAATATATGATAGTTGATGTGTGTTTTAAGAAGATTTGTTGAAAAGTGTACCAAAATTGTAAAGTATCATGAAGGTGTCATATTTTTTTTAATGCAAATTACAAATTATGATATGTGATTTATTCATGATTTAAAATTTATATTGAAATATTTCCAGAATAGCTTATCACAAACATTTTAATTTCTTTTTTGCTTATTGCAGGGAAGATGTCCATGTTAACGGCTTTGGATTTGTCCTTATGTTCATCCTTCCAGGAGCATTTGTTGATGTTCCAACAGAAGAAATTCGCACTCTTACCCCTTTCAGACAGTTAAAGGTATGTCACTGTTGATTCACTAAGTCTCAAATTGAGTTACCTTAACAAAAACTCACACAGTGAGGCTTCCTTGTGGCTTGACAAAATTATCAACTTATTCCAGATCCTGTGTGCTGGTGTGTGGCATAACATTGTTCTTGTTCTACTTGCTGTGGCACTGGGTCTCTCCGTCCCCTACATTCTACAACCCCTGTACATTCATGGTCGTGGAATGACTGTTTTGTCATTGACACAAGTAAGATGAAGTGTTTTTATGATAATGAGGAGATGTGTGACTTATAATAAATATGTATAAGTGTAATTTTAAGTGGTTATGTGAGTTGTAGCTATGAAATATGATAATGTAATATATAAAAAAAAACTTTCTTCATTAATAGGCACCACACCATGTCTTTCATGCAAAAATACACTTTAAAGAAAAAAAAAATAACAATTTATCCCCTATCTTCCTCTTCCTTCAGGAATTCCTCTTCCTTCAGGACTCCCCTGCCAGAGGTCCCACAGGACTATCCACAGGAGACGTGATCACTGCACTCAACAAGTGTCCTGTTAGAAGCATGGAGGACTGGAGGGAGTGTCTTGTGACAAGTATTAAGTCTGACCAAATGGGTTTTTGTGTTCCCGAATCAGTGGTGCATACATATGACGAGACCATACACCATGGTGAGTTCTAAGAGGTTGTTCTTTGGAGCTCTTAGGTATTCTTGGCATTCCTATGCATTCATTGGTATTCTTTGTGGGAACTGTTGGTTGAAGTCTGCAGTGTTTTTTTAGTGTCATGTGGTGATTTATACACTTCTTGATTTATAAATATCTTAAGGGAAGATATTTTTCATGTTCAATATTTGTTGGTGTTCTC
>NC_051409.1:15129313-15130621 GCF_015228065.2 Penaeus monodon | reverse complement strand
TCAGAGCTCCTTAGACTATGCTCTGTGGTGTGATTCATTGCTCATTAGAGAGGAATTCTGTGGTCTACTTTAGTGTTCTTTGGAGATTTTGTGTTTAGATTATTGGTAAGTTCTCACATTCTTCATTGTGCATTATCATTCCTACCATAGTCATTTCTAAGAACAATTGTTTCCTGGTGTTGCTTTTATTTTGTTATTATTATTTTTTTGTTTGACAGGTCGTAGTTTTCTTCAGTTTTCTTTAATGTTTTGTATTTTATGTGACCTTTGATTCATCAGCATTCTTTAACAATTTTAGTTTTACAGTTTTCATCAGAAAGGAAGGTTCAAAAAAATCAAATCAAGCCATCAGTAACAGAAACCATAGAAGTTACAGCAAATGCTGTGTCTTTATGCATAGTTGCTATTGTGATATATGTTTTAATGTTGATATTGGTACTTGTAATTTCCACAATGAAATTCTCTCTCCATGTTCTTTACCATGTTTTGTTATTCTTTGCATGTTTTGGTGTTTCTTAGTGTTCCTTACATTTCTTCTGTACTACTGTATATTTGTCAGTGTTCTCTTGCATTCCTCTTACTCTTTTTCTTGTAAATCTGTGGTGATTTGTTCTTACTTTGCTAGATGTTCTTGACAGATACATGTGAGGTTTTGGTGATGGCTTAGGTGTTTACTATTTATATTGTTTTAGCTGTTTGTATATGTATTTATTTTGTTCTTCTTCTTTGTAATGTTATTTTATTATTGGATGTGATTTTGTGCTGGGAGTGGTTTCTCGTAATTTACCTGGAATTCCAAATAAAGAGAGGGGATATGCCAGAATTTTCTTGTGATGTGTAATACTTTTTTATTTGTATTTTTCGTGATGTTTGAAATAATATCTAACTTGTTTTTAAAACCTTGTAGCCTTCAGAATGTGTGTTGCCTGAACATATGCAGTAAAAATCTTCATGTATGGGGAAAAAAAACCCTTGTTTATTTTTCTAAAGCAAACACAATGTAACAGATTAGAATGAAGGAAGAAATTTAAATAAAAAACAGAACAAAGGTTAGAACACGCATTTGCACAGGAGGGATGTATGAAGCTTGTTGTTTGCGATGAGTATGAAAGAATGAATGTAAATGTGAAAAAGTAAATGTTTCTTTTCAGCTACATAAGATAATGTTGAAATGGATAACAGAAGAGCAAAATGCTTCCTGCATGAAGACAAGGGAGCAAAAGGCTTTAAAACAGTGACTATTTTGATGTGCTTAAAGTTCTCCTGTTTGTTTATTGGGATTATTAATGTTTCTTGTGATTAGACATT
>NC_051409.1:15129053-15129248 GCF_015228065.2 Penaeus monodon | reverse complement strand
TTTAGGAATTATAGAGATATTTTTATTACAGAAAGTAGATAAATAAAAACAGATATTATGTATAGATATTAAAATGCATAAGTATAGAGAGATTAAAAGAAACAACACTTAACTAATATTTGACAATTAATATTTGTATTAATTCACTTGGAAATTGTCACTAATCTTTTATATGTATGATTTTTTTTCCATAAT
>NC_051409.1:15127710-15128460 GCF_015228065.2 Penaeus monodon | reverse complement strand
TCAACTCTTTACTTTGCTTTTATACTTTTCTCAATATTATTTATTAATTAATTTTTAGCCCCTGCATTTTGTTTGTCTGTCATTGCAGAGAATGGTCCATCAAGATAGTTGAGAACATGATATTGCACAAATTTTTCTAAGAATAGAGGTAAGAATAGTGGAAGTAGATTAATATGTGTGATCACAAGCAGATTATGAGATAGGTGTGCAGAGATGTTCGTGTTGAGACTGGATATTGTCTTTTAATCTGCTTATTTTGATATTTTCTGTTTTTGTTTACCTGTTTGTAATTATTTATTTATATGTTGTTTTTCTTTTCTTTCCTATTATTATGGTTTTTATTATGTTTTGTGTCCTCTCTCTTTTCTGTTCTGCTTTTAATCTGATCTTATTTTGATATTTCTGCATGTAAATGTCATCTGTGCTTAGTTCTGAACATGCATATGAACACCAATTTTTTTCTAACACAAGTGAATTAGAAATGCTAAGTCATAAAGCATCATAACATATAAAGTAGTGAATAAAGTAACATCATTTTTAGCTAATTAAGCAATGATTGCATGAAGTTGATCAGCCAAGCCTAATATTTACAGCATTTGAGGGTGCAGATGGATCAGTTCAGTGCTGCAGCGGGGACAGTGAAGCTCATCTGTGTTTTGAACTCCTCGAGGACCGGGACTCGGACAAGGGCGTGGCAGCCATGCAGCCATTCTCCTGCTTGCCTGCACGGATGGCCATATCATTGAGGTA
>NC_051409.1:15126083-15127666 GCF_015228065.2 Penaeus monodon | reverse complement strand
AAGGGTTTATTTGGTTTGTGTGATATGTGAATTAACTTGAGTTGTTGAAAGTGTTTTTTTTTTTCTCTCTGTTTCTCACTTGTCAGACTCTCATTTCTTAGATTTTATGTGTTTTCACTACATGGTTTTGTAGCTCAGGCAGAGGGCCTAATGATCCTTCAGTTTATTAAAATCAAACCTTTTTTGCCAGCACAAAGACATGTATCAACTCAGTGGCATGCCCAGCTGACAGCCACTGTTTAGCCCCATCGCTACGGAATGCCTCACGACTCCTGCAGATTACCCGACGAGGCCAGAAGGGGGAGCTAAAGGATGATGTGCTCTACCTAGGGCCACCAGCATACCTCTTTCACACAGTGACCCTAACCAGCTATATCCCCAAGTTCTCTTTTGTCCCCCTGACATGGCCTGGTACCCTGGAGACCCTGTGTGATTACATGATCAAGTTTTCAGGTGCTTTAGCAGTCCTGAACATGGTCCCAGTCCTGCACTTGGATGGTTATTGGATCTTTGGGGCTATGATTGATCTCTTCTTGGCCTCCAGGTGTGACCAAGTGACCAGAAGAATTGTTCATGTCATCGTCACAATAATGGGGAGTGTTTTACTATTCTTGAACATTGTGCTAGGCATTTGGAGTATCTTGTAGGGATGATAATAGTGTTCAATTTAGGCAGATTACTGTGTGTGTATATATGCTAGGTCCAGTTTTTATGTGAAGAGTCGGTATCCGCCTCAAGAAAGAAAAAGAAAAGCTCTCTAGTTCCCAGTTCTTTTACCAAAAATATGTACTTTGGTTCTGCCTTTGTGTGTTGAGTTAACATTAGTTATGGATTTTAGAAACTCAAAAAACACATACTCTTAATGTACAAATGCATCTGTGTATCACCTGACAAAAGTTGTGTAAACTGTGTTATTTTCAGTAAGTATTTGAGAATTTGCAAGTGAAAACAATATGATTAATGAGTGATGAGCTTGTTAGTTGGTGTGTTTAAATACAAACTATTAAGTTATGGGTAGATAGCAGAACATGATTTTGTGCCTTTTTTCTGCAGCATAGTTTATTATTTTTCCTCTCTTTTCTGTTATCAGAATAATTGAAATTAAAATAGTAGAATCATGATATTGCTGCTGCTAATATTAAAAATTTAAAAAAATGGTGGTGATGTGTATCATTATAATGTTTGTGGAATATGGCGATTATATTCCTGATATTCATGAGTAAACACAAAAAATAACATATTTTGTGTTTTATTTGATAAACAGTTTTAACAAGAAATTATCATGCAATGTTGAAGAATCATGATATCTTATTGTTGCAGTGCCATAGCAATATGAATTTTTTATCTTTCAAAAAGTAGATTTTGCTGGAATATTTATGGATTTATATAATGGGTGGTATTTATCTATATACTTTTATATTTATTTATCTAATTATTCTATTTTAAGTTTTTTACCTTTTGTGTATCTGTATATCTGTTTTGTGGAATTCATTTGCTGTATTGCTTTATTAAATTTGATTATTGCTTAGTGTGTAAATTTTTTGCAATGTTCATATTCGGGAAAAGTAGGTTTTAGAATCAAC
>NC_051409.1:15124238-15124503 GCF_015228065.2 Penaeus monodon | reverse complement strand
CTTTAAAAAGTGAATATTAACTGCAAAGGAAAGGATATTACTGATGATTATTAACCTGTGTGTATATTCATGTATGTGAATGCTTATTTGCTCTTCTGTGCGTCTATCTAAGATACTCCTTTCATCATTTACTAGTTGTGTTCATTTATTATTTTGTATTTTATTCATAATTATCATGAACATAATTGTGTGTTTGCTTAAAGGAACATGTTTATATGATAAATGTGCTCATATGTCTATACCATTATGGTATAACATGAGTATG
>NC_051409.1:15123414-15123813 GCF_015228065.2 Penaeus monodon | reverse complement strand
TGTTATTTTTTAATCTACTTGATGTTTGAAAAGTATACCCAGTATTACGAAGACTGAGATACGTCTTTTGTAGACCAGAGAGCGGATATTTAATAAGATTTGGGTATATTATGAACATTCATCCTATACATAAACATTTTGATGTGGATTTTTGCTGGAAATGTTTTTTTTTTTATGATTTAGGGAGGTGTAATAATTTGGAAAGATTCTTTTAGTTGGCTAATTTTTTTTTCTATAAATAATGCCAAAAATGACAATATTTGATAGCAATAAAAAAAGAGAAATGTAATATCTTGCTATTTTAAGGTTGCAACTGATTATCTTCTAATATTTATAATCAGTTTATTGTAATATAAAATATATGCATAAAATATTTAAATACTAGGAATCAGTGTCCTG
>NC_051409.1:15123258-15123381 GCF_015228065.2 Penaeus monodon | reverse complement strand
GAATATCTAAATGAATATTTCTAGTTAGCCTCATGTCATTTGTTATTATGCTGTTATATGCATTAAAGTGATACTATGATTACCTATGTTGTTTCTAATGCCTTTTTTAAAGTTCAACTGTGG
>NC_051409.1:15122140-15122549 GCF_015228065.2 Penaeus monodon | reverse complement strand
ATTTCAAGAGTATATTTTAATCTACTTGATGTTGAAAAGTATACCCAGTATTACAAAGACTGAGATACGTCTTTTGTAGACCAGAGAGCGGATATTTAATAAGATTTGGGTATAAAATGAACATTCATCCTATACATAAATATTTTGATGTGTATTTTTGCTGGAAATGTTTTTTTTTTATGTAATGATTTAGGGAGGTGTAATAATTTGGAAAGATTCTTTTAGTTGGCTAATTTTTTTCTATAAATAATGCCAAAAATGACAATATTTGATAGCAATAAAAAAAGAGAAATGTAATATCTTGCTATTTTAAGGTTGCAACTGATTATCTTCTAATATTTATAATCAGTTTATTGTAATATAAAATATATGCATAAAATATTTAAATACTAGGAATCAGTGTCCTGTA
>NC_051409.1:15121955-15122111 GCF_015228065.2 Penaeus monodon | reverse complement strand
GAATATCTAAATGAATATTTCTAGTTAGCCTCATGTCATTTGTTATTATGCTGTTATATGCATTAAAGTGATACTATGATTACCTATGTTGTTTCTATTGCCTTTTTTAAAGTTTAACTGTGGTATATAAAAATACTTATTTAAATAATAAATAAT
>NC_051409.1:15120702-15121159 GCF_015228065.2 Penaeus monodon | reverse complement strand
CAATTACTATTTTGTTTAAAAAATTTTCTTAACAAGTATAAACATATGGTGCATTATGCTTTCTGTAAGTGAAATCGTACATATTCTTGTAGGATGTCCATAGATGGAGAAATAATTCTACCAAAGCAACTCCCAGGTGCAAGGATTATGAGGGCCTATGAGAAGGTCCAAAAGAGGAACATGAATTTTGTGGGACTTAGAGAAGGCTTGTGTACATTGCTAACATTTACATTTTGAGTGTCAGCGTAGGTATTTTGTATGGCACAGTAAATGTACAACTTGAAGCCATAGCGGATAAAAATGGGATGACCAGAGGAGAAGAGAAATTATATCAATATTAAAAGTCCTGTCAGGAAGTGTTATTAGAAATAGAACAAGGATGATTTAGAAACACTTGTTGCTTTGTTTATTTTATTGTTAAGATTTCCTAGTTTTTTTCAGGTGATTTGTGCAAAAA
>NC_051409.1:15119492-15120645 GCF_015228065.2 Penaeus monodon | reverse complement strand
AATATCACACGAATAGTATTTAAGGCACCATCTACATTTACAAACAGTATTTCTTCCCCTTTCCCTCTTATTCTGCAGAAATGAAGAAAACCACAATTGATCCCCTCACCACTCCATACCATCACAAATATAACATCATCATCCACAGCCTAGTCATAAAAATCAAAGTCATCGTCGTCCGAGGCATCTGCCCCGGCGCTTACACCACCAGACTCCGAATCTGAGTCCAGGTTGAGCTGAAGGGCTGCTGATGGCCGAGTCTTGCCAAGGAGTGCCTTGGGGGCTGGGGCGGAGGCTGCTTTCGTTCCTGCTGGCTTCTCTGCTTGGCTGGGAGCTGTACTGGTCTCAGAGGGCGGCACTGGCTTCTCTCCTGTGATTGGTGGGATGAACAATGCCATTAAGTCAGGCCTGAGTGCTAAAGGTTGTCATTTAAACCACTGTGATATACATATACTGTGATATATGTGATATACATGTCAGGTACCTGCATGGTATGTTTTGTTATAGGATGAATCCCTATCAGGATGCTGTGAATATTTCTACACAATTTTCTTATTACTATTTATTACTATTACTCTGAAAATGAAGCTTCAACTCCTGAATATTATTTTCAAAACCCAACAGACAGACATGTTGATTATTACGGAACTAAAATTTCAGCTCCAAAGGATCACAAATACATCCAGTAATTCTACAATATTCATACCTTGATCTTTAGGCTTGCTCATTGCTGCCTGTATAGCAGCCTCAACACTGTCTACACTGTCAGTATCAGTGCTGGGGGGTGCAGGTCGTAGTGAGGGGATACTCGATGCAAAAGGCTTAAAAGCGGGCCTGAAAAATTCAGAATTATTAGTAGCTTATAAAGCAGAATTACTAGATAGTATTCCTAAAGCCTTAATGCCAAAAAGTATAGTGATTGTAAACTTTCTAGCAAAATGTTCTTTAGAATTTCCTGACTGGCTAATAAAATGCTAACTATGGATCTTTGGACAGCAGTTTTTATACCACCTTTTGATCTTTATATACCTTTATCCTCTCATTATTCCATTATTATTTAATTACTATCCTTTTTGGTAGAATCAGTCAAATTTGTGCCTGGGTAACTGTCTAATACGTAATAACATGCCCAAGTACTTAAACGGCTGTTTCC
>NC_051409.1:15118319-15118742 GCF_015228065.2 Penaeus monodon | reverse complement strand
GTTGATATGATCTACTCCATTTTTACACTCCATTGTCACTTAATCACAATTGTGTTAGGTAAATAAATATTAACTTGGATTAAGAACAGATAATGCTGTCAACTTCTATTCTGACATGTGTTATCATAATTTCCTCTTAATTTGTAAAGTAACCTTCATCAAGCAACCCCTGACAAAGGACAATGACAATCATTCCAATAACGTAAGCCAGAATGGGTACTGCCAGAACTACAGCTAAGCAGCTAGGGATGCAGCAATGCAAAGGTGAGGGTGAAGGCCATGAAGCCATTCTGACTGGGGATATGGCTGTTAGACTCATGATGTGATAAGATGTCACCTGTCTTTTGTGATTCTTTGCTATGACATGATTTTATATCACCAATGGGTTAACCTCACTTTCATTATTTATCTAATATTCACTCC
>NC_051409.1:15118000-15118301 GCF_015228065.2 Penaeus monodon | reverse complement strand
ACTGATCCTCATTTAACCCTCCTAGTCCCATCCGGCATTTTTACCTGGACTTTGGCATATCTCGCTTGGCCACCATGGCACTCATCTGGTTCTCGAGGTCATCACTGTCGCTCTCTGTTGGGATGCCTGTGCCGGGTGCTCTTGTACCTGACACCATGGCCTTGTATGCTGCCGTTGCTGAGACAAAAATGAAGGTAATGATCAGACACTAAAGGAGGGAAAAGAAGAAAGAAAATGGAGCAATGCAAAGAAAAAAAGAAAGGAAAAATATAAATATAGAAAAAAAATAGAGCATGATTTT
>NC_051409.1:15113866-15117888 GCF_015228065.2 Penaeus monodon | reverse complement strand
TCAAATAATGTTTCTAGCAATCACTTACCAGTGACAGGAACATCACGATCAAAGAAGTCTGAATCATCATCTGGATCCCGGGCTGTGAAAGGCTTGGGCTGTGAAGGTTTTACTGGAAGGGACGGTGTTGGTGCTGTGCTGGAGGTGTCTGTCAAAGAGCTGACTGACGGCTGGCTGACTTGTACCTTCGAAGTATCGGGCTTTGGAAGTGGGTCATCTTTTTTCACATTTGCGCAACAGGTATATTTTCTAGCTCACTGGGATTTGGTTTCTTTGTGTCTGTGTGAGGTGTGGGTGATGGTGCCTGGGTCTTATCTTTAGCTTTTACATCTGATGAAGTAGAGGTTAAAGAACTGTCTTTTGACTGAAGTGATGAAATTTTACTATTGCTTATGCTTCTCTCATCAGTTGATGGAGCAGATGGAAGTGATTTTTGATTACTTTTCCCAGTTGATGTTGAAGGAGTGGTACTGGCTTTAGAATCTGGCTGGTGATCTTTCTGCTGATGACGTTCTCCTATATCTTCTTTGGAAGTGGTTATTTTGGTATTATCCTTTGTCTCATTGGTAATTTTTGCATTATTTTCTGATTCTAATTTGGTATTACTTTCTGACTGTTTTTCTGTGTCTCCTGATTCTGAACCTCTCATACTTATTAACTGTTTTTCAGCATTTTCTGGCTTCCTTTCCAGCTGCTTATTGTCAGGTGTATGGTAAGCAGAACTGGAGTCTACACTATTTCCATGGGATGATAAATCACGAGAAACAGAATTGGAGGCACTGTCTATTTTTCCAAGAGTTGGACGAGATATTTCCCCTTGCTGATTGTTTACTGTTGAAGCTGACAGCTCATTGGATCCACTTCTGTCTTGGGAGGGAGCTTGTTCTTGGGGTGAAAGAGGAAGGCTCTCATCCATCATTTCATTATTTGCCTGTACAGAGTCAATGCTGTGAGCTTCTGACAGTCCAGTAACAGTAGGCCTAGTAGGAAGGCCAGTGCTTGTACTAGCTTCTTCAGACTGCTGACTTGCTAGTCTGGAAAAGTTGTTAGTTACTGGAGTCTCATTATGCAAAGGAGCTGCAGAATCTATTTGTTGCTCTTCTGCCTTGATCTTTCTTTCTGGATTTTCCAACATATTTGGAGTACTAATACCTTGATTATTTTGACTAGAACTTATTGGCTCTAAATGAGGAGCTGTAGTAGTGTCTGTCCTTCCTGTGGGAACAGAATTAGCAGCAGATTCTCTCTGCCTAGTCTGGAAGGAAAGAGTGCTCAAATATATATCTATTGGATTCTGAATTGAGTTTGCATTTGCCTGTGATGTAAGATTGTGAGAAGGTTGATTCAGAGTATCTTGATGAAAGGGTTTATCAGAGGAAACTCCTGCATACCCATGGTGTGCTTCAGGTGGCAACTGACTACTTTCATAAACCATAGACAGACTTCTGGCCACAAATGATGATGGATTTGATAAAGAAGTGTTAAAACCTCCTTGTTCAGTTAAAGCAGGCTGAGGAGCATTCTCCTGATATGGATACTGAATCTGGGAAGTGACAACAGGTACAGCAGATGAAGCTGATGAGACAAGACCACCATTTGACAAATTTACATTTCTGTTCGCTAACTCCTGCTGACTCAGATTCAATGAGGGTTGAGGTACTCCTGGATGTAGTAAAGGATGGGGTACAGTCATATGGTTAGAGGTGACCTGACTAGCCATACTGCCAGATGCCAAACTATTTCCTGACTGCTGAACTGACCCATGGCTAGTTGGAGCTAACGAAGGGGCTATGGGTGACGCCTGAGGAACAGCTGCAGAAAAAGGGTTCAGACTTGACATGGATGAGGCTGGCATAGGAGTGCTGGCTCTCTGAAATATGGAGCCTGAGGTGTTTGCCCCAGGAGGAAAATTTCCCAAGATGTTTGCTCCTTGGGGGAAAATGCTTGCACTTGCTGCAGATGGTATGAAGCCTGACCCTAGTCCTACTGAAAAAGAAATGTTGAACAAGTATAGTTTCTATAGTTTATTTTGGAGCTCTTAGATGTTAATCTGGTATTTGGAAAAATAATAAAACATATATAACTATATTACATTAAAACAAAAATATGTACCAAAAAGACAAGTCGAATAAAATTCTATCTGTGAATGTTCACTAATTCAGTATAAATATAGTTCTGATATATAGGAAGACAACTTGGATTAGGGCTATTAGATATTAATGCCACAACATATCCAAGAAAGTGCAAATAAATTAATTGTATCTACAATGTTCTAACTTCTGTTCCCTTTGCAGACTTCCCCATAGACATTTTCTTGGCATATGAGGATCCACAAATTTCATTATAACCAGTGTCCACAACATACATAAAGAATGGAAAGCAGAAATAGAATCATAATAATAAAAAAGTACATACCTGTTTGATATAAATCATTGAGATAAAAATTGGAAGAACTGCTTTTCAAGTTGGGATAGGCCATTTCAAGTTGTGCCTCATATTGTTGCTTCAAAAAAAGAAATAAAGCAATTAAGTCTTTGACAGTAGCTAATATCTTGGTTCAAATAACAATAATCTTAACTGTAAATAAAGTAATTTACATAATCATTCATTAAAAATAAAAATTCCTTTAAGATTTTATCAAATGGTGACTGCATATTAATTAGTATTGTACAAGAATAAAAAAGCTGTCCATAAATCAATCTCAAATATCATTTTCTACTAAGTCTTAAACCAGAGTATAATGCTGACTCATGGAATCAAGATCAGTGCAAGATAAAAAGAAAAAAAAGTAGCTGTTGGTCTTGTTCTTAGATTATTATTATTAGGAGTATTTTATTGCCTAGAAAATCAGAAAGTTTATAAAACTGAAAATATACGCACAAGCTCCTTTAGTCATCTCCCCTCCCCTTATTAAAGATCAATAAGAATGAAACAAACCTATTAAAGCATATTCAATACAGTCTCCCTCAGTTCCCAAAAATCACTTAATTACTTATGATTAGAAAAAAGGGATAACTAGAACTTGTATATAACCCTAATTGCTCTCTCTTCACATTACCTTTCTATTCCGCAGCTTCTCTGTCTGAGCTTCTAAGAGCTGGTGTTCTCTTGTCACAGCTTCCACCTGAGATAATAATTTGCGCACTCTCTGGGCAGCTTCTAACTCCTCTCTAACAAGTTCTTTGTGTAGAGATTTTACCTTGGTCCGCAGCTCTTCATGTCTTTAAAATATTAGCAAAAGAGGGATACTTGAGAGGTGGACAAATGTTAAATCAACATGTCATATTCAGTCCGCTTCCACTTCTAAGTTAACCAATCAAAACTGCCAATATTTGAAATATTAATTTTGAATTTGCATCTGAAAAACATGCCCCTCACTCATATGGGCACATGCTTTGACTCTTATATCTAAAAGATACACTTGCTACCTGCTCATACTGGCAAACAGATACCCAGAACACATGATCCCTACTTATGCTGGCATGTATTTCAACTCTTGAATCCAAAACACTTGCTCCCGACTTGTACTGTGTTTTTAACTCTTGTATCTGAAGCACATGTGCCCTAATCATAATGGCATATATTTTGAATCTTGTATCCAAAGTTAATGCCCTAAACTTATACTAGCAAGTGTTTTGGTCTTGCCAATCAAAATTCATACTGGTTTGTGTTCTGTCTCATATCCAAAATTCATGCTCCCTCATGTGTTTTAGATAAAAAAAAAATTTGAAACTAATAGTTCACAGATTGGCAACACTGAGTCAAGAACTTGATAGTGCAGGGGACTATACACATAAGCTATTGTAGCTACATGAAGAGTAAGAATATGAGAAAGGCTATTAGTAGGGTATTAGTTACAGAAGTAGAAACAAACTTACAGAAGTAAAAACTGAGAATTAAAGTGGTTAAAAAGATTATTTTGTATTATAAAATAAGTGATAAACTAATTTTATTATGATATCCACACTACCATACTGATATTGAGGCAGTTCAAAGCTAATGCTGCAATGAATCTTTCAACT
>NC_051409.1:15113410-15113817 GCF_015228065.2 Penaeus monodon | reverse complement strand
CCTTTTTTCTCTCCTCTGTGTCTTCAGTAATCTCTCTTTTTCCAATTCTAGACGATACATTTCTCTGAAAAGAAATACATGAATTAGTAACAGTGTATGGTATGGGAAAGTATTCATATTGTAAAATAAAGATAGTGAGTGAGCTCACTTATCAATTCACATATATAATTCACATAGCTAGTTGACTTTCTGTATATGCATTCAGGTGTTATATCATATGCTGAAAAATTACAGAGAACATGACATGAAAATGATAATATCATTACCTTTCTCTCACTGCCTTGTGAATTTCTGATATTTGGCGATAATATTCACTCATGTCACCCATGATTAAGTGTGATATCTGTGAAATATTGCTCTAGTTCCTATCTGCAATCATAATGCTAGTTATTTTAAAGACAAAGTAT
>NC_051409.1:15112900-15113354 GCF_015228065.2 Penaeus monodon | reverse complement strand
AAGGAAACACTGTTTGCATCAGAGATACAGATTATGACTAATAACAATGAGTTACATTGCTTAACTAATATATATCCTGCTTAAAGATATGATTTGATCTACTGAGGATATGTAAGGTGCTGTCACAGGGTATAGATGTACTGATGTATCAGTTGTACTAAGTACTTTCAAGTCTGCCCAACCCACTGCTGCTTACTCATTCTACTACCAAATTTGTTTTCCTGCACGGCTAGGTTGATTTATACTACAAAGTTGGGATTCCTTCTAATAAGATTAGTTCAACTTTCCTTTATATTTATGGTCTGGTCTAATTTATGGTCTGACTTGGGAAAAAAGGGAAGAAGTATGACTCAATTGCTTTAATTTGGTCTAACAAGTGGACCAACCCAAAAAGAGAAAGGGAGAGGTCCTAGTAAGTTAAACTGACCTGATTCCTGTTCAGTTCAGTTAAGTG
>NC_051409.1:15112236-15112811 GCF_015228065.2 Penaeus monodon | reverse complement strand
TAGACAGTCAAACTGATAATTATAGCCCTTATATCATTAAAGGTAAATTAAACAGTAATGACCAACTTGTTTATATGATGTCTTCTATTGAGGTATAATAAATATTTTTTGCTGAAATCAGTATTATAACTAGTTCTGATGAGCCACACAGCAAAAGCACTATGATGGATATTTGTATCAATGTTTTTACTTTAGTAAAGGAAAATGTCAACTTCCAAGAAGCATTACACACCATAGCATATAATACCTTGAAATAGATTCCACTCCCTAAAAATCACAAGAAGTGGAGCCATCAGCATGCTTACAATTATAGAAAATACCCTGCTCAGCTCTCTATGACAAATGAATTGTGGTGTACTGCTGTCAAAATATGGCTTCGCTCAGTCTTGCTAGAAAATACATATTGGAGGCTTGTTTGCCATTGCAGGAATGTGTATTAAGGAGGCTGCACATCTCTAGACATAGTTGGGCAAATGCAAGTGCTTGTGCCTTACAAATGGCATTGCTTTATGTGTTTATTATGGCTGTGACCTTAATTATCATCTTTCTTATTCTGCACATCTATCCCAGGTACA
>NC_051409.1:15110747-15111807 GCF_015228065.2 Penaeus monodon | reverse complement strand
GGGCCTGCCACACACGTGCAGTTTTAACTGACAGTTATAACTGTCAGTTAAAACTGAATGTGTGTGGGTATCTCAGTTGCTCATTTCGTCAGTTCAACAAAACTGTACAGTTAAGCTGAGACAAATACAATGTTCCATATTTCTAACTGAAAGGAGTAACTGAACTGAGCGTGTGTGGGGATTCGTAACTGTACAGTTCTCAACTTCATGTGGCGATATTGCTCTTCTCATTATTGTATCTTTCTTTTTAATGAAAGGAGAAACCAGCGAAAGCAACTTTTGGTACACTGTTTCAGTCATGCGCAAATAATTGAAAAAATCAATTGGTTCTTCACTTAATTCCCTTAATAATTTAATATCAGAACATTGATTTCGCCTTTGTGACCAGTTTTTGCACCACTGTTTACACTTTTTAGTTTTCTTTTTTCTATTGTTTGTAGCATTACAAAAAATACACCGAGAGCGGCAAGATCATACTCCTCGGAATCCATGGTAAAAACTGAGGGATTAAACTGTGTGTGTGTGTGTGATTTCATTTTTAACTGACGTCAGTTTAAACTGTGTCAGTTATAACTGAACAGTTATAACTGTCAGTTAAAACTGCACGTGTGCGGCCGGCCTAATAGACTTATCATCAGGAGGGATGCAGTCAATTTGTTAAGTTACCAAAACTCTTTTCTACCCTTTGAGGTGGGAAATAACAGATTCAAGAAATAGTAACTGTAAGGTTGAATAGCTGTGTGAAACAAAAACATTACCCTATCCCAAGCCATCTGACATGCGTCATACTTCGTTAAACTTGTGCAACAAGTAATTTTAAAGATAAAGTTCGAAACACTAGTAGAAGCACCTCTGGCTTATTTTCTTACCCTAACGTGTATCTGCAACATATAACTTCCATTCCATACCTTCCCTGGGTCTTTCCTGCGGTAACCATGAAACAAAATAATCAGCACTGGCTTAATATTCTCTGCAAAAAGACATTTTGATTAAAAATCTACACGTTTTCTGGTTTGTTTACACTCTGTTTCTATGGCAACCGAGTCGCATTTGCTATAAC
>NC_051409.1:15110445-15110708 GCF_015228065.2 Penaeus monodon | reverse complement strand
CAAATCATTGTGCTTTCACGAAAAAAAAAACTTTGTCTTCAAGAATAAAATAAAGCATAAATAATGTATTGTCTAGTGCAAACAAAAACGCACAAGCATGTAATATGCAATGCATGACGCTATGTTTGAAATTCGACATCATTGTTTAATTTTGTGTTGGAGTATAATTTTTTTTTTTCGAGCCATTTCCTCTGCATTTTTTTTTTGAGTCATTTCATCTTTATCATTATGGTTTGTCTGTTCTATAGCATGATTTACAGTTG
>NC_051409.1:15108995-15110122 GCF_015228065.2 Penaeus monodon | reverse complement strand
TTTGCATCAGAGTAAACTTTCCGAGACAAAATGGAACTCAAAACTCGAATGGAGTCCCATAATTCCATTAGTCTTATTAATTTTCTAGTGCAGTAAATCCCTCCCTTTGATGATTTGCACAGAAGGTCAGTGAGAGATCACCCTCTTTCCAGCTTCATTACGAATGGCGTCGTTCCTTTACTGGCAATGTGACTCTTGCCTCGGCCTGATTTTACACCTGGGCCCATGGGCGAAGCAGCCTGAAACGTGGCTTTATCCTTTTGTTGTAAATCGAGTTCCAGTATTTAAAATGCATACAAATCACTTGTCATATGAATGAAAGTTGTCTGTTACGATGTTACGACGGTTCATACAGGTTACTGGGTTCTATAATTTCTTTATCAAGAACACCGACATGCATCAGATATTAAGGCAAGAACGAGGGACCCAAAAAGCTATTAAAAATGGCAAGCAGAATTTACAGCTGCATAAAAAGTCCTTACAGACGTTTTTTTTCATAGCTTATTCATATGTATTTCGTTCATAGTGCTCTGTGATTAGTTATATTTGCCAATCTGATTTTATTAGATATTCGCTTCAGACCAACTGCCATTTACTTCCTCTTAGTGAATACCTAGACTTATCTATTAACGTTACTGAAGGTGCACTAACGAATATGTGTTCCTCAGAGATTTTTCATTCAATGCTTTCACTTTCTACGGTACGAGACGTATCAGTATTTCAACGGTACCTGTTCAGCTTTGATACAAACGATGTAAACCGCAAGACGAGTCAAGGTCGCCATGACTGTTAATGAATTATGATAGCACGTTACATTTCACTTAATGAGTTGCTCCGCACATTTCAAGCTCGCTAATGATTATTTTAACATACCCAGCACCGTATCATTAGAGTGAACTAATACGCTACTTAGTAACCTTAAAATTTTCGTATCCCCGACAGCTTACCTGAATGATATGAGTCAGTTCATATACATATTTTCAGTATGTTCAGATGTATTTCCTTCATAGAACTTTGTGATTAGGTTTTATTTACCAACCTGATTTGACTAGATATTCTTTTGAACCGATCTCGTTCATGGTGTACAAGTTAAGTGAAAAGAAATGGGAATTTAATATTCACGTAGT
>NC_051409.1:15108278-15108700 GCF_015228065.2 Penaeus monodon | reverse complement strand
TGAACAACCTTTAATACCCTGCGCTGCTTCTGCTGTATCGTGTCTTACACTTAATATGGGAGACCTATATTTTCTCTTTTAAATAAGTAGATCTGGAGACCACGACGGCATCACCAGAACGTGCCTCTACTCCTAGTACCTCAACGGAGATTTCGAGGCGCTGCTGGTATCCAGAAGGTGCGAAGTCATCCTGGCTTCAGGGTGTTGCTGCATGAACCAGAGAGGAAGCATCTAACCTCGTTCCTCATGTCTTCATGGTTCTTGCGTCCATCTAAAAATAAAAGACGAGTCAGTCCGGCTAGTAATGTAATTTTCTGTTGTCAGAATATCAAACATCCCTCCTCAATATACTGATAGGAATTTTTTAGCAGAACTAAGTGAATAAATAAGGAAAATGCCATATTTGAAGGACGAATGTTATC
>NC_051409.1:15106706-15108236 GCF_015228065.2 Penaeus monodon | reverse complement strand
TTTCTTCAATGCAAAAACGAAGAAAAAGAATTTGTTCGCATGACAAGTACAGTTTTTAGTATATTAAAGGTAGTATTTTGAACGTATTGGGACATGTTGGTTCATGGAATAGAACTTACATGCAATCCTGGCGATATTCCTTGTGATATTCCCCAAGATGCTCCGACTTGATCTCGTCTTCTCTGTCCGCGGCCTGCGCTTACGTACTGGAACTAATGAATTTGACTTCGATAATCTGCGCATATTCAGAGTTTGAATAATTGGTTAATGTGACACACATTAGCTAGCCAAAGGTGGACAACTCACGCAGCCATTCAACATGGTCAAGGTTTGTCAGTCAGGGGGTAGATGTACTTAAAAAGTTTTCCCTTCTTCCAAGGCGTGGAAAGCGTTCTGTAAGTAACCGTTTTCATATACAACCTCACAGTTCTGTCGCATACTAGCAATGCGTGATATAAAGTCTCGGGAACTGTTGAATCACTCGTTTTACTATACTGATTAGTAACAGAAGTATGAAAATGGACCATGGTAAGAAGACACAGGAAGTCTTTGTTTAAGAGTTGAACTTATATAGGCAGAATAACTTCCAACACACTATGCGGCACTGATTTCATGACAAGGGCCAAAAATGTTTGCAAAGGAATCCATATATTGTAGCTCAGTGTTTCTGATTTTATTCCAAGTTTGTAGGAATTCATCCCAAAGAACTAATCTCTTTTTTTAATAAACTTAATTCAAAGATATATCTTTTAAATGCATCTCTAAGAACTAATTTCTATTTTGTTATTATTTTCTTAAACTTCGAAGGTCTAGGAAATCGTTTACCTCAGAACAAAACGCAGACCACCGCCGTGCGACGTCTCTGGGCACTATGGTCTCCTCCCGCGTCGTTTACACGGCGCTGGTTTTATTCGATTTAGACAAGCTTCTTTACTGCTCAGTAGCGAATAGATGACTAGTCTAGACGACCATGGTAGTGTGTGAGTGTGTATGTGCTTTGCTGCTGGGTGTATTGTCTACTTTTCTATTGTTTTGAAGGGTGTATCTTCATCCACAGCTCTTCATTTTTTTCGCACGGCAGTCTCAATATTCTCCGTTATGTAGCTGGGTCCTCCAATGCCAATGCCAATTCCCTCAATTCCTGCCGTCTGCCTTTCGACTTTCGTACACATACAGTTCTTTTTCCTTGAGTGTTTTCTCATAACAGAATCACGCATTCTAGCTTGCACAAAGGACAACAGTGGCTCCCAGCACATGCCATGACGCCAAGGTACGCACGAAAACGCTAGCAAATTTATATTTATTTTACTAGAATCGTGTACATGGCTTACTGCTTGAGTTTTTATCAGCTTCAAATTCGCTCTGGGAGAGTGATAAATTGGCAACAAAAGAAGCTAACGTCTAGCGTCAAAAGCAGCTTCATGTAAACTGGCCTTTAACCAGTGCTGAATACTGTTAGGAGGTTCTGATAGAACAAGCCCTCTCACCTGGATACACCAAAGGGTTCTCGAGATGTGTCCAAGAACCAGC
>NC_051409.1:15106115-15106529 GCF_015228065.2 Penaeus monodon | reverse complement strand
TGCAGAAGGGAGGCGATTGGAGAACCCTGCAGCCCAAGCACCAGTAGGAAGTCCACTTACCTCGTAGAAAGTAGAGAGCCCACTTACCTCAGTAGAAAGTAGAAAGTCCACTTATCTGTCTAGGCTTAAGTGTTTGGTGACATGGCCTCACGTCAAGAGAGAAAGGAGACAGGAAACCTATACTGTGATTACTGTTTGTTCATGAACCATTTGCTAATAGAAACGTTAAGAAATTATTGTTTATACTTTAACCGAGGCTGTGTTCTTTTTTTTAACATCAATAAACTTGTGCTTTTGTTTAAACAGATGTACTGTACATACTGCATATAATATGCTACATATGCTACAACTCCATATATAAGGATAATGAAACGGCAGATATAATTGATAATTATGTTATTGGGTGTCTCCTAC
>NC_051409.1:15105732-15106014 GCF_015228065.2 Penaeus monodon | reverse complement strand
AATCCTCTAAATTTTCCTCAGCCATGCCTTGTTGCGCATCGCCCCTTGGCCGGTCAGCGGACACACTCCAAAGCCGAAGTTGCAAAGAGCGGAGACACCCGAGCTGGCGCGCACGAGGGGAGGTCTTGCAAGGAGGCCCTCTAGACCAGGGCACTTTGCAGCAACTCCTCCAGATCGCCGGGACCTGTGGGGGTGGCAGGTGCGATTAGGTTGCACAGGTGGGCAATATGTGCTCATATGGTTGTCGGTCTATTTTTCAATCTGGGTATTTGTAGCTATGAC
>NC_051409.1:15104554-15105280 GCF_015228065.2 Penaeus monodon | reverse complement strand
ATTTCATCCCCACATCTATTAAAATCTGTGTCTTTATCTCTGTGTGCGTGTGTGCGTTTCAGTGTGTATTCATTCCTACACATAAGCATTACATACAAAAGGCGATGTTCCTTCTCCATTCTATCTTCCTTCTGTTTCATGTTATATGCGTATACGAATAGGAAATCTCTACACCAATCTTCCTCTGTCTATTTCCTGATATATACTCTTTAAGGAAGAAAACAAAAGGAAAAAAATGCAACTTCAACTCAGTTCTTCAACAAAAAAAAAACAGAAAAAGTTGTCATACTTTTCTCCTTTTCTTGCACGCTGGCAATGGCGACCGTCAGCTCCTCCAGGGTCGTCACGCAGGAAGAGACATCGATCTGTTCGCACCGACAGAGAATTTGCTTGCAGTTATCTGTAAAAAAAACAGAAAAGAGATTATTTAAGTAAACACTGATGAGTAATTTTTTTATTTATCATTATCAGTATCACCATCGGGTATTACCATCTCTAGTATTATCATAGTCATTATATGTTAAATAAAATCTTTATGATTATGGGTCAAAAAACGAATGCAACAAAAACATCAATGAGCACAAACCCATCAGCGGTTCGGTGATGTTTAAAAGAGGCGCCATGATGGTCACGCAATCTCCAGTAAGGTCGGAAAGCGTCTGCGCCGGGAGGGATGCACAGAAGTCCGTCTGGGAAAGGTGGGATGCATATTATCATTCCACAGAA
>NC_051409.1:15104325-15104405 GCF_015228065.2 Penaeus monodon | reverse complement strand
AAATCGCGCGTACGACTAAGGGAGATATTTTTAAAAAATCAGAAATATTGATAAACAATCATATAAACTACAAGAAGGAA
>NC_051409.1:15103843-15104223 GCF_015228065.2 Penaeus monodon | reverse complement strand
GCTTACCGTGATCCTTAGCCCTCGTCTTGCTGGAGTGCTAACACACGCAGGATCCATCTGAAGTAACAATGCAATAAATATTTTTAGAAAGCTGGCCTGTGAATAAAAAAGCATATAATAAACTGATAAACAACAACAGCCTTTCACCTTCGACATGTCTTCCAAGCATGTCCCCCCCCCTTACCTTCCAGTCCGTCACGAACGCATTCCCGTCTGTGGTGACCGTCCCGTCTCGCAAGGTCAGGTCATCGGCGGGGTCCCCGTTGAACTCGCCGCACAGACCCCCCAGCTCCTCGAACTTGGAGACCGGGGCCATGATGAGGAGCGAGTTGTCGGTGTACAGGGTCTGGAGGCCGCGGAAAGGAGGGTGGTGAGGTACG
>NC_051409.1:15103612-15103676 GCF_015228065.2 Penaeus monodon | reverse complement strand
TCAAAAGGAATTAAAGCAGCTCTAAAGAAATGGGTTGGCTTCTCTAGAGTTGCTTAAATTCTGC
>NC_051409.1:15102607-15103064 GCF_015228065.2 Penaeus monodon | reverse complement strand
TGTAATTAATGTAAGCACTTTGTTACACTTCTTCAAGCTTTTAGGAGTAATATTTGATCCATAGTCTTATGCGTAAGTAGAAGCGCAGTCAGTTTGAATAGATTCTTGGGCATTTTACCCTGTTTTTGTAGAGCATTTTCACTGTTCCATAAATAAACCCGTCTGATCGAATGAAATGAAATATCTCTATCTTCCTCCCTCTGCCCCCCACCCCTCTCCTCCCCCGCACACTCACGCATCCTTCACTACATTCCATTCACCCACCCAGTACTCATGGGTCTTTTCATCCATTTATTTCTTACCGTGATCTGATTAACACCCAGTATCGCGTTGAAGGTTAGAGAGCCCAGCTGCGTGGTGAGGGCGAGAGTTCCCACGTCATTGATTTCTTTGGGAGTTTCCGTAATGGGACCGAAGGAGCAGCCCTGGTGACGAAGAAGAGCGATACTCACTAATT
>NC_051409.1:15101791-15102239 GCF_015228065.2 Penaeus monodon | reverse complement strand
CGCAGTAACGACAGAAATAGCACAATGCCGAGAAACACACATACCATTTAATGCACAGACACTTAAAACAGGAGGTAAAGAAAAATCCCTCTATCCATTCATCCATGCTTACCTGTATGTCACTCGCTGGGCAGGTAACAGGGTCGGCCCCCGTGTCCTTGAAAACGAGGTCCGTCCTGTCTACGAAACCCTGGAAAGACGGTCAGGGTTTCTTAAGACCTGGACTGATGTATTGTCTTAGCGCATATTGCATTCATTTGGTCTGTTCTGTTGTGTGGGGGCACTGGGTTGTATGGTATTGGTGTACTGTATTGCTTGGGGGAGTATTGTGTTGATGGATTGTGCTGCAATATACTGTATGGGTGCACTGCATTGTATTAATCTATTTTTAGGATTACATGAAAAGGTATATTTTGTTCAAGAGATATTTTGGTTGTATGTATACAAA
>NC_051409.1:15101632-15101697 GCF_015228065.2 Penaeus monodon | reverse complement strand
ATGTACAAGCATGAAAGCATGTGTACAGTCACGAAGTACGCGGGGGTGACTACATGGTAACGTCT
>NC_051409.1:15101100-15101378 GCF_015228065.2 Penaeus monodon | reverse complement strand
TAACTCATCCAGGCCTTGGAATATAATCACACATGAAGAAGACATTCGTACATGTAGACAGAGTTAGGCCTACGGTAAAAACAAGCACGAATATCATAAAATCTCCAAGCGCGTTGCAGAGGCAATGAGTCCCTATTCATGTGTGTTGAATATAGAAGGGAGAAAGAAGAGTCATATATGTTAAATAAAAACTGCAATGGGTTTGAAGAGTAGCCACTCGGTGGATACCAGTTAAAAAAAAAAAAGAATTACGCAGAAAAACAGAAGAAATTTAATTC
>NC_051409.1:15100748-15100988 GCF_015228065.2 Penaeus monodon | reverse complement strand
GGGGGGGGGGGGGATGGCAGGATGACATAATTATGCTCTATAATCATGTCTCTGGAACAGTGAAGTTAAAGAGTTTAGAAATTGTAGCTTTAATTATGAACGAGAGATCACAGGGAAAGATCGAGAGTAAAGTGTTTCAGATTGACCTACTGAAGATTGGAAAAAAAATAGAAAACGTCCGCTGGATGGGTCCCTCTGAGCTCAGCCCTCTCTCTCTCGTATCTATACAGCCAGGTAAGA
>NC_051409.1:15100428-15100688 GCF_015228065.2 Penaeus monodon | reverse complement strand
ACCCCCCCTCTCTGTATCCCCTCTCTCTCACACGCAAACAAAGTCATATTAAAACCACTTACGGCCGTTGTATGAGGGTCAAATTCAACGGAGACATACGAATCCGGATTGTATCCACTCCCTTCCTGAACGGCGGAGTAGCTGGAGGAAAAAAACGGAATGAAGTGGAAGAGAAAAGATGTTAATCATTATTAGATGGAAAAAGGGGCAAATTGCATACATGTCAAATACCTTCAAGGACAGTGATAGAAGAATATAGT
>NC_051409.1:15099900-15100043 GCF_015228065.2 Penaeus monodon | reverse complement strand
TTTTCTTTAAACAAACCTGCAACTAGTATCGGACACTGTATTGACTGTCCCATCGAAGGACACTGCAGCGGCCAGCGGGTCTTGAATAGAGCAAACTCGACCTGAAAATTGGAAAAGAAAGATTATTGACGTGCATGTGTGCT
>NC_051409.1:15099521-15099673 GCF_015228065.2 Penaeus monodon | reverse complement strand
GACACTTACAATCGGCGTTGAAATATCCCTGGTTGACCCACTCGCCGTCGACGCACTGGACAGCCAGGCAGTAGTCGTCCTGCGTGAGGAGGTAGCCGTTCTCGTACATCTTTCCTCCCAGCTCGCAACCTGGGGGGCGAAGAGGGGGGAGG
>NC_051409.1:15099165-15099235 GCF_015228065.2 Penaeus monodon | reverse complement strand
AAAGATTAATTTTTTTTTTGGTTCAATTTGCGGCATTTTTTAAAATCATATATTTATCAGTTTGTTGATT
>NC_051409.1:15097852-15098356 GCF_015228065.2 Penaeus monodon | reverse complement strand
CCCCATCTCCACCATCCCCATCTCCTCCCTCAGCATCCTCCAGCACCGCCCTCTCCACCCTCAGCATCCCCCGCCCCCCGCCCTCTCCACCAGCGTGAGCATCCCCCGCCCCCCGCCCTCTCCTCCCTCAGCATCCCCCGCCCCCCGCCCTCTCCTCCCTCAGCATCCCCCGCCCCCCGCCCTCTCCTCCCACTCACATCCGCAGGAGGCGTTGGGCGCGACCTCAGCATCCCCCGCCCCCCGCCCTCTCCTCCCTCAGCATCCCCCGCCCCCCGCCCTCTCCTCCCTCAGCATCCCCCGCCCCCGCCCTCTCCTCCCACTCACATCCGCAGGAGGCGTTGGGCGCGACCTCAGTGATGCGCTGCTGATAGAACGGCTGCTCGTCCAGCTCCTCGACTTCGCACCGCAGCTGGAGGCACCGCTCGGGGTACGACCGGATGACCTCGCCCCCGGAGAAGGTCTCGTTGCCGAAGGTGCATTCTGGGGGAGGCGCAGAAGGAGGGA
>NC_051409.1:15096948-15097516 GCF_015228065.2 Penaeus monodon | reverse complement strand
TTCAGAGAAAAGGATTTTTAGGAGGGATCTGTTATGATTTTTTTTTTATTATGTTCATTTGATTCTCCGGGAAGATGGATTTTTTTTTTTGGGGGGGGGGGCGGGAGGACGGTTATTCTTTTTCTTTTTTTTCGAAGGGAATTAGGAGCGACATTAAATCATTTTTGAATATATTGTTTTGTCCCGTTTTTTTTTCAGACTTTTTTTTTCTAATGATTAATTTTGTATTGCTTTTCATAGGATTTTTAAATTGTTATTTCTATTGTAGTTATGTTCTTTATGTATCTTCACTTTTCATCATTCATGATTTGAAGCCTTGATCTATTCTAATTTTGAAAGGCGTTGGTGCAAAATGAAAGTGAATTGCAATGATTTTTTTTGCACGGAAAGATGTGAATATTCTGTTTTTATACTTCATTTTCAATGGGAGGTTTGCTTAGAGGTGCAGTTATTTATCATTTTTTTTGTTCAATATATTTTCAGATCTTGGATTTCCTCTTTTGAGAAACAATTTGAGTACTGTGACACACACACGATTTTTTCAGATTTATTATTCTAATATAATTAT
>NC_051409.1:15096483-15096659 GCF_015228065.2 Penaeus monodon | reverse complement strand
GTACATATACATAGATACATAAAAGCATATATCATTATTACTCACCGGGCTTTGAGCAAACGGGGCAGCAGTTGTACTTCTGGCAGCACGCAAAGAACTCTCCGGATCCTGCCTCCAGGCTACAGCACTCGCCCGATCCCGCGCAGTCCTCGGTCACCGGAATATCCACTGCAGAG
>NC_051409.1:15093744-15094641 GCF_015228065.2 Penaeus monodon | reverse complement strand
GCCGCTACTTACTCTTTGTGCAGCACTTGCAGCGGTACCCATAGCATCCCCACCAGGACATCTTCTCCCCTTCCTCGCATCTGTACTTCCTGCAGATGCCGCCCCTCCTCTTGCAGAAGTAATTACACCTGCAGCCTATTTTTAGCATCAGGGGGGAAAAAGGTATAAGGATCAGGAGTAGGGATGCTTGTGTGTGTAGTGTTAAGAAGTGTAGGTTTCGGTAACATACTGAATGTGTGAACAGAAGAAGGATGGATGCTCTATTTATGGGCTGACATGTAAAGCATTCGGTTGTTAAATGGATATACTTACCGGAGAAGAATCAGGAATAATGGGTCGGAGAAGAATCAAGAAAAAAAGAGAAAAAAGAGAAAAAGAATCAAGAAAGAAGATAAAGAATCGAAGAAGATTCGAGAAAAGGAAGAAAGAATCGAAGAAGATTCAAGAAAAGGGAGAAAGAATCGAAGAAGATTCAAGAAAAGGGAGAAAGAATAAAAAAAGACTCAAGAAAAGCGAGAAAGAATCGAAGAAGAATCAAGAAAAGGGAGAAAGAATCGAAGAAGAATCAAGAAAAGGGAGAAAGAATAAAAAAAGACTCGAGAAAAGGGAGAACGAATCGAGGAAGACAAGGAAAGGGAGAACGAACAAGGGCGCAGCTCCCTCACCGGAATCGCTGGTCTCGCAGGACGGGCAGCAGCCGTAGTGACTGCAGCAAGCATTGAACTCCGGCGAATTAAACTCATACTGGCAACATTGCAGTGCATGGCGACCTTTTAGAGGGAGAGAAGAGGCTTTGCGGTTAGGCGAAGGGAAAGCGTGGACATGGCTCTTTGCTACGCAGGCAGGCACAAACACACTCGCTTATCTTTATTTTTGTCTACCGCTTTTATTTCTCCT
>NC_051409.1:15093493-15093678 GCF_015228065.2 Penaeus monodon | reverse complement strand
ACCACATAAGAATATTCAAGGAAAGCAAAAAAATCGGCCGGAAATACGTACATGATCCGTATATATGGTAGCCAAAGGAATGCCCGTGAGTAGTTCCGCCCCAGTGCCCCACGAAGTGGCCCAGGAAGCCGTAACTGTGGGAATAGTGCCTCACTTCGCTGACATCTGTTGGGAAAGGGGGGGGT
>NC_051409.1:15092570-15093045 GCF_015228065.2 Penaeus monodon | reverse complement strand
AATCAAACGAAATGAACACAGCCAGTATCTGGATGAAAAGAAGTGAAATCTTAAAAACAAAACAAAAAATGACAGACTCACCGTGGGCCAGCGCTGATGACGTCACGGCCACCCCCACCAGGAGAGCGAAGGAAACTGCGTGGTCGAGAGTCCGCATTTTCTGGGTATGAATCGTGGGCAAGATTTGTGATTTCGATACGGTACAAGAGACTCTGTTTTGTGATAAACTGCGTCAGTTATGATGGTGGGACGCTGTACTGCACTTTATGACACTCTATGCTGAATCGTTATCGCATATCATGGGATGTAATATTGAAAAATTACTGCATTTCATGACACGTTATACAGTAAATTTCTGTCACACATCAAGGCACATCTGTCAGTATAAGATACTGACTGCAGTATCACGGTCTTTACGCTGAAAAATCTGGGCCCCGTGATATTACAAATCTGGGCGGTATTTCACTGACATATT
>NC_051409.1:15091207-15091428 GCF_015228065.2 Penaeus monodon | reverse complement strand
CCTTACCGAGGCCGCCTGCGTCGGAGCGAGTGCGGAAGAGGGGTTCCCGACCGAATTTAAATATTCCTCCCGTGGGCGCCAAAACGGATAGAAGCAAAGGTCCGGTCGGTTTTCTGGTGTATTATCTTCTAAATCATCAAATAATTTCGGGCGAGGCCGTCCCCAGGACCCACCTGTAAAGAGGTTTATCCATCCTAATTTTATGGCTTTTCCCAAAATCC
>NC_051409.1:15085279-15085824 GCF_015228065.2 Penaeus monodon | reverse complement strand
CGTTCCCTCTATTCTCCCATTCCCTTCTCCTCTCTGTTCCCTCTCATTTACGTTCCTTCACCACTCTTGTTCTCTTTTCCCTTCCCCCTTTCGTTCGCTTCTCCCCTCTCTTGTTTCCCCATCCTCTCATCTGTCTCTCTCCCCTCCCTGTAGATTCCCTCTCCTCCCCCTCTTCCCTCCCCTGGATATCGTCTCCCCTCTCCCCCTCTCTGTCCCATGCCCCTAGATTCTCTTTCCTCTCCGCCCCCTCCCCCGGCGTCCCTGTCCTCTCCGCCCTCCCTACTCTCCCCTTCCTCTCTCAATCTATATATAAACAATAACACGCGGAGAGGCCGAGGGCGGCACTGGTGGGCAGGCCGAGGCACCTTCGCCAAGGATCCAGTGCCCGGGAAGTGCCAAGTGCCAAGATCTCAGTGTCGCTCTAGCTCTTAGTGTATGCCCAGGCTACTGTCTTCCCGCTCGTCTGCGCCCGCCCCTCTCCCCTCTCTCACGCCCTCACGCCCATACAAACACGCCTGATGACCGTCGTGAGGCCCGGTGGTGTT
>NC_051409.1:15085002-15085179 GCF_015228065.2 Penaeus monodon | reverse complement strand
GACTGGTGTTTTATCTCTGAAATTAATTATAACTGGTTTTCGCAAACATCTCTTTGTCGTCTCCGCGACTCGGGTCGATCTGTGAAAGGTGGATAAGTGGAAGACGAAAAAAAAGGAAAATAGATAACAAGGAACGGTGTCTGAAGCAAGGGTTTAGTTCAAGCCGCACCTCCCCCT
>NC_051409.1:15084838-15084935 GCF_015228065.2 Penaeus monodon | reverse complement strand
GAAGTCAGCATGTCCTGCTGACACAGACCTTCGGGGCTGACTCGCTCACCCCCCAAGGAAAACACGAAATAAAGGTAAAAGGCAGAAATACCTTTCC
>NC_051409.1:15084493-15084799 GCF_015228065.2 Penaeus monodon | reverse complement strand
GTGTTCTTCTCGCTCCCTGTGAACCTCACTTCCCCCCCCTCCAACCCCCCACCCCTCGTCCCCCAAGGAGTGCTAGATGGCCCTGAGAAGCTAATCTTCCAGTCGTTTTTCTTTCATCTGCCACGTCGACATCATTCACCGCCGCCATGACTGTGGTAAGAGATTTTGTTGGCCTCTTGTGCATGGGAAGCTTTGCATGCACGTGAACGTATATACATTCTGTGCATGTGTGTAGTGGGAGGGGGGCACATAATGTATATATCAAGATAGGCATTGCGTGTATGTATGTCGTTTAATGCATGTTTG
>NC_051409.1:15082675-15082859 GCF_015228065.2 Penaeus monodon | reverse complement strand
ACCCCCACACCCCTTATTTAATATATATTTATTTTTTTATTTTTTATTTTATTTTAATGATTTAAAAATTTTATATATTGCTAAAATTTTTTTTATTTTTTATTTATTTTTTTTTTTTTTTTCTAATGTTTTTTTTTTTTTTTTTTTTTTTTATTATAATTATTTTTATTTTTATCTATTTTAT
>NC_051409.1:15080147-15080233 GCF_015228065.2 Penaeus monodon | reverse complement strand
ACTGGACATAAGTCAGTGGAGACCCCCCTTCCCCCCTAAGGCTTACGTCACGAGCAATCCATACATTTTATTTTAACGCTGTAAGG
>NC_051409.1:15079460-15079675 GCF_015228065.2 Penaeus monodon | reverse complement strand
GCAGTGGAAAGACGCGGTAAGCAAAAGCAGTAATGTTACTAATTATTTCAGTTCACCGGAAAACGCTGTCAAAAGGAACATGAACTTTATCTAAATGGCGCACTGTATGATTATATTAAGTCACCCAGTATGTGAAGTAGTGTAAGTTGACACACGTTCAGTTGCGCTCAAACATACATACTTATTCTAGAAATTCATGTGTTGGAGGAAAACGG
>NC_051409.1:15078826-15078902 GCF_015228065.2 Penaeus monodon | reverse complement strand
ATGGCTAGAGAGCAAACGAAACGCCAAATAATATCTGTGTCTATTTTTGCCTATCAGTCAGTCGACCTTTGTGCCC
>NC_051409.1:15077117-15077577 GCF_015228065.2 Penaeus monodon | reverse complement strand
TGGTGACTACAGAGGCTTCTATGAAGCCCTAAAGGCAGTATATGGTCCTACTCACCACGTCCAGAGTCCTTTGCGCAGTGCAGATGGCCAGGCGCTCTTCACAGACAAGACTTCCATCCTGAGCCGTTGGTCCGAGCACTTTCAGGCCCTCTTCAGCGCTGACCGCGTCGTCCAGGACTCAGCAGTTCTCCGCATTCGTCAGAAGCCAGTCATAGAGGAATTGGATGAACTACCATCTATAGAAGAAATTTCAAAAGCCATAGAGCAGCTGAAGTGTGGCAAGGCAGCAGGAGTTGATGGGATCCCACCAGAGATCTGGAAAGATGGGGGACCAACACTACACAGCAAGCTCCACGAACTCCTTGTCTGTTGTTGGGAGCAGAGCAAGCTTCCAAGAGACCTCCGTGATGCAGTTATTATCACTTTGTACAAGAACAAAGGAGAAAAGTCGAACTGCTCA
>NC_051409.1:15076424-15076520 GCF_015228065.2 Penaeus monodon | reverse complement strand
TGCTTTGCAGAGGCTGCGCAGCTCTTCGGACTCGAGGTCAGTATGAAGAAGACAGAGGTCCTCCACCAGCCTGCACCCCGGGAAGAATACCGCCCT
>NC_051409.1:15076260-15076353 GCF_015228065.2 Penaeus monodon | reverse complement strand
ATCAGATGCCAAGATCGACAGGGAAGTGGACAACAGATTAGCCAAGGCAAACAGCGCTTTCGGCAGACTCTACAAGAGAGTCTGGAAAAACAG
>NC_051409.1:15075585-15075825 GCF_015228065.2 Penaeus monodon | reverse complement strand
CCACACCCCTTCACCAGGCCGTCTCCTCCTTCGAGGACTCCCGTAGGTCTAACCTGAAGGAGAAACGCCGCATGAAGAAGGACCGGGAAGCCTCAGCAGCTGTACCAGACCAGACTTTTGACTGCAGTCGCTGCGGCCGGACATGCCTGTCCCGCATCGGTCTTGTCAGCCACCAGCGCGCCTGCAGTCGACGTGGACAGCCCCTTTCATAATCTTCGTTCGCGAAGCCAAGCCATGATG
>NC_051409.1:15073186-15073470 GCF_015228065.2 Penaeus monodon | reverse complement strand
ACTAATTAATTGTGTGCTCGTGCATGTGTGAAGATATGTCGTTCATTCATGCGAGTAGGTCTATGAAATCAGTGAAAGCATGGGTGAAAATAAGTAACTCTGTAAGCAGAGGCTTAATCTATTAACACATCTATCTATCTCCCCCAAACCCTCAACTTAAATAGAGAGGCGCTAGCAGCTCACACCCACATCACGTCCTTTCCATATATCACGCTCGCTCGCCATCAGGCTGCCCTTAATCATCAATCGACCGAAGAGAGACGGCAGCATAATTGCATAATGTT
>NC_051409.1:15072875-15072998 GCF_015228065.2 Penaeus monodon | reverse complement strand
TTCGAAATTTCGAGATTTTCCTCTTGATCTCCGCCATGAATGAGGTTTACAGGTGTCCGACTAAAGACTTCTTATGTGACGTGTGGACTGATTTGCATTTTTTTTTTGCTTGATAACCGTCGT
>NC_051409.1:15070974-15071616 GCF_015228065.2 Penaeus monodon | reverse complement strand
TTTAACTCCATCAAAAGCCAAGACAAGGAAAAAGTAAGCTGTTACCCCTTCCCTCCTTTTCCCTCCCTCCCCCACCTTCCCTCCTCTTCCCTCCCTCCCCCACCTTCCTTCCTCTTCCCTCCCTCCCCCACCTTCCCTCCTCTTCCCTCCCTCCCCCACCTTCCCTCCTCTTCCCTCCCTCCTTCCCTCCTCTTCCCTCATCCCCCTCTCTCCCACACCTCTCCCTTTCCTCCCTCCCCCACCTAATTCACCTCCCTCCCTCCACCCCCACCTCTTCCCTCCCTCCCTCCCTCTCCCCACCTCCCCCACCACACTCTCCCCTCCCCACCTCCCCCACCTCCCCCACCTCTTCCCTCCCTCTCCTTCCTCTCCCCACCTCCCCCATCACACTCTCCCCCGCCTCCCCATCTCCCCCTCCCCGCCTCCCCCACCACACTCTCCCCCGCCCCCCCACCTCTCCCCTCCCTCCCCCCACCTTAATATCTCCCTCGAAATAGCAGGAAATAGCCCCGACTCCGTAGCAGGACGGGGCTAGTTGTCTGCCTGGCGAGCGAGGCGAGGGAACGGCGGCACAACACGCGACGCCCCTGCTATTTCGGGCGCGGCACAGAATGTCTGGCCCGGCCCCAACCCGTGACGCCC
>NC_051409.1:15070550-15070619 GCF_015228065.2 Penaeus monodon | reverse complement strand
GCATGTAATTTGTGTAGAGCTTATCTATAATTTCGGTTTCAAATTGATTAAACTTCTCCGGTTTAAGCT
>NC_051409.1:15069206-15069493 GCF_015228065.2 Penaeus monodon | reverse complement strand
ACCGAAAATATAGTATTCTGAAAAACAATAACAGCAGACATTTCGAAAACCACAGGACAAGTTGGGCTGAAAAGAGCAAATGACGGATTAATGAAAGACGAGCTGTACAGAATAACATACCAAAAAATATGTCGGCATACGTGTTCTGAAAATGGAACGTATGAAATACCATTAATCAGTTATAAATAGCTGACATCATCATTAGTTTTATCAGTTAATCATGTAATTTGTGTAGAGCTTATCTATAATTTCGGTTTCAAATTGATTAAACTTCTCCGGTTTAAGCT
>NC_051409.1:15068876-15069029 GCF_015228065.2 Penaeus monodon | reverse complement strand
GTGTTTTATGTCTACCAGGTTTGGGTATGATTATGCACGTGTATCGATATGAATATACTTGGTCATTTGGGTTTATTTGCGTACTAATGTATGTAGAAATACGTGTTTTTAAAACCAATGGGGTTTCGCCCAAAAAAATTAACCTACAAATTG
>NC_051409.1:15068323-15068628 GCF_015228065.2 Penaeus monodon | reverse complement strand
TGCGAAAGAAGACTTAGAGGAGGGGGCGGTTGTATGCAGATAGTACTTGGGGTGTGTGTTGGGGGCGGTTGTATGCAGATAGTACTTGGGGTGTGTGTTGGGGGCGGTTGTATGCAGATAGTACTTGGGGTGTGTGTTGGGGGCGGTTGTACTTGGGGTGTGTGTTGCCTTCCCAGTTAACGTCACAAGTTGGTGTCAGTGGCGTCGGTTTTATAATACTGAGAAAGTACTCGTGATACGGTTTAAACGCGGTCAAGTGGGAGGCCATATTTGATTGGAGATTGGGGGGGGTGGAGGTGAATAGA
>NC_051409.1:15067975-15068051 GCF_015228065.2 Penaeus monodon | reverse complement strand
TTTGCATGAAATAAGTCTTTCCATTTTTTTCTCTGGAGCAACATTTGTAAGTTAGTATTACTAAGAGCGTCTGTAG
>NC_051409.1:15066775-15066952 GCF_015228065.2 Penaeus monodon | reverse complement strand
AAAAAAAAATTAATGATCCCTTTTGCCATAATAGCTTAATATTGAAGAAAACGGGTTAATATTCACTTATATAAATAGATTCATTGGTTTATATCATAGAGAAAAGTGGTGTATATAGGAGGTAGACAGATAGATGAATAAAGAGGATACAAACAAAAACAAAAACATGAATAAAGA
>NC_051409.1:15066173-15066306 GCF_015228065.2 Penaeus monodon | reverse complement strand
ACACGAATAACTAAATAATTAGACAAACAAAATGATGATCTTCCGGAGCCCTACTTTTAAACGCAGAATGACCCACCCTTCCGTCTCCCCCCCTCCCCCCCCCGTCTGCGTCTCTCTCGAACCAGGAAGAGAA
>NC_051409.1:15065360-15065639 GCF_015228065.2 Penaeus monodon | reverse complement strand
GAAGAATAGGCATATACAGTAGGTAAAGAAAGGAAATTAGATGAAAATAGATGGGAACTGATGAAAATATATGGAAATTAATGAAAATATATGGAAATTGAGGAAAATATATGGAAATTGAGGAAAATATATGGAAATTAATGAAAATAGACGGAAATAGATGAAAATCGGTGGAAATAGATAAAACAAATATGGAAATAGGAGGAAACAGATGGAAATAAAAGGGAATAGATGGAAATAGACATCATATCCAAATTCCAAAATAAAACGTCAGGGGCT
>NC_051409.1:15064385-15064905 GCF_015228065.2 Penaeus monodon | reverse complement strand
GAATGATAATTAACTAGATGTAGATTAACACACACAAATTTCTCGGCGTGTTTTCCGTTGAGTTTCATTTGATTTGATCGAGTGTGAAGTCATTTGTCATGGTGACAGATGGCGTGATGTCACTCGTGTTTTCCCCTTTTCTCTCTACCTCTTTTCTGTTTCCTGTCTTTCTCTTTTCTTGTTTTCTCCCCCTTCCTCGTGTCTTTTCTTTCTCTTCTCTCCTTTCCTTTCCCTGTTTTCTGTCTGTTTATGTTTCCCTTCTTCTTTATCTTCTGTTTCTCCATTCCCCATTTCCTGTTTTCATATTTCCCTTCTTCTCTCTTTTCTGTTTCTTCGTTCTACTTATCCTCTTTTCCCCTCTTGCCTTCTCCTTCTCCCCCTTTTCTATTTTCTCCCCTTCCCTATCATCCTTTTCTGTCTCCCTCGTTCCCCGCCACTTCCCTCTACTTCCGCATTCCTGTCTATTTCCTCCTAATCTCCTCCTTCTTTTCCTATTTTCTCCTTCGGATCTTCTCCCCCC
>NC_051409.1:15063551-15063957 GCF_015228065.2 Penaeus monodon | reverse complement strand
TGGATGTATACACAGTGTCTACATGACTACAACTCTCAACCCCATTTGTTTACGTCAAAATTCGACCCAAACCAACCCTGACTAATAACACTTCCTAACAACTGACTCTCTCGTCCATCCACAACCCACGGCCGGCCTTTACTCACCCACTGACTCACTCATCGCCCTAAACTCAGGCTACTCATTCATAACCCTACTCTGCCCCGCCCACTCAACAACTTTCCCGCCCACTCGCATCTCGCTTACTACAACCCATAGTCTACACTCGCTCGCCCACTCGCAACTCACACTCACGACCTGCTCACGCCCACTCACAGCCTCTCCTGTTCATTCGCAACTCACAACTCATAGCCTATACTCTCGCAGGTCCTAACTCACATTCTCTCGCCCACCCACAAACTTATAG
>NC_051409.1:15062924-15063399 GCF_015228065.2 Penaeus monodon | reverse complement strand
AAACCAAACAGCCTTCGTAATCCAAGTCTGTTCTTGAACCTTGGAATCGCCCACCTACGTCCACCTCCGTCTTGGCAAGCTTTGCTAAACGACCCACGCATCTCAACGCCTTTTCCCTCTTTCTCCCCTATTCCTTCGTTCCCCTTATTCCTTCTTTCTCCCCTATTCCTTCGTTCCCCTCTTCCCCTCCTTTCCTTTCCCTCTCTCGCTATCTCTTCTTGTCACTCTGCCTCCTCTTTGTCGTCTTTCTCCTCTCTTCCTTTCCCTTCTCTTCTCTCTCCTCTCTCCTGTCCCTCTCCTCCTCTTCCCTCTACACCTCTTAGCCCTTTTCCTCACTTACTCTTCCCTTTCCCTCTCACTTATCTCCTTTTACCCCTTCCTCTTCTTCCCCCTCCTATCCCCTTTTCTCTTCCCCTTTCTCTTCTTATTACTCTTTACCTTCCTCCTACCTTCTCCCCCATGCTTCTTCCCCCCA
>NC_051409.1:15062677-15062895 GCF_015228065.2 Penaeus monodon | reverse complement strand
TGCATCCGGTTCGCCTTGAGTCATTTATTACGCCCACGGGGAAACTTCCATTTTTCTCTTTCCGCGCCCATATTAGATGCTTAACATAAGTTTTGCATTTATGCTTATGTATATTGGTCTTTCACGGAGGGTTTACTTGTAACCCCTTCCCCCCCATCATTACTCTCACCCCTCCCCCTTTCACAAAGCTCACCGCTTATCCCTTACGTAAGGCATAC
>NC_051409.1:15062424-15062647 GCF_015228065.2 Penaeus monodon | reverse complement strand
GAAACACACTCGATAACCCCCCCCCCCATTCAACTAAATCCAGTCACCCTCCAACTCACACCCCCTCCTCTCTCCCCCCAAAGTAAACGCCCCCCCCTCCCTCATCGAAACACACACGCAACAACCACTTAGTTCCTAGGGGCGAGCTGGCACCAGAGGGACATTCTGTGCCACAGCGATGCTAGTGGCCCAGATGCCTCACAGCGACACCGTCCTCACCCCC
>NC_051409.1:15061898-15062250 GCF_015228065.2 Penaeus monodon | reverse complement strand
ATCACCGGGCACTACCTTTCTAAACCTCTTCCCTCGAATCTCTCTTCGTCAGCGTGTCATGTCTTTGGCTCCGTTGTGCTTGGTGCTTGGCAGGCCTGCTTTTGCTTTGTGCAACTCTTTCACCAGTATGCATTTTGCAATATCATTTTTATTGGTTGTTTCGGTTTCAGCTGTTATTCCTAATACGGTTTAGTGTTTTTTTCTCTCTCTGTTGCCTTATTTATCTATTTCTTCATCTCTGCCTGTCTATTTGGCTGCCTCTCAGTTTACTGACTGTCTGTCCGCCCATCAGTTGAGCTTTCTCTGCCTGTCTACCTGAATACATGTTCTCTTGGGCCTGGCTGTTCGCTTA
>NC_051409.1:15061601-15061682 GCF_015228065.2 Penaeus monodon | reverse complement strand
GAATTTCCTCGCGGCGTCCTCTCTGTTATTCCCAACACGTGGCACTGTTTGGCACCGATGCCCCAAATGTGAGTCACCGTT
>NC_051409.1:15061358-15061571 GCF_015228065.2 Penaeus monodon | reverse complement strand
CAACCCGATCATTAATCTTACTCTCCTCTATACACCATAAGGCATGGCACTGTATACAACACATGGCACTATACTCCTCCCCTTTTTCATTGCTGACCTTCGTTATGTTATCTTGGCACTTCTCTTGGCATCCTTTGCCTTTGGTCTTCGTCTTATATTTATTAATATTCGGTGCCCTGTAATTTCTTTTTGAAGGCTTTCGTGACAATGGCA
>NC_051409.1:15060787-15061073 GCF_015228065.2 Penaeus monodon | reverse complement strand
ACTTTTATCGAAAAAATATAAAGAAAAACATGTCTATATGCTCGGTTGATATACATTTACATTTTTATATCCTGTAATTAATACATAGATGAAGATATATAAGTTCTTATACACTTCCACACACATTCTTTTTATTTTCATCAGCTTTTGTTGTTAACTGATGAAAATTAACTCGTCAGTAACTCATCTGCCTTTTTGGTTTTCTATTTTACATTTTAATTATCTGCCTGTTATTTCTCAGTTTATTTGTTTGTTACTTTACCTGTAGTTGATAAAACGTAAGTCG
>NC_051409.1:15060377-15060610 GCF_015228065.2 Penaeus monodon | reverse complement strand
GCGTTTTAGATAAGTCAGTCCAAAGGTTTCGGTGAACTATAATTAGTAACTATGCTTTTGTTTACGCGTCCTCCACTGCGAAAAATAAAGATGGGTAATAAGGGAAGCGAGAAGGGAGATGAGCGGAATAGGAAAGGGGGGGGGGGCAAGACTGCGAAGATACGAAGAAAAAGGAAAGAGGAAGGGGGAAGAAGCGAGATTGGTGAAGAGAGAAGAAGGGAAAGAGGAGAGGG
>NC_051409.1:15060049-15060169 GCF_015228065.2 Penaeus monodon | reverse complement strand
TGACAGAGACGGAGAAACAGAGAGGCTAAGACAGCCTTACAGCGTTAAAATAAAATGCATGGATTGCTCGTGACGTAAGCCTTAGGGGGGAGGGGGGTCTCCACTGACTTATGTCCAGTC
>NC_051409.1:15058111-15058307 GCF_015228065.2 Penaeus monodon | reverse complement strand
AAGCTTCCCATGCACAAGAGGCCAACAAAATCTGCCTTACCACAGTCATGGCGGCGGTGAATGATGTCGACGTTGCAGATGAAAGAAAAACGACTGGAAGATTAGCTTCTCAGGGCCATCTAGCACTCTTGGGGGACACGGGGTGGGGGGGATGGAGGGGGGGAGTTGAGGTTCACAGGGAGCGAGAAGAACACGG
>NC_051409.1:15057979-15058068 GCF_015228065.2 Penaeus monodon | reverse complement strand
TATTCTGCCTTTTACCTTTATTTCGTGTTTTCCTGGGGGGGTGAGCGAGTCAGCCCGAAAGGTCTGTGTCAGCAGGAACTGCTGACTTC
>NC_051409.1:15057719-15057908 GCF_015228065.2 Penaeus monodon | reverse complement strand
TGCGGCTTGAACTAAACCCTTGCTTCAGACACCGTTCCTTGTTATCTATTTTCCTTTTTTTTCGTCTTCCACTTATCCACCTTTCACAGATCGACCCGAGTCGCGGAGACGACAAAGAGATGTTTGCGAAAACCAGTTATAATTAATTTTAGAGATAAAACACCAGTTTCCCCATTCCTCTTCGTTTTC
>NC_051409.1:15057102-15057642 GCF_015228065.2 Penaeus monodon | reverse complement strand
AACACCACCGGGCCTCACGACGGTCATCAGGCGTGTTTGTATGGGCGTGAGGGCGTGAGAGAGGGGAGAGGGGCGGGCGCAGACGAGCGGGAAGACAGTAGCCTGGGCATACACTGAGAGCTAGAGCGACACTGAGATCTTGGCACTTGGCACTTCCCGGGCACTGGATCCTTGGCGAAGGTGCCTCGGCCTGCCCACCAGTGCCGCCCTCGGCCTCTCCGCGTGTTATTGTTTATATATAGATTGAGAGAGGAAGGGGAGAGTAAGGAGGGCGGAGGGGACAGGGACGCCGGGGGAGGGGGCGGAGAGGAAAGAGAATCTAGGGGCATGGGAGAGGGAGGGGGAGAGGGGAGACGATATCTAGGGGAGGGAAGAGGGGGAGGAGAGGGAATCCACAGGGAGGGGAGAGACAGATGAGAGGATGGGGAAACAAGAGAGGGGAGAAGCGAACGAAAGGGGGAAGGGAAAAGAGAACAAGATGGTTGAAGAACGTAAATGAGAGGGAACAGAGAGGAGAAGGGAATGGGAGAATAGAGGGAA
>NC_051409.1:15051859-15052025 GCF_015228065.2 Penaeus monodon | reverse complement strand
GGACGTGCCTCGCCTCGAAATTACTTGACTGATTTAGAAGATAATTACCACCCACGAAAATCCGACCGGACCTTTGCCTTCTATCCGTTGCGTCACTGGAGGAATATTTAAATTCGGTCTGGAACCCTCTTCCGCACTCGCTCCGACGCAGGCGGCCTCGGTAAGG
>NC_051409.1:15050622-15050878 GCF_015228065.2 Penaeus monodon | reverse complement strand
ACGTTTGTGATTGTATGTAAATATGTCAGTGAAAATACCACCAAATTTTTGTAATATCACGTGGCAGATGTTTCAGCGTAAAGACCGTGATACTGCAGTCAGTATCTTATACTGTGCATTGATGTGTGACAGAAATTTACTGTATAACGTGTCATGAAATGCAGTAATGTTTTAATATTACATCCCATGATATGCGATAACGATTCAGCATAGAGTGTCATAAAGTGCAGTACAGCGTCCACCATCAAATGACGCG
>NC_051409.1:15048954-15049348 GCF_015228065.2 Penaeus monodon | reverse complement strand
ATAAAACCTAAAATGGTTTGTTTGTATGGCATTCGGTTACATGAGAGTTTAAGTTTTTTGACGAAAAATAAGTTTCTGAAAACAATCAACAGCAGACTTTTCGAAAACCACGGAAAAGTTGGCTGAAAAGAGCAAATGAGGAAAGAAAACGAGCTGTTAAAATAATAAAAAAAATGTCGGCATAGTGTCTGAAAAGGGAAGTATAAAAAACCATTAAACAGTTATAAATAGCTGACATCACATTTGTTTTATCAGTTAATCTGTAATTTTTGTAGAGCTTTTCTTAATTTTGGTTTCAAATTGATTAAACTTTCCGGTTTAGCTTGTTTTGTCGTATGTGTGATTTTGTGCATCTGGTTGTTTGTGTGAATGCATGGCGATTGCATGCGTTTTC
>NC_051409.1:15048662-15048881 GCF_015228065.2 Penaeus monodon | reverse complement strand
GTTGATTATACTACTGTGTTTTAGTTCCAGGTTGGGTATGATTAAACGGATCGAAGAATAATTGGTATTTGGGTTTATTTTTGGGATAAGTATGTAGAAAAACGTGTTTTTAAAACCAAGGGGTTTCGCCCCAAAAATAACCTACAAATTGAGAAAAATTTGAAATTTAAATTTTTGTTATTTGTGATGCATGAGATTATAAATGGATAATAAACGGGC
>NC_051409.1:15048536-15048611 GCF_015228065.2 Penaeus monodon | reverse complement strand
ATGTTATCCAATAAGGATGTCCTGTGAAATTAATACAGAAACAGAAAAAGAAGATAATATAAGAAAATTTGTTAA
>NC_051409.1:15047977-15048502 GCF_015228065.2 Penaeus monodon | reverse complement strand
TTGGGTGCGAAAAAAACTTAGAGGAGGGGGCGGGTTGTAGGTATACTTGGGGGTGTTTGGGGGGGGGTTGTATTTTTTTGGCCCCAAAGTACGGGGGTTTGGGGTTGGGGGCGGTTTTTATTTTAAAATACTGGGGTGTTTGGGGCGGGAGCAAAATTTGGGGGGGGTGTTTGGGGGGGGGGATAATATATTTGGGGTTTTGGGGTTTTTGGGGGTGGGGTTTGCCTTCCTTAAAACAATTTGGTGGGGGCGCGGTTTTAAAATACGAAAAAGAAAAGGGGTTTAACGCGGAAAGGGGGAAAACCCTTTTTGATTGGGATGGGGGGGGGGGGGGGAAAAAAAATTGTTTTGTAGGTTCCCATACAGAAATCCCCGGGTTCATTAAAACTTACATCATATACTAATAATGTATAAACTTTCATAAACATACATTAGCTCATTACATTTTAAAAAACTCAACAGTTTTATACATCATACAAACAACATATATCCATAAACCTTTTCATATTTATTTTTAAACCCAAC
>NC_051409.1:15047806-15047946 GCF_015228065.2 Penaeus monodon | reverse complement strand
CAACCCAAATTTTTATACACCTCTTGCATAAAAAAGTTTTCCATTTTTTTTGGGCAACATTTGTAAATTAGTATTATAAGAGCTCTTAGCCCTTATTTTTGTTATCTCGTTTTTTACCTCAACTTCATAACACATTTCAG
>NC_051409.1:15047423-15047511 GCF_015228065.2 Penaeus monodon | reverse complement strand
TTAGTTTTTTTAAATTTGGGAGAAAGCTCGAAAAAAAAAAATTTCAATATTAAAAAATCCCTTATTTAAAGTTTTTTAAACCAAAATA
>NC_051409.1:15046417-15047018 GCF_015228065.2 Penaeus monodon | reverse complement strand
GATATTTGTTTTCTTCTCTCGTCTGTTTTCAGTGTTTAAAATTTAGGATTTTTTATCGTAATTCAAACTACTACCATCTCTTCCTATCTTGTATTACTGTCATCTATCATCAGTTTTTATCTATCTACTATTTTTTCTTTCTCCCCCCCCGGGCATATCGGGGAAAGAAAAGGGAAATTTTGATGAAAATAGAGGGGAACTGATGAAAAAAAAATGAAATTAAAGAAAATATAGGAATTTAGAAAAAAAAAATGGAAATTAAAAAAATATGGGAAAATTAAAGAAAATATTGGAAAATTTAAAATATATGGAAAAATTAGGGAAAAAAAGAAAAAAGAAAAAAGGAAATTGGGAAATATAAAAAAAAATAAGGAAATTAGGAAAAATTGGAATTAGGAAAAATTTGGGGAAATTAGGGGAAAATTAATTAAAAATAAAAAATTAGGTTTTTTTTTTAAAATTTTTTTGGTTTAAAAATTTTTGGAAATTTGAAAATACAAAATAATTAAAAAGGTTTGGAAAAGAAAAAAAATAGGAAAAAGGAGGAAAAGAGGAAAAAAAAGGGAAGAGGAAATAGAACAAAAAAAAAAAAAGAGGGGGG
>NC_051409.1:15046084-15046394 GCF_015228065.2 Penaeus monodon | reverse complement strand
AAGGAAAAAAGAAAGAAAAAAAGGAAAAAAAGAAAAGAAAAGGAAAAAAGGGGAAAAAAGAAAAAGAAGGGGGAAAAAGAAGAAAAAAAAAGAAAAAAAGGAAGAAGAAAAAAAAAAAGAAAAAAAAGAAGAAAAAAAAAAGAAAAAAAAAAAAAAGAGAAGAATGAAGGAAAAAAAGAGAAGAGAAGAGGGAAGATAATTAAAACTAGATGTAGATTAAACACACAAATTTTTCGGCGTGTTTTCCCTTAGTTTTTTGATTTTACGAGTGGGAAGTCATTTGTCATGGGCAGATGGGTGTGTCACTGTT
>NC_051409.1:15044642-15045113 GCF_015228065.2 Penaeus monodon | reverse complement strand
TCCCCCCCCTCCCTTTCCGCCCCTCGGCCTCCTTCAACCCCAGGTCCCTCCTCCCCCTCCTCCCTCCCCTCTCCCCCCTCCCCTTTCCCCTTTTCCCCTCCCCTTTTGGCCCCCCCTCCCCCTCTTTTTCCCCCTGCCCCCCTTCCCCCCGCCCAAAAGCCCCCCAAACACAGGCCAGCCAAACCCCCAAACCCCCGTTTTCGCCGAAGCCCCCCCAAAAACCCCCCCGCCCCCAAACCCCAAACAAAATTACCCCGCCCCCCCACAACCCAAGCCGCCCCACCCCCAAATTCACCGCCCAAACCGGCCCACCCACAGCTTACAGCCGCCCACCCCCCACCCCACACTTACAGCCCGCCCTCCCGCCCACCTCAAACGCCTTCGTAATCCAAGTCTTTTCTTGAACCTTGGTACCCCACCTACGTCCACCTCCGTCTTGGCAAGCTTGCTAACGACCCACGCATCTCAACC
>NC_051409.1:15044053-15044289 GCF_015228065.2 Penaeus monodon | reverse complement strand
CCCACCCTCCCCCCGCCCACGCCCTGCCTGCATCCGGTTCGCCTGATCATTTTTACGCCCACGGGGAAAAATTCCATTTTTTCTTTCCGCGCCATATTAGATGCTTAACATAAGTTTTGCATTTATGTACATGTATATTGGTCTTTCACGGAGGGTTTACTTGTAACCCCTTCCCCCCAAACATTACTCTCACCCCCCCCCTTTCACAAAGCTCCCGCTTATCCCCTTTCGTAAGG
>NC_051409.1:15043191-15044026 GCF_015228065.2 Penaeus monodon | reverse complement strand
ATCGAAAAACACTCGATAACCCCCCCCCCCCATTCAACTAAATCCAAATCACCCTCCATCACACCCCCTCCTCCTTTTCTCCCCAAAGTAAACGCCCCCCTCCCTCATCGAAACACACACGCAACAACCACTTAGTTCCTAGGGGCGAGCTGGCACCCGAGGGACATTCTGTTCCACAGCAATGCTAGTGGCCCAGATGCCTCACAGCGACACCGTCCTCACCCCCTCCTTGCCCCCTTGCCTTCTCCTTTCCTCCTTGTTCCTTGTCCCGTCTCGCCCTTCCCCCCCTCCCTTTTTCTTCCCTTCCCCCTTCCCCCCCCTTTTCCCCCCTTTTTTCCCCCCCTCCTTTTCCCCTTGCCTTTTTCCTTTTTTCCCTTTTTTTTTCCCCCTCCCCCTTCCTCCCCTTCCTCCCCCCCTTTTCCCCTTCCCCGCCCCCCTTCTTTTCCCCCCCCTCCCCCTCCCCCTTTCCCCCAAATTTGGTTTTTCCCCCCAGGGCCTTTTTTATCTGCACCCTTTTCCGCTCTATTTCCTTCTCTCGTTTTTCTCGCGCGTCCCTCTCTGTTATTCCCAACACGTGGCACTGTTTGCCACCGATGCCCCAAATGTGATCACGTTTTTCTCTTCTCTCTTCTCACCTCTTCCAACCCATCATTAATCTTACTCTCTCATACCATAAGGCATGGCATTATCAACACAGGGCACTATATCCTCCCTTTTCATTGCTGACCTTCTTTATGTTATTTGGCACTTCTTTTGGGCATCCTTTCCTTTGTTTCTCTTATATTATTAATTTCGTCCCGTTTTTTCTTTTTAAAGGGCTTTCGTTGACAATGCA
>NC_051409.1:15042935-15043002 GCF_015228065.2 Penaeus monodon | reverse complement strand
CCTAGGGAAAATTTTTAAAATTTTTCTTTATTTTTTCTATTTTTAAAAATAAAAAAAATCTTTTGGG
>NC_051409.1:15042834-15042911 GCF_015228065.2 Penaeus monodon | reverse complement strand
AAAAATATGTTTTTTTAAAATTTAAATTAAATTTTTTTTAAACATTTTTTTTTTTAAAACTTTTTTAAAAAATGTTA
>NC_051409.1:15042684-15042764 GCF_015228065.2 Penaeus monodon | reverse complement strand
AGTATTTTCATTATCCCATTATAAAATATTTGCGATGATAATAGTAACTTTTTAAACTTATATGGTGACAATACAAATAT
>NC_051409.1:15041678-15042041 GCF_015228065.2 Penaeus monodon | reverse complement strand
CGACCAGGAAATTCCGTGGAAAAAGGAGGTATTCATCTCTCCCTCTTTTGCTCTCCTTCCGCCTTTTGCCTCCCCTCTCCCTTTTCCTTTCTCAATTTCACTTTCACTCTCCGCTTCCTTATCCTCTTCCCTCTCTTGCTCTTTTTCTCTCTGAGCCTCCTCTCCCTTTCTCCCTACCTTTCCCCTTGCTCTTTTTCTCTTTAAGTCCACTCCGTTTCCCATCTGTTTCCTTTTCCCCACATCTCTTTTCCCCATTAAGTCCCCTTCCCCCTCCCTTTCTCCCTCTCCTCCCTATCTTCTTCCCTTTCTCTCTTTCCCATCCTCTTTCCTTCTTAACTCGGATAGTCGTGTGAATGATAAATG
>NC_051409.1:15041213-15041493 GCF_015228065.2 Penaeus monodon | reverse complement strand
GTTTTATTACAAATTGTTCAATCACCCGGATAATAAAACCCGGAGAAAAGCTAAAAAAATTTCAACAAAAAGCCAAAATTAATAATATATTTTATTCATAACTAATTAATGATTATTTATCAAGAATTATTACAATTATATTTAATAATTTTTTTTTTTTTATTATTATCATTTTTTTATTGGATTATTATTTACATATTTTATCAATTATCATTTTCTTATTATTTTCTTATTGGGTTAATTTTATTATTATTTTATAAATTTTATTTCCCACATTTTA
>NC_051409.1:15040434-15040892 GCF_015228065.2 Penaeus monodon | reverse complement strand
GATACATTCAAAAGCAAATAAGCAAAGTATTAATCCATACACATAGCAAATAATTGGAAAAAAGTAGAAGATATATAAAAAGGAATTGCAAAATATTTGCTCAAAGGAAAAAATACTTCTTGTTTTCTATAATTTTAGACATTAATAAAGTACTTTTCGTTTAAATTTTTTCCGCGAAGTGAAGTATTTTAAAATTATCCGCTTTCCAATTTTTATTTAACACTTTGACATGAAGATTCGAGAGAACAGACGTAAGGACCCTTTTTTTGTAAAAATTGTAATTTGAATGTGAAAGCTTTTCGCGTAAATTCCCGGAAATTTGCTTAAAATTGTCCTTCTTCCTAATCTCCTCGCTACCTGGCCCTACACTACTATTATTCAACTCCTCTTGTGCACATCCTTTTTCTCTTTGTTTCTTCTTTTTATCTCTTCTTTGTCTGCGTTTGTCAAGTAGTTTT
>NC_051409.1:15039838-15040182 GCF_015228065.2 Penaeus monodon | reverse complement strand
TCAAAGTACATATTGTGTCCCCAAAACTCACGCTTTTTGTCATCAAATTTATATAAAAACGTAATTTTCCTTTTTTTGATTCATATGTTTTACGAGGCCTAAGGACCAAAACGCCAAAAAAACGAGTCACATGTAAGCACCAAACCGCTCCCCAAGGGGTAACTCGTAAATTGCGAAATAACCGGTATCAAAATAGAAAGACATGTGTTTTTTTTCTATGCATGTCACATTTTCTGGTCAAATTTAATTTGCACTCGGGGATTATTCAATATTCAATTTTTTTTTTGGTTTTTTTTCCGGCGGCAGTTTTTTTCTTCTTGTTGTTTACATGCTTAAAACCCCAT
>NC_051409.1:15039139-15039435 GCF_015228065.2 Penaeus monodon | reverse complement strand
CCCCACAAAAAACACCCCAAAACCCCAACCCAACAACCCAATTGATTTGAAATTTTTAACCCTTTTCCTTAAAGAATTCTCATTTATAGATAAATAAATATTGGGTAAATAATTTACTCTATAAAACGGAGGGAATTTAAATTAGAATCTCTAATATTCCAAAAAATATAAACATATATTAAGGATTTATTTTATCTATAGATGATCAAATTAATTAAAGGGAAAAATATTTAAACCCCCGCTTTTCCCTTGGATTCCCGTTGTGCTACACTTTTGAACCACTCAATCTTTGCCCT
>NC_051409.1:15038186-15038317 GCF_015228065.2 Penaeus monodon | reverse complement strand
TGAAATATTTGTTTATGATCTTTTAATTCCCTTAAAATTGTTTTCGTTCTTTGTTTGGGGTAATTGTCTATTCTGGAGGTCTGTTGATTCTTTGGCTGATGTTTGCGGTGTTTGCGATAGAAGGGGGGTAA
>NC_051409.1:15036959-15037619 GCF_015228065.2 Penaeus monodon | reverse complement strand
TTCAGGAGGCGAACCCATAAGGGGAAAGAAGAGAAAAGGGGTTTGGGTTTCCCTTTTGGGGAAAGAGAACCGAAAGCAACAAGGGAAAAAAAGATCAGGGAAATTTTCCCTCAAAACGAATAAAAAAAAATCTTTTCCCCTTGTTTAAAAAAGATATTGGGGGGAGAGACGGGCAAAAGGGGAAAGATTTTTTTTATTAAAAAGGAAAATTTAGACGAATTTTGTAAGAAAAAAAAAATTAGAGAGAAAGAAAAAAGAGAAAATTCACAATCCCAAAAACCCCCCCTCCCAAACCTTCTCCTCCAGCCGCGGGAAACCCCCCCCTTTTTTTCCGATCTCCCCTTTTTTTTAAACCCTTTCTCGGGGGGAAAAAAAAACCCCCCCGCCCCCCTTTTTAGGGCCGTAAGAGAAGAAAAAAGGGGAAATCCCAAAAAAAAAAAAAGGGTTTTACCCCTTTTTTTTTTCCCAAAAAAAACCCCCAAAACCCGTCTGGGGGGGTGGGGGGGGGTTTTTTTTTAAAAAAAAACCCCCCCTTTTCTCCTCCCCCCTTTTTTGGGCCCCCCCCCCCTTTTTCCCCCCCTTTTTTTTTTTTTTTTGGGGGTTTAAAAAATTTTTTTCCCTCTTTTCCTTTTCTGACTCCCCCCTCTTTTCCCCCCCCCC
>NC_051409.1:15036469-15036656 GCF_015228065.2 Penaeus monodon | reverse complement strand
CAAATTCTTGTTTCTATATTAGACATAATAGTTTTCTTAACATTTATTCTGTTTTTAGGCTGAAGGGAAAGAATATTCGTAACAATTTACTTACCGACATAAAAATCCAAATGTCAAAAATCATATACATCTATTGACATGATAGATTCGAGAGAACAGACACGTAAGGGTACACCCTTAAAAAGGG
>NC_051409.1:15036233-15036413 GCF_015228065.2 Penaeus monodon | reverse complement strand
GAAGATGGAAATGCTTTTACAGACGTAAACATTCCAGCGAGAAATTTTAAAAAAGAAAGCTATAAAATCTGATCCTTGCTTGGCCTAGATTCTGCCTCAGTCGTACACGGAGGGCGTTGGCAGGTGGGAGAGGCACTAGGTCGTGTTAGTGCCAGGAGACAGTGCCATCTTGTGCACGTC
>NC_051409.1:15035502-15035823 GCF_015228065.2 Penaeus monodon | reverse complement strand
ACACATACATAATCACACACAAAGTCACATATCTGTAGTACACCAAAACTCATCTGCTCTTATTGTCATCAATAATTTATATGAAAACGTAATTTTGCCGTTTTTTGATTCATATGTTTTACGAGGCCTAAGGACCAAAACGCCTAAAGCCAAAATCCACGAGTCACATGTAAGCACGCAAACCGCTCCCATCAAGTGTAACTCGTAAATTGCGAAATAACCGGATATCAAAACTAGAAAGACATGTGGTTTGATTTCTATGCATGTCAGCATATTTCTGGTCAATTTAATTTGTCACTCGGGGATTTATTCAATATTCAG
>NC_051409.1:15033935-15034095 GCF_015228065.2 Penaeus monodon | reverse complement strand
GTTGCGCTAATGCTCAGTGCTAATTCATAAAGCACGAGGTACAGGATTGACCTTCCCCTAAGCGTCTGCACCTGTGAGCGCAGCTGCCCTTGTTCATCAGAGGCTCTTTGTAAACATGTAAAGAAATTCGAATGAATATCAGGTTCTGTAGAGGAGTGTA
>NC_051409.1:15033472-15033665 GCF_015228065.2 Penaeus monodon | reverse complement strand
AAGAAAGAAAAAAAACATACACACAGAAAGAGATCAGGAAGAAAGCAGGATCATCAGACCCCTAAAAGATGGCTGTTTTCCTCCCTCTCTCAAGGCGTGACTGGGAAAGCGAGCGAGACAGCGAGCAATAAGGGGAATGATGCCGAAATCTTGCGAAACATATTGAAGACGAGAACAGTTCTGTACTACGCCA
>NC_051409.1:15033076-15033266 GCF_015228065.2 Penaeus monodon | reverse complement strand
AAGAAAAAAAAACATACACACAGAAAGAGATCAGGAAGAAAGCAGGAACATCAGACCCCTAAAAGATGGCTGTTTTCCTCCCTCTCTCAAGGCGTGACTGGGAGAGCGAGCGAGACAGCGAGCAATAAGGGGAATGATGCCGAAATCTTGCGAAACATATTGAAGACGAGAACAGTTCTGTACTACGCCA
>NC_051409.1:15032322-15032832 GCF_015228065.2 Penaeus monodon | reverse complement strand
CATACATACAAACAAAAAAAGAGTGAAAGAGAGAAAAAAAAAGACAAAGAGAAAAGCTAAAAAGAAAAGAAACCGAGAGAATAAAAGCCATAGAAAATGAAGAAAGAAAAGGCAGATAAGGGACACGAGAATAAAAATAAATCGCTACCAAGTTCATTGTTATCTCGACTCCCACCTACAGTTCTTTAAAGAATAAACAGCGCCCCCTTTTGGCTCGTTTTCCCTTCCTCGTGATCACAGGCTAGGATTTCCCTCGTTAAGCACAGGGGAAAAGAAAATTATCTCTGAACTTCATTTCTCCCTCAAAAAATGCGCGTTTATCTGTGTAAAATATACGTACAAATACTTTTTCCCCTTTGTTGATAGACATTGATTTATTCGTGTTTAGAATTGACGTGTGCTTGAAAATGAATTATTTTGTTTATAAATAGAGAAGGGAAAATTCTTATGACGCTAATTTTGTTGTTTAGTTAAAAAAAAATTCAAACTTAGATTTTTCTTTGAAGAGCA
>NC_051409.1:15031156-15031477 GCF_015228065.2 Penaeus monodon | reverse complement strand
CCTGGTCAGCGATTTTCCCCGTGCATGACGCATAACTCCCCGAGGCGGCTGTTCTCCATAGTTCTCCAAATAGAACATGCGTCAGAACAAACGTTATAAAACAGTTTCCGAATGTATATATATAGAATGGGAAGCGCTCGACTTGCCAGAAAATGTATATACGTGTATATCTTAGGGGAACTTTGACGACTGTATCATGGGGATTCCGCGTGTGTGGGTTCCCGCGGTGGGGGAAGTTTGGCGCGGATGTGGGGGAAAAAAAGGCGCCGCCGGAAGTTTCTCCCCGATATTTTGCTGACTGAGAGGAAAAAGGGAGGGTGG
>NC_051409.1:15030699-15030907 GCF_015228065.2 Penaeus monodon | reverse complement strand
TTCCCTTGAAAAAATATTTTCTTTATGTCCTCTTCTCCCAAAGCATTTGAACGTACTCTATATTTCTCTTGCCTTATTTTCTAAACAAATATAAACATGTTTTAGACTTTTCCCATTCAGGCACGAGTTAGTTTACACAACTAATCTACATGTCTTATAATGTAACTTGAACTTGGTATGAAAAGCAGACGCTTATCAAAAGACTCGC
>NC_051409.1:15029336-15029401 GCF_015228065.2 Penaeus monodon | reverse complement strand
AAGCGCAAATGCACCCCCTCTCCCCATTCCGCGTCACGACTGAGCGCAGGAGAGAGAACCCCCCA
>NC_051409.1:15029145-15029268 GCF_015228065.2 Penaeus monodon | reverse complement strand
AGCCGGAAATGCACCCCTCCCCCCCCCCCTTCCGCGTCCCGACAGAGCGCAGGAGAGCGTACACAAACAAACCCCTCCCAACCCCACGCACCCCACCCCCACACCCCCCAAAAAGTTAACCAG
>NC_051409.1:15028922-15029086 GCF_015228065.2 Penaeus monodon | reverse complement strand
AGCCGGAAATGCACCCCTCCCCCCCTTCGGCGTCCCGACTGATGCCCCGGAACAACGCAGCAGAAGGAGGCGAAGGAGGGACTTCGCTTCTCAAGATTATTACGGCGTGTCTTCAAGGGGCGCCGAGAGGAGGCTTTTCGCTGTTCTTTTGAATCTATCTTCTG
>NC_051409.1:15027209-15027671 GCF_015228065.2 Penaeus monodon | reverse complement strand
TCTTTCCTATATAAAAAGTAACATTATCATTATAGAAACACCGAATAATCAAAATTTGAAATAAAACATAACGCTTAAAGTGAAACTGTTAATCTTATCACTGAGAAGTTGTTGTCGCGATAAAATGGTTCTTTTGCGACTTTTTCGTTTTGGCACAAATTTCAGATCTCAATCTTAATCTCTACAGCCTTATGCTCCCCGTAATGCAACAAAGGGAAATGAGATTTAGTAAAACTTTTAAACCTTATTCAAACAGGGAAAAAAAAAAAAAAACTAGCTGTAGTGTCTATTACCGAGATTCTTGGCGGGAAAAGTTGTTTAAATTGTGGGACATTTTTTCCTTCTTGTTGTTATTTTCCTGTTTGTAGGCGGTATGTAGATGGTCTGTTTTATTTTCGGTTAGTCTTAACTTGCGTCATGTGATGCGAAAGGGGAGAGAGGGAGGGAGAGGAAGAGGGTGGA
>NC_051409.1:15026952-15027029 GCF_015228065.2 Penaeus monodon | reverse complement strand
AACAGAAACACTCAAATAAAGCAACAATAATCCAGACGAATGAAAATCAACATAAACAAAACAAAAACAGATTCCCC
>NC_051409.1:15025788-15026868 GCF_015228065.2 Penaeus monodon | reverse complement strand
TTAATTAACTGACCCCAATAACTGCTTTAGATACGAGAAACACACACCAATTTGGCTTGACTTCTGGCAAGGGAAGAGAGGGAGAAAGGGGAAGCGAGGGAAGAGAGAGGGAAGAGAGAGAGGCATGGGGAGGAGAGGGAGTGAAAAGGGAAGAGAAAGAGAGAAAGGGGAGGAGAGGGAGGAATGGGGAGAGAGAGAGAAAGGGGAAGAGAGAGAGAAAAGGGAGGAGAGAGAGAAAGGGGAGGAGAGAGAGAAAGGGGAGGAGAGGGAGGAAAAGGGAAGAGAGAGAGAAAGGGGAGGAGAGGAGGGAAAAAGGAGGAGAGGGAGGGAAAAGGGAAGAAAGAGAGAAAGGGAGGAAGAGGGAGAAAGGAGAAAGAAAAGGGGAAAGAAGAGAAAGGGAGAGAGAGAAAAAAGGGGAGGAGAGGGAGGGAAAGGGGAGGAGAGAGAGAAAGGATAGGAGAGGGAGGGAAAAGAGAGGAGAAAGAGAAAGGGGAGGAGAGAGAGAATGAGGAGGAGAGGGAGGAAAGGGGAGTAGAAAAAGGAAAATGGAGGGAGGAAGGAAGGAAAAGGAGAATAAGGAGAAGGGGGAGAAGAGAGAGACGAGGAGAAGCGTAAATGAGAATAAAGAAAGAGGAAGGAAACGATTAAAAAGGAAAAAAAAAGGAAAAGGGACAAGAGAGAAGAGAGTGGAAAGGGAAGAAGGAAATAGAAGGGGGAAGAGAGGAAAGGGGTGAAGCGAGAAGGAGAAGGGGAAGAAGGAAAATGATAAAGAAAAGATGAAAGGAAAGGCGGAAGAGGGAATAGACTAGAAGAACCGTGAGGCTGAGAAAATCCGATGAAAGTGGAAAGGAAGAACAAGAAGAATTAGAATAAGCAAGGAAAGTAGAAAGAGGAAGATTAAAAAACGAAAAGAGTGTGAAGAAAGTGAGACAGAAATAAAAAGAGAAAGAGATAGGGGAAGGGGAGTTACTGGGGGGGGGGGTAGAGAATGGGAAGAGGGGAAAGTAAAAGAAAATTAAATATAAAAAGGAAAGACCAAAAAAAAAAAAAAAAAAAAAAAGAAAGAAAGAGAGAAAAAAA
>NC_051409.1:15025213-15025352 GCF_015228065.2 Penaeus monodon | reverse complement strand
ATCGGAGCCTTTTGCGTATTGTTTGCCTTCTTAGCGTGAGTTTAACAATTTCCAAAAATATCGTCAGTGGATCTTCCCACGAGATCGGAAATAAGTGGCCGATTCTCTTCGTGTCTGCGCCTTAATCATCACTTTCCTC
>NC_051409.1:15024453-15024586 GCF_015228065.2 Penaeus monodon | reverse complement strand
AATTTAAATTTCGCAAAATAGATGAACAGACAGATTTTTAAAACCATCTACCATAAATACACTTGTAATTCCTTGCTCGCTGCACAGAAGGCCGACGCTGAGCCGAGTCACTCTGGCACCCTGGGAACGTCAC
>NC_051409.1:15023793-15024129 GCF_015228065.2 Penaeus monodon | reverse complement strand
AGATAGAGAATAGACAGAATGAAAAGAGAATGGGGAGAGGGAGTGAGAGGGGAAGGAAGGGTGGAAACGGGGATGAGGGGCAATGAAAAAGGAGTTGGGGGGGGAAGGGTGAGGGGGAAGTGCCAGTAGTGGCAATCTCCCTCGTCGGTGCCAAGTGCCAAGGTACCCGGGGATTCCCCGTCTCTCACCCCCCTTCCCCGCGCCATCTGAAATGTTACGAAGCTCTTCCGTTGGAGATTTTAAGAAAGCATTATTTATACTGCATGCGTGGGTGACGTGTGTTGTGTGCCGCTCCTTGGCTGCTGCGCGTGTGTTCCCAGTCATATGCACAGCCGC
>NC_051409.1:15023094-15023348 GCF_015228065.2 Penaeus monodon | reverse complement strand
TTTATATAATAATAATAAATAATAAAATATAATTAAAATATAAATAATTATTTAAAATTTAATTATTTTAACATATATATATGAATATAATATACTTAATATATAAAAAGAATAAAAAATAATTTATAATATAAAAATTAAATACAAAAATATATATAATAATAATTATTTTTAAAATAAATATTAAATATAAAAATTTTTATATATAATAATTATATTATATATATATTATATAGATTATATTATAAAATCGG
>NC_051409.1:15022853-15022933 GCF_015228065.2 Penaeus monodon | reverse complement strand
TGTTAAGTAGATAGATGAACAAGTTTCATCTAGCCCGAGATAAACGGTTTAATAATCTAGAGTAGTGATAAAAAAAATAG
>NC_051409.1:15021529-15022374 GCF_015228065.2 Penaeus monodon | reverse complement strand
ATGGGTCCCTCTCCCCGGCCGCGAATCCCCCCGCTCGCGAACCACCGCTTCCGGCCGCGAATCCCCCGCTCGACCCCCTCTCCCCGGCCGCGAATCCCCCGCTCGACCCCCTCGCTTCCGGCCGCGAATCCCCCGCTCGACCCCCTCGCTTAAAACCGCATGCGAAATCCCCCGCTCGACACCCCTCGCTTTTTCCTCGCTTTCGCGAATCACCCCGCTCGACCCCCTCGCTTCCGGCTGCGAATCCCCCGCTCGACCCCCTCGCTTCCGGTCGCGGCGAAATCTCAGCCAGTGTGTCAGACGTGACCTCGAAGGCCGCGGAAGAGCTTGAGGCGTGAGTGTCCCCTTCCTGTCGGCGCGAGGGCCAAGGCTTAAGGGACGGGAGTCTGCCTCTTCGCAATTTGAGTGTGCGTGGCTCGCTTGTGTACGTGGGTATTCATGCAGTCACAAGTACACACAGTTACAGTGTATATGAATGTAATCTAATAGATCGATGGTATATATACGGTTTATATGATAGACAGATGATATATATGCAGATAATAGATCAATATAGAGAGGAAGAATATAGATAAATCTTTCTACATCACACAAATAGATATACAAACGAATATAGAAAAAAAAGACATAGAAGATAGAAAAAAAAAATCGCCCTACTACTCAGCTGATGTCATTTTTTCTTCTTACGCTATCTGATAGGAAACGAAAATGATAATAACGCAAAAACAAATCTTTCTCGAAAATTATTCAAACATTAGACAAAAAAAAAAAAAAAACTACAACGAAATAAAAACAAAGAAAAATCAAAGAACCGAAAAAAGTCATATGACCCCCCGCCCCCCCTT
>NC_051409.1:15021368-15021491 GCF_015228065.2 Penaeus monodon | reverse complement strand
CCCTCATTAACATCTAAATAAAGAACTCGTCTAAACAACACTGACAGGTACTTGTTGATGGACAAGTTGGAAATAGAGTCGTCATAACTGTATTTCTGAGAAGGTAAATATGGAGAGAAATGA
>NC_051409.1:15020292-15020711 GCF_015228065.2 Penaeus monodon | reverse complement strand
AAAATTCTAGAACATCGTAATTCCAACGCCATCAACCACCTCAAGAAAAGAAAAAAGAAGTCAAAAGCAAAGCACATCAACACCAAAGAGACAAACAGACCAAACGGAATGATAATCCATTCTGCATCGCCAAAATACGAGGCAATCCGGGCCATAAGACTCGCGTTCCCAGCTGACGTTCGAGACAGACGAGGGGAAGGAAGTCCAAAACAATCCTTGACTACTCCCCTCTCTATACCGGGAAATTGGCACCCATTTGGCACTAATTTGGCACCGCTGCAAGTGATACAAAAAGAGAAAAAGTAAAACAACCCAAGGTCAGACGAGGGGGTGCGAAAGGGTAAGGAAAAATCTCGTACATGGAAAATAAACCGACTTCAAAGTCTGGGAAAGTGTGAGTCGTTTTCTTGCGATGCTGA
>NC_051409.1:15019710-15019798 GCF_015228065.2 Penaeus monodon | reverse complement strand
CCTCAGCTTTGCCATCTCCTTCCGCTGCTTCTCCGAAAGATTTTCCAAGATTGTTTTGTGAAATCGGGTTTTTTCCCCCCCCCCCCCC
>NC_051409.1:15019408-15019610 GCF_015228065.2 Penaeus monodon | reverse complement strand
CCTTCCGGGCTCTTTGCAACACTTTGTGTCAGTGTATAGACATGGTTAGTGCATATGATGATTGTTCCATGGTATAGATGTATGTAGCATATCTCGAATTGGCCTCGATAGGATAGTCGTTGAACTGGACAGTCTCCTCTCAAAGGAAAGAGAGGAGATGGTGGTCAGGGGCGAAGTGGTGAGTTTGGATGCAAAATGAAAA
>NC_051409.1:15018812-15019015 GCF_015228065.2 Penaeus monodon | reverse complement strand
TCTCTCGTGACCCAGTTGAAAGTGCCAACGAATCTTAATGACTTTCTCTCCTTAATTCCTGAAGTGATTGTGTCTCTTCTTTCGGCCCGTGCAAAAGAGAGTCGACCTTGGGGCGAGACTTCACAATCAACGAATAAAAAGAAAGAAATGTTTCCACGGTTAACAAACAAATAAAAAAAGAATGAGAATATAAAGATGGAGAC
>NC_051409.1:15018488-15018777 GCF_015228065.2 Penaeus monodon | reverse complement strand
ATCTCAACGAAGATGAACAATGAGCAATTGAAACAAAAATCCAGATACCGGGGACGGTTTTTGTTTTTGCAACTTAATGGCCAATAAAGAACAAAAACACACAAAAAAATGCTTTTGCACTGAAAAAAAATAGAAGCTTTTCTGTAAGGTTAACAAAGAACAAAATGAGCAAATATAGAACAAAAAAAATAATGTTCTTGCTCTAACGAAAAAGTGCATAGCCAGGTGATGCTGTGGTTCGCAGTGTTCATTGTTCATGTGCACTGAATGTGAACGGAATTTCGCCTAC
>NC_051409.1:15014943-15015389 GCF_015228065.2 Penaeus monodon | reverse complement strand
TAACAGGGCAAGTTTCGATTATCTCATGCATGCCAATTTCATTTTTGAGGAGGCAAGCGGTGATGAAAAGGATAATAATGTCTTAAAAGGAAAATGAAGATAATGAAACTGGTTACATTTCTAACACTAGTTGTAATCGTATTAATGATGATAATAACAATGCAGTAAAAATGAAGGTAATAATGGGGAAGTAACATTGGTAAAGTAAATCAAAGAAAAATTAGGAAAGGGAAGGCATTCGCAATAAAGAAAATATAGAAAAAGGTGAAAAGGAATATTGAAACAAGGGAAAAGAAAATTGGACTAAGAGAGGGACAAAGAAAGAAAGAAAGAAAAAAAAGAAAATCACAAATGAGTAAAACATTAAAAAAAGAAAAAAGAAGGTCACAGCAAAGCAAACAAACAGTAAACAAAACAAAACAAAAAAAAGCAAAAGGCCAAAGTGT
>NC_051409.1:15014660-15014840 GCF_015228065.2 Penaeus monodon | reverse complement strand
AGGTCCTTCGGGGAAATCCAAGAGTCAAAGCGAACGATAATAGACTCGTGGGTGACTCACGCCCACTCCGGGGTATTGTTCCCGGGGTCGCTACTCTGACGAATGCACTTGGAAGCCGCCCATTCTTGACCGCGGGCGCTATTTAAAGGCTGGGGATCCGGGCGGGGAATGCGAGGGCCT
>NC_051409.1:15013661-15014394 GCF_015228065.2 Penaeus monodon | reverse complement strand
TTATCTGGAGGTTATATTTTTATTTTTTTCTTTATTTATCGATAAAGTTGTTATTATTCTATATTGCTATTATTTTTATCATTTGTCAGATATGTTTTTTTTTTTCAGGATGTTTTGCGATCTTTTTATTCGTCTGTTTCATCATCTGTTTTCATACATATTTTTACAGTATTTTTCCCTTGCATGCATACATTATTACTATTATCAATATCGAAATAATTTCCCTAACTATCATCTGTATTATCATTTTCATCATGTTCCTGTTTATCTTGTTTTTGGCCTTATTACCTCATTTTTTATTACGTATTTCACTTTTCTTTTCTCCTCCCCCCCCCTTCGTGCCCTTTGATTAATGTGTATCATGGAATGACTATGTGTGTGTAAAGCGACATGAATGCAGATTTATTGCTAATATATTTCAGATTTGCTATACCTAATATGCTTCTATATTTTACGAGTACATTTCTTTCTTTGTTTTTCTGTTCATACTCTGAATATTTTTACATTATTCTGTAATGAAAATGGTAAAATAACCTGGTTTCGAAAGTCTGTCTTTCTAAACACTCAATAGCTCGAAAAGCAACAACAACAAAACATTTAACACTCGATTCAATTACAAGGTTTATCAAAAATAAACTTTGGATATCTGTGGCAAGGTAACTATAAATTTGATCAAGCAGCTTAAACTCGAAAGATATTTATAAAAGAATTGTACGAAGGGTTATGATAACAT
>NC_051409.1:15013557-15013630 GCF_015228065.2 Penaeus monodon | reverse complement strand
TTGATAGCCAGGTTGTTGAAACCATGGTTGTGCCCCGTAGAGTTTAGTGTGCGATTGTAAATGGTAATTAGGC
>NC_051409.1:15012898-15013165 GCF_015228065.2 Penaeus monodon | reverse complement strand
CATCTCTGGCTTTCCCCAGTAACAGTAACGCGTCCTCTCCCCACAGGATACGTCGGAGGTGGTGGGCATGATCCGCCAGGGGGACAAGATCGGGGTCCTGATCTACCTGCGGAAAGGCGGCGACCCCAACGCCAGGAACCAGCTGGGCATGAACCTCCTGCACGTGGCTTGCCTCGAAGGCCAGGAGGAGGTGGTTGAGGTCCTCCTCGATGCGGGCGCTAAGGTGAGGGTTACGGATGCTAATGGGAAAAGGATAGAGGAGATGTC
>NC_051409.1:15009425-15009504 GCF_015228065.2 Penaeus monodon | reverse complement strand
TAAAATCCCTTGCATTACCATTTTTACTGCCATCACTCATATCATGTTTATATCTATAAATAACAAAATGCCGAAAGAA
>NC_051409.1:15008169-15008298 GCF_015228065.2 Penaeus monodon | reverse complement strand
TCAGGTGAACTCCTGTACCACTGACATGTGTACACCATTACACCGCGCTTGTATTTACGGTTACAAAGGCATCGTTGAGTTGCTGTTGTCCAAGAATGCTTATATCAATGCACAGGTGAGAGTGCTTGT
>NC_051409.1:15006368-15007671 GCF_015228065.2 Penaeus monodon | reverse complement strand
AACAAAGGATAGACAGACAGATAAGGCAGACACACACCCAAACACTAAGCTCTCTTCCCTTACTTGATAGCAGCAGGGACGACCCTCTCGCGAATTCAGCAGTGTTTAGTCAGTGTAAAATGCAATACTGCTATAATGGACTACATCATCAACGATAAATACAGGACGGAATAAACCCTCCCTTCTGAATGCAAAGGGTGTTTCAAGATTATAAGATTATCATTAGGTTCACGAAGGCTGCGAAATGAGGCTGCGTCCCATCGGCATAACATGGCTATGCGGAGATTAGGAACAAATTGGAATTATACTCCATATATGGCAAATTGTAAAATGTAGAGCGTTTCACTAAATGCAATAATTCTAAAATATCCTAATGGACTCAGCGTAAAATATGAAGGAAACATGCGCTATGCAGTGGAATATATGAGGATAAGTAGCCCTTCGGTGTAGTGCCTTAAAAGCGAGGCTGCCACCCAACCCGCCCTGGAAGATAAACACCTGAGCGGATACCCGGCAGGACGGGGCGCAAGGTAGTGCTCTTCTCGCACCCGAACCTCTTCGTGTTCAGGCTAAACCGCACCGACTGCCCGCACCTGCAGCAGGTCCTCTCCTTTTGCAGTAACCCATGGGCATAGAAGGGCTTAAGGAAAGCATGACGGATAGCTCACGTTTACAGCATGAAGTCGTAGAGCGGCCAGGAACACCCTTCAGCCATGCTGTCTCAACGCCTAGGAGTGCTGCTGCCGGCAACTCCTCAGGAAGGGAAACTCATACCGTTTCTGCTCACAGCACATGAGTATCACGTGTGGCATTACATACCATCTGTTGTCAAGGAGTGATAGTCTCTGCCGGGACTTATGAGTTTCTCTCCATCCCACTTCTATCTCCGTCGCCTCATAATGACCTCTTGATATGATGACGCCCCTTATTTCCTCCACATTTTATCCCCGCAGTTTCCCTTTTAGCTTCTACGCCCTCCCCTACACTCACGGCTAAAGTTACGGGGTATAGTTTCTGCTTCACACTATAGTTCCTATAGAGCAGAATGCAAGGGGACGAGAGGAATCCGTCGGCGCCACCGTCGTCGTGAACCGCAACGCGTCAGTATCGGAAACATTTTCCTCAACTCCGCGTGTCGCTTCCCCGCAGGACAAAGCTGGCAACACCCCCCTGCACGAGGCGGCGAGAGGGTTTCACACGGCGGTGGTAAAAGTGCTGCTGGAGAGGAAGGCGGATAGAACCAAGTTGAACCGCAAGAACCAGGATTTCCTTCAGCTGGTAAGATGTGTTGCCTTTAGTTTAG
>NC_051409.1:15006100-15006169 GCF_015228065.2 Penaeus monodon | reverse complement strand
AGCTGTTTTCCTGTGCTTTATAAAATGTTTTCCGTTCATCCGTGCATTTGATTCATCCCTTGCTCCGGG
>NC_051409.1:15005802-15005975 GCF_015228065.2 Penaeus monodon | reverse complement strand
CGACCTCCCCCCCCCCCTTCACCCCACCGTTAATATACCGATTTCAGTTCTGAAACATCTGTTGCATGCGGCAGGTGACTTAGCTGACTGCTATTCAGTTACCAGAGGAAATCCGGCAGTGACCGCAACAGCTAACTTATCATCGAAACATAAGCTGAATCTTTTTAGTCTGA
>NC_051409.1:15003944-15004121 GCF_015228065.2 Penaeus monodon | reverse complement strand
CGACCACCCAAACACCCGGGCGATAACGAGCGTGAAGGCGCAAGGCGCGTGAATATGGGCCTGATTTTTTTTTTTTTATAATAAAAGAAAAGAATTCTTATCTCCTAATCAAGCATTCTTACATGAAACATCTTGCATCACCTTGCAGAGTAAAGAAAAGGGTCATAGTGATTTGCG
>NC_051409.1:14998201-14998365 GCF_015228065.2 Penaeus monodon | reverse complement strand
AGGTGGGCCAGCAGCTGATGCCTGCCGTGGACACTGGGGACACCGAGATCCTGCTGCAGTGGCTGGACTGGGGCCTGAGCGCCGACACGAGGGGAAACCTCAACTGGTCCATCTTGCACAACGCCTGCGCGAGGGGACAGCTCAACATTGTTTCGCTTCTGATT
>NC_051409.1:14996990-14997180 GCF_015228065.2 Penaeus monodon | reverse complement strand
TCTTTCTCAATAAGTTTTCATTGGGAAATTAATTAAAAGAAATGAATTAATTATTGCCTCTACATAATCAGAGATTTCCATACGGCTTCATCAGTTAGAATAAATATATCAAATCTGGATACTACTTCCATCGGGTTATGTTTTTTTCTGAATAATATACACGTAGAGTTAATGTGGTAGTGATTTTATT
>NC_051409.1:14996133-14996469 GCF_015228065.2 Penaeus monodon | reverse complement strand
GTAGAAAGTAGAAAGTCCCGGAGCGCGGCCCTGACCCCCTGCTGCCCCCGCAGAGGCGCGAACGTGAACATCGAGGACAGCAACCGCACGACGCCCTTGCACACCGCCTGCTTCCACGGCCAGACGCGCGTCGTGGAACTCCTTCTGCAGAGCAACGCCAATACCAACGCTGTGGTCAGTCCGGTGCTTCGGCTCCTTTATGAGACGTGTTTGTTTGGTGTTTTGCATTTCATCTGCTGATTGGTTATTTGTAAAATCATGGCTCTATTTTATCTATTATTACTGTCAATATAACCATTGTTCTTACATCTACACCATCCAACGTCTAAACCTCAT
>NC_051409.1:14995886-14995974 GCF_015228065.2 Penaeus monodon | reverse complement strand
GTTTATCAATAAATATTCAGTCTGTAAACTGGTCAAGAGCCCTCAGCAAAGAGAGCGAATCGCCCTCAACCGTCCAGACTTCTTCTCA
>NC_051409.1:14995729-14995868 GCF_015228065.2 Penaeus monodon | reverse complement strand
GCAGGACCAAATGGGGAACACGCCCCTCCACTCGGCCATCACCGGAAGCAGGCCAGAGATCATCAACGTTCTGCTGAGTCATGGCTGCGACACCACCATTGCCAACAAAGAGGGGCAGATTTTCACACATCTGGTAAAA
>NC_051409.1:14995236-14995510 GCF_015228065.2 Penaeus monodon | reverse complement strand
TAATGACAAATTTGTGGGATTACATTTCCTCACTATCCTCACTTGGTGATAATTTAGCGAACATTTCTAACTTTCTTAATTATAACTTAATTACCCCCTCCCCCTCTCTCTCCCTTCTTCAGGTCAACGAATTCCTAATCACAGCCGTATACGAGGTCAAAGTCGCCCAGGTCATCAGTCTGATAAAGGGTCAAGCCGATCCGAACTGTCGAGATGCTTATGGCTTTACTGTTCTCTGCCACGCTTCCTTCAAGGTCAGTTGAAAGGTCATGGG
>NC_051409.1:14994904-14995058 GCF_015228065.2 Penaeus monodon | reverse complement strand
GAGAATCGTGGGTCAAGACTCATACGGAAAAAGGTCTTAGTTCAGAGAGTCAATATCCAAATACAGAAAAAAGTCAAGAGCTTATTATTAAAGATCATGTGAATAAATAGAAAACGGATTTCCTTCTCGTGAATGGCGTTCGGGTCTTATTTAT
>NC_051409.1:14993358-14994437 GCF_015228065.2 Penaeus monodon | reverse complement strand
GGCAGTGGCAAGTCTTAGACCTGTCCGGGCATGACGCACCCTCCATACACGAGTCAGGGTGGGAGGAGCTCTACATCCCTGGCTGGAATTCCTCCTAGGAGACGGATACTCTGAATAACAAAACCGCTTCTGCCGGGGCCGTCACACATGTGGCAGTCTCTGCACCTGTGGACTATGAGTGTCGGTTGGCGAGAGGGAGAGAGGGGACTGCACACCCCTTCCTCACTTAAAAACCTCATGTGCTGGTCAGGCAAACAGGTCGCCGAAAACAAACTAGGCACTACCAGTACCCAAATGTGTACAGGCCCTGCGGTGATGGAGAAGTGGTGATAGGAACAAGCAAAGGATGCTGATGGGAGTTCTTAGCCAAAACTCTGCACACAGGCGGCTGTGGGGTGATGGTTGTCCACTGCAGACAGAGGTAGATGCAGTGCCCATATCCTTCCACAGCGACAGAGCAGCCTTTTTCAGGGATAGCGCTGCTCTCCTCACAAGGGGAAAGGGGAGATAAAAGGATCCCTAAAGAATGCCTACCTCATAAGCGCACCTGGCAGGAAACCGTGCCTGGCATCCAAACAACACATAGAAGATGAAGCCCCTAACCTTTGGAACTTGGAATGTATGCACTCTGCTTGACAGAGGGGACAGACCAGAGTGACGCACTGCATTCATCGCCAGGATGCTAGGCCGGTATCAGATTAACATTGCAGCCCTGAGTGAGACCAGATTCGCTGGAGAAACACAGCTTGAGGAAGTTGGTGGGGGTTACACCTTTTATTGCATTGGGAAGCCAGAAGATGCCCCAAGGACCTCTGCTGTTGGATTTGCTATTCACACCAAGCTTGCAAGACAGCCATCGATTGATGACCTTGTGTCTTAAGCTCACAAAGGACTGCTTTGCCACCATCATAAGTGCCTATGCTCCTACAGTGACGAAGTCTGATGACGTCAAGGAAGCCTTCTACGAGGATCTCAACCATGTTATCCAGCAAAGGAAAGCTCATCATCCCTGGAGATTTCAACACATGGGTAGGAGTTCATTACTCCTCCTTGCCAAACGTCTTAGGACATAATGAGAC
>NC_051409.1:14992434-14993167 GCF_015228065.2 Penaeus monodon | reverse complement strand
ACTACAAGAGAAGAGCAGACTGCTGGTCTGATCATCGCCTACACTGGAGCAAGATGAGCATACAGATAGCCTGGAAAAAGAAGACCGCTAGGGATAAGCCTATCCGGAAGCTGATCCCAGCAAGGAAGCACTATAGCAGAAATTTCAGGAATCCCTGTCCAACATCGAACAGGAGTATGACAGCTTGGAAGATGAATGAAAGACCCTCCAAGAGGCTGTCTACAGTGTTGCAGCTGATACCCTTGGCTTCGGAAAGAGGAAACACCGAGACTGATTTGCCGAGAATGAAGAAGACATCCAGAAGCTCATCACAAAGCTATATAAGGTGCACAAAGGCCACCTTGACGGCAAAACCAGCAGCAAAGAGAAACAGGACAAGGCATCTTCTCCAGCATAAACTGTAGAAGATGAATGACTGGTGGGAAAAAAAGGCTGAAGAGCAACAAGCAGCAGCCGACAACCGCGACATGAAGATATTTCTTAATGGCCTTCACACTATTTACAGATCCATGGTATCTGGTTCAACCCCTGTAAGATCTTTGACCAGTCTACCTTGCTGACCGAAAAAAACAGACATCCTTGCATGCTGGGCAGAGCACTTCGGCAGTGTCCTGAACAGAGAATCGTCCATTTCTGAGGCAATTGCATCCCTGCCACAACTACCAGTGAAGAAATCGATGGCAGACCCCCCAACCAGTGTCAAAGTTGCTAAAGCTCTGAAGCAGACAACACC
>NC_051409.1:14992142-14992273 GCF_015228065.2 Penaeus monodon | reverse complement strand
CAGATCAGACATCCTGTGATAATCACCATTTGATATCACTTCTGTGCGTCGCTGGGAAAATTCTTGCCAGGTTCATTCTCAACCATCATACCTGAATCGCAGTGGGATTTCATGCAGGCAGGGGCATCAAC
>NC_051409.1:14990945-14991794 GCF_015228065.2 Penaeus monodon | reverse complement strand
TGTGTGAAGACTCCAAGCCAAGACCAAAGTACTCGAGGCCATCCTATATGAGTTCCTCTTTGCAGATGACTTTGGGAAAGTTCTGCTACCTGGGTAGTAGCATTACAAGCAGCAGCTCTCTGGACACTGAAGTGATGCAGCATATTAGAAAGGCAAGTGCGGCCTTCGACCAACTGTCCAAGTTGCTGTGGCAAGACCACAGCATATGTTTTTCCACTAAGACTTCCGTATACAGAGCTGTGGTCCTGAGTACACTTCTCTACTGTTGCTGGATGTACCGCCGGTACATCCAGCAGCTGGGGAAGTTTCGTCAACGATGTTTGCGGAAGATCTGCAACATCAAGTGGCAGGACAGAGTGTCCAACCTCCAGGTCCTGGAGAAGTGCGGTCCCACCAGCACTGAGTGCTGGGTTATCAAGTGCCAGCTGAGATGGACAGGACACATTGTTCACATGGAAGACAACAGAATCCCGAAAATGCTGCTGTACAGACAGCTGAAGCAGGGGTACCGCGACCAAGGAAGACCCTTCAAGAGGTATAAAGACACTGAAGGCGAGCCTGAAGAGCTGCAACATTGATCTGAACTTCTGGGAGGGAGCTCTTTAGAAATACTAGTGTACACAAGGCACAAGGGCTTTCGAAGTCAACAGGGCAGCTGTCATCCATGAAAAGAGAGAGGAGGAAATCGCGCTCCGCTTCTGTGAATTCCTCTCCGTGCTGCATCTGCGACCGTTCATGTGCGTCAAAATTGGTCTTCATTCCCACTTGAGGACCCACCTCGACAAATGACTTGAATATCTACTCATCTGTCGTGTCGGAAAGTGACTCAGGGTCACTGCCATGCTTTCT
>NC_051409.1:14990368-14990791 GCF_015228065.2 Penaeus monodon | reverse complement strand
TTTTAACCCTCACACTCTTTCTCATCTTTCTCACTTCTCCCCCGTCGCAGGGCAACCTCACCATCGCGGAGGCGCTGCTGGAGGGGGGCGCGGACCCCAACCTCTGCGACGAGGCCCAAGGGAAGACGCCCCTGCACCACGCCGCCTACTGGGGGCATCTGGCCGTGCTGCAGCTGCTCCTCGACAAGGGCGCGCTCGTCAACAGCAAGGTAGGGGCGCTTGTGAGGTGGGGAGGGGGGGGATGGGGGTTGGATAGGGAATGGGTGGGGTTGGGAGGTGTGGCGAGGGGTGTAGAGGGGCTTTGAGCAGAGGGTGTGGTGGGGATTAGGAGTTCGGTGTATCTTTTTCATTTATTAAAAATATGTCCAGCTTCTGTGTTGTTGGTAATGATTTTCATTTTCTGTTGCAAGTACGTATTGGTTT
>NC_051409.1:14990024-14990200 GCF_015228065.2 Penaeus monodon | reverse complement strand
TCTGTATCATCATTATAACTTTCATTATATTTTTAAACCACCTCGACATTCACGTGTCATGTATGTCTTCTTTGCAGACAAATGCATAGAAGAAAAAATGTAATTAACTCATCGAACTGTTTTGCGTAACTGTGATGTGTTCTGTGTCCATCCGTCTTTCCGTCTGTTTCCCCCAC
>NC_051409.1:14989837-14989945 GCF_015228065.2 Penaeus monodon | reverse complement strand
CACCCTCTGCCCTTCAGCCTGTCTCTCAGTGTGTGCTTGTCTCTTACCTCCACTCTGTTTATCTGTTGAATTTTCTCTTTCTATCTTAGTCTCTCTGCATCTTGTTTT
>NC_051409.1:14988604-14989577 GCF_015228065.2 Penaeus monodon | reverse complement strand
ATTCACCACACAATACCACCTCTTCTTTCCTTTTCTCATCCACCTCACATTTTTCCAACTCATTCATCTCACATTCCCCACCCTAGCATCCTCTTCCTCCTCGCCCCCTCTCAGACATCCTCCCCATCCACCGCCGGTCCTCACAGTGCCTTTCTCTCCCCTCAGGACAAGGCCGGCGCGGCGCCCCTGCACGACGCCGCCTCCGAGGGCATGGAGGACGTGATCACGGTCCTGACGGGTCGCGGCGCCTCCCTCAACGCCGCCGACCACGAGGGCAACACGCCCCTGCACGTCGCCGCCAAGTGGGGCCACAGCCAGACCGTGCTCCAGCTGCTGGACCTCGGCGCCCTCGACTCGCTCAAGAACAAGGACCATCTGCTCTATTCGGACCTGGTGAGGGGGGCGAATAGCGGTCAGGGGAGGGGACGGGGTGGGGGGGAGGAGCGTTTAGGGAGGGGGTAGAGATGGGGTGAGGGTAGAAGGCGGTGGGGTGGGGTGAAGGGGGTTAGGGTCGGGGAACGGGGGTTGGGACAAGGTGGGGTCGACGAAAGGGGATGGGATAGGTCGGGGGTAAAGGAGATGGGATTGAGGAGAAGGTGGAAGTAGAGAAGGAGGAGAAGTCAGAGGAGACAAAAGTGGGAGGAGACGGGGGAGAAGAATGAAGGAGAAGGAGAAGGAGTAAGGGGTAAGGGGAGAAGAGGGGTTTAAAGGAAAGGAGTAAGGAGGTTGAAGTGGGGGGGGGGTAAGGGGAGATAGTTAGGGTAAAAATGAAAACGCAGTAACCAGTTAAGATAAAGTTAAAAATAATGAGAAGAAGCGGGGAGGGGGGGAAGAGGGTGATGGGAAGGGATATATAACGGGAAATTGAGGCTTGATTATGGTGGAGAAAGTTTGTTTATTGGGTGAGGAAAAGACAGGAGTTTAAAAAGTTTAATTAAGGAAGGGAAACTTAACTATAGAAATCTTCAAGTTC
>NC_051409.1:14988095-14988497 GCF_015228065.2 Penaeus monodon | reverse complement strand
TGTAAATAGAAGAGCCTCAAATGAAAAAAGGAAATAAAAATAATCAATAAAAGTAATCTTCAAAAGAACTGATAATAAGAAAAAAAAAAAAACTCAAATTGACGTCTTAAGTTAGAGGAAATCAAGGCGTTATCGGCGAGAGAAAACATCATTACCGAGCAAAAATCTAATCAAGTTAATTATCACCATCATAATGAAGGACCGAGTTTGTTTATCTCAATCCTGGAAATTTGCATATTGTCGTTAAGTCATTATTCGTTAGGGGATAAACGTGATTTTTGTAATCAATAAGTCTTTGATTATCATCTGCTTCACTTCCTAATGAATAAATATAGTTCGAGGTGTAATTTATATAGACTTTCTAGTTTATATGAAGGTCGTACTATAAATCACTCCAAAGAA
>NC_051409.1:14987643-14988031 GCF_015228065.2 Penaeus monodon | reverse complement strand
CACGTGAGTCATAAGTGTTTGCATATCTGTTTATAAGTTTATCTAAATCCATATGTATATATCTATGCATCTTCATTTACTGATATCTATTTATATCTACTTTTAATTTCATTTCTTTATACCTATATATGCCTCTGTAAATAACTTGATCTATATTTATATCTATTTATCTATGAAAACAAATAAAACCTGTTTATTCCCAACAGGCGCTGGTGCGTGCGGTGAGGACAGGCAATAAGAGCGAAGTTATGTCTGGATTAGCATGGGGAGGTGACCCTAACAGCCGTGACAGTCGTGGCTGGACTCTCTTGCACCATGCTGTGTATAAGGTTTGTTGTTTTTTTCTTTATCATTTATTTGTCTTTTTTTTGGATATTATTAGCATAAG
>NC_051409.1:14986745-14987150 GCF_015228065.2 Penaeus monodon | reverse complement strand
AAAGAGACTAAACCTCCAAAAAGTAAAGTCATTTAAAGATACAATCAAGATTAACATTTAGTGACGCGCGAAAACGAAATTTTAAATGTTTATCATAAATCTTTCGAGATGAAAATGTCAATATTTGAAAAGATTGATGCGGAATCAGTTTATATCACTTTATTTCAATGTCCCGCGTGTTAGGAGCATGATCAAACCAAATTAGATGTAAAAAAAGCATGTAATATAACATTATCGAGCTCGATCTAAATACGAAATTTATGGGTAGTAAATATTCGAATTAACCTGATTTCACTAAACACACATTATCAGGTCCACTTTTCCAACGCGGACTTGTGTATATTCGCAACAAAACGATCACTATGATTTGTTCTTGCTCAAAGTCTATCTGTGTCTGCGCGTGCC
>NC_051409.1:14986292-14986708 GCF_015228065.2 Penaeus monodon | reverse complement strand
GTTACTGCTTGTTTGGGCGGATCTAATATGCACTTATTTTAACTCTGCAACATAGACACCGAGTGAATCTACTTTTGGAAATTGGTACAGTTACCTAACGCCCACACAGACATACAGTTTGATCCGCTGTAAGGAACTACAGCATAGCTACAGCCGTAGATTAGACAGCAGTCCATTGGGGTCAGGGACCTCAGGCAGAAGTCGCAAGCATCGAAGCATCATGCTTTGGAGATAAACAGAAACTCAGCGTCATGTTTCACGATCGCAAGGTGGAAATCACCCGAAATGCATTACAGGACGGAATTCCATGGAGTCTTTCAGAATTGGGTAACTTTCTCAGGCTGTTCTCAATAGGTTTCAGAAACTGCGGAAGTCGAGCGGTCGCTGCCAAGGGCCTTAACTGAATCATGTCATGT
>NC_051409.1:14984470-14984653 GCF_015228065.2 Penaeus monodon | reverse complement strand
GTGCACACGAGATCGCGCAGCTCCTCATAGAAAACGGGGCAAACGTGAACGCCTCGGACAGACACGACCGCACGCCCCTCCTGCTGGCCTGCTACAGGGGAAACCACCAGGTAAGCTTCTGCTGCAGATTGCTCGCTCTCCTCTTTACCTCTTCATACTAATGTTCCTCCTTCTTTCTCCACC
>NC_051409.1:14982538-14982771 GCF_015228065.2 Penaeus monodon | reverse complement strand
CTTAGGGAATGAAATGGAATTGAGGATTTTCACATCATCTCTGACGTATTATATTTTATACAATTATGTAGATACTAAGCGGATACAGCCACAATCTCCGCCTTTTCCCCAAGCTATTCGACCTTCCCCTACTCCTCCCGTCAACTCCCTGCCATGTTTCCCCCTACCCCGTCCCCACCATCCCATCCCATCCTTGCGTTCCTATCCTGTCCCTACCCTACACCTACAATATT
>NC_051409.1:14982166-14982461 GCF_015228065.2 Penaeus monodon | reverse complement strand
TACACTTCTCAAAAAAGAAAAAAAATCCTCGAAATTGCAGATTGCAGACCTGCTACTAGAGTCCGGAGCTGATGTGAACGCGCAAGACTGGACGGGCCAGACACCGTTGCACTGGGCGGCGTACGAGGGCACTGTCGAGACCGTGCAATTGCTCTTGGATTGCGGGGCTGACACGACCATAAGGAACAAGGAGGGACTTCGATACGACAACCTGGTGAGTTCTGACGGAGGGCGACGTCGCTCTGCCTACTTTGTTTTTTGGGTGGTGGAAATAGGGAGAGAGAAAAGATAGGGA
>NC_051409.1:14981867-14982076 GCF_015228065.2 Penaeus monodon | reverse complement strand
GATAGAAGGGCAGCAACGCTTTAACTGCGGGGAGTACTCGACCCTAAGGAACGAGGCGAGAAGCGTTCAAAAGCAATCATTGTGTTTTGGTTACTGAGGAGAGGTGATCGACTGTGTGGATAACACCGATGATAATAAGGGAGTGAGAGAAAGAGGAAGGGAAGAGAGAAAAGAAATAATCTAAAATAAAGAGACAGAATTAGATAGAA
>NC_051409.1:14981382-14981747 GCF_015228065.2 Penaeus monodon | reverse complement strand
GTAAACCAACAGAGAGGCTCAGCAGTGATCTAGCTGTAGTTTTGAAAATACGCTGCGCCATCATCCCTCACTTGCTAACACATTGCCAGTCACCCTCCCTCACACATTCCCGGTCCCCCTAACCGCCCCCCCCAGCCCCCCCCCGCTCAGCCTCCCTGTCCCCGCAGCTCCTGAAGCACCTGTACTTCGCCGTCCGCCACAACGACGCGGACACGGTGGCCCGACTGCTCACCGCCGGCGCCGACCAGTACGCCGAGGTCATGGGCACGGGAGTCAATCCCATGGAGGAGGCCAGGCGGTGTGGCTTCTACGACATCCTGCGCCAGATGGCCTCCCTGGCCAAGAAGGAGGCCGGGGAGCCCGCG
>NC_051409.1:14981222-14981347 GCF_015228065.2 Penaeus monodon | reverse complement strand
TCTTGGAAGACGTTCACAGGCTGTTCGAAGTAAGTGGCCGCGGGTGGCGGAGGGCCAAGTGCCGGGCCGTTTGACCCTTGGCTGGGGGAACTAGGGCCTTTCTGATTGGGTTTTTGCTTATTACT
>NC_051409.1:14980120-14980344 GCF_015228065.2 Penaeus monodon | reverse complement strand
GTTATTTATCTATTGTGATGATTTTTTTTTCTTTTGGCAAAATTCGTTCTTTTGTTTTTGTCCCAAATGAAATCCCAGTCTGTCTTTCGTCACATGTTCGCTTCAGTAGCGTTATCAGATTTGTGAAATTTTTTAGGATTACTGTTGCTTTTCTAGGAATGTGATTCACATTTCACTATTTTCCAAATCGTTTTCTTTCTATATTAGCTTCACCTTAAACCAAT
>NC_051409.1:14979815-14980074 GCF_015228065.2 Penaeus monodon | reverse complement strand
ACCTGCACAAACATTTTGTTTTTTTTTGTTTTCGAGTCCTTTGTTTCTTTTGGCCTTGGCTAATTATCAGGGCTTTTTTGTCTAAGATCCCAGTTCAGACTCACAAAAGCGCCATTAGAGGTTGCACTGCAGACAAGACCCTCAATCTAGGACTTAACGTCTTGTCTTCACGTCTTAGTTTTCTCCCCAATCTACAAGCTCTAGTTTCTGAATGCATGTGTACTAATTTAGGGTGCAAATATCACTGAGGACGCCGGCT
>NC_051409.1:14979482-14979703 GCF_015228065.2 Penaeus monodon | reverse complement strand
TGCTTATTGGAAAATGTCGAATGCCTATGTGGTTCTCACGGCCGACGAAGTGTTTAAAGAGGAGGAGAGAGCGTGGCTGAAGGAGTTCGAGGAGAAACCGAAAGTGATCTCCGCCAAAGAGCTGATGGAAGAGGAGAACAGCGCCTTTTGGGAGGAGTGGAAGGAGAAGCCCAAGGCCGTGCCCGCGAAGGAGGTCTTCAAGGAAACGAATGACTGGTGGC
>NC_051409.1:14978511-14979360 GCF_015228065.2 Penaeus monodon | reverse complement strand
ACTAAGCGGGGTGGTATATCGGTGAAAGAATGGGCGAGAGAAGATGAGTGTTGGTGGAGAGACGCTCTCGAAAACTTCGAGAAACCTGTTCCAGCCAAAGAATTCTTCAAGGATGACAACAAACCGTGGTGGGAGGAGGAGGAGAAGCCGAAGGTCATATCTGCCAAGGACTTCTTCGAGGACGAGCGGCCTTGGTGGGAGGCACAGGAAGAAGAGAAACCAAAGGTGATTTCAGCCAAAGAATTTTTCAAGGACGAGATCCGGCCGTGGTGGGAGGCGGAGGCCGAGAAGAAGGTCGTTTCCGCCAAAGAGTTCTTCAAAGAGGACGACCGACCTTGGTGGGAGGAGGCCACGGCCGCCGAGGACGCGTCCAGGGCCCCGGGGATGGTGGCGTCGTTAAAAAAAAGCTCGGTGGCTGCGTCATCTGCTGAGGGAGAAGTCGAGAGCGGCGAGGAAAGTGGAGACGAAAGCGAAGAGGAGAGCCTAGAGTTCGAGTCCTACGAGGAGTCCACGAGGACTGAGGACTATGAGGACGCCACCGAAAGCATGATGAGCGACTCCAGTACCATGTACAGCGCCAGTGAAGGGGAGCGTCTCCAGGCAAACATCGTGTTCAAGGAGAAGCCCTGGTGGGAGACCGAGGGGGGCGGCGAACACGGGTCGCCAGAGAGGCAGGTGCCAGATGATGTGAGTGAAGTGAGCGAAGCCACCGAGACGCTGGACATGGACGGCAGCGAGATCAGTGAGATGACGACTGAGGTGTCACAGGGATCCATCGGGGAACCAGACACCTCAATCAAGTTCATGCGAAGAGAAAGGCATGCTATGAGGAGACTCAGAGACAAGGGA
>NC_051409.1:14975467-14978452 GCF_015228065.2 Penaeus monodon | reverse complement strand
AGAAGATGAGGAAGATGGAGATGATCTCGAAAATGAGGAAGAAGAAGAAGATCAGGAAAAGGAAGAGGTACCTTCTATTGAAAGAAAACATAAAGCAAATGAAGATGAAGATGAAGGCGAAGAAGAGTGTGAGAGTGAAAGTGAGGAAGTAAAGAGCGAAGATGAAATTGAAGACATGCCCGATGAGGAACTCGAAGAAACAGATCTCAAATTGGAAGAATTGGATGAGGAAATTGAGAAAAGTATCAAGACTGAAGACGTTCCAGCACAGTCACAAACCACAGACATCACAGAGGAAACTATACCTGTCAAAGACAAGGAGGAACCGATCCAAGCAAACCAAGAACCTGTAAGTGAACCTGTAGTTAAAAAGGAGGACAAAGCTTCCCCTAATCTTGAGAAAGTTGAGACGTCGATCACAGTCTCGAGAGGTAGATCCCTCTCGCCGGAAAGAACGCCCGGAACAAAGACAGAAGCGGTGAGTAAACCGGACGAAATTCCTTTGAAGGAGAATACCAATAACATAGACATAGAAATCACTAATCCAGAGAGTTTAACAGAACATTTACTTAGCGTTCAGCAGATCGAGGGAAATTTACAGAAATCGGATTCTCAGACGAGTGGCTACGACTCAAGTTTATCTTTGTCAGAGAGTAAGGCTCGAGATCTTTCTAGAGACTCTGGATGCGACATATCTGTTGGAGAAGCTGAGAAAACTGTTGAGAAGGAAACCAAGAACGAGTCTGAGAAGGAGACTGGGATCAACAGCGACAAGGGCATTCCTGTTGAACCATCAGAAACTATCGAAATCATCCCAGAAGAAACTATCGAGCAGATAGAGGGGAATGTGAAGATCCAATCTACTGTAGGAAACAAAATCATAATACAGCTTAAGCTAGAAAGTGACACTTCTGCGGACAACAAAGCTGGCAACATAAGTGCCAAAGCTACTGAAGAACAAACAAAACATGAAAAAGGGAAGCAAGATAAATGTGAAGAACAAAAATCCTATGCAGCAGCAGTGAAAGAAACCACTGCAAAGTCGCCCATTCAGAAGAAAATAACTGATGAGACATCCAGTGAAAGTAAGGATCTCGATTCGCTGGAAGGCGATGCAGATCAAAACGTGGCCAAGGAAAGTATAGACAAGGTCGTAGTGAATAAGATGGATGCATGTTTAGCAAAGGTAGATGCAAGTTTAGCTTGGGTAGATGCTAGACTGACAAGAGATGGTCACAAAACTTCCACCGAAAATCTACCACAAAAAGACGTTGAAAAGGAAAAGGTTACCTACGCTGGCATTGTCAAAAGTGGAGCTAAAATTAATATTCCTCAACTGATAGACAAGAAAACGAAACCGCCCAACTCCTCTGACAAAAAGGCACAGCCGCAGCAGCAGAACAAAGCTAAATCTGGAGATAGCCTAGTTGTCTTAAAAGTACAAGCACATGTACCTGAAGAGCACACAAAAGAACAGGAGAACACCAAGGATACATGTGAACTTAGCGAAACTCCAAGTGAACAGAAGAAAACCGAATTGTCAGTGGATGTGAAGAACACCAGTTCATCCCCTACACTTCCGTCTCAACCAAAAGAAACACAAGAAGTGCGCAACAGGTCAATAACATTTGCAAATGAACAGAAATCTCAGACTTCACCTCCAAAAGACACCCCAGATGCACTCAAGGATTCGCAAACCAAAGGCAAAACCCCTACAACAATAGTGAAACCCTCACCCCAAGTCACTGAGCAACAGAGCACCAAAACAAGAGAAAGTTTGCAAGAGCCAGTAAGCCATCCAAAGAAGAGGCATCGCAAGCCACAAGACGCGTTAGGCCAGTGATAAAGGAAGGCAAAGAAACCACAACGGAAGAGACAAAGGAAATTTCAAGCAAGAGAGAAGAACCTGTTCCTGAGAATGTTCCAAGGAGGCGCGAAAGGAGGACAGATGATAGTACAAGACAAAAGAGTCCTTCATCAGATAAGGAAAAACAAGATCCCAATCCAGATAAAGGCCAAAGGAGAAGAGAAGAGAGCAGAACAGAAAATAAGGAGGAACAACAGAAATCCAGTCCAGCAGATGTTTCAGAGGGTAAACCGTCTCCTATATCACAAGGTGAACTCAGACGGAGGCGAAGAGGAGAAAGTAGACAAGAAAATGAAATGCAGCAGAGGTTAAGTCCAACAAACAATAATGTAACTGAGGCCTCTCCTAGGCCAAGTGAAGTGCGCAGGAGACCAGAAAGCAGAAGTGAAAGCAAACCACAACAGATGCTAAGTTCAACAGACCTTAACAAATCTCAGACAACCACTGGGGTTAGACGGAGATCAGAAAGTAAAAAAGAAGAAATACCCAGCCCAACAGACACTAATCTGTCAGAAGAGTCCCCTAAAACGCACGAAGTTCGGCGTCGATCAAGAACGGAAGCAAATGCACATGATGAATCATCAAAAGAGCCGACTTTGACGAATGCTCAAGGGGGAATCAACTTCATCGACGATCCACCGACGCCACAAGTGGTCAGACGACGGAGGCCAGACACCGCGTCCACAGACTCATCCAAGGAGAACAAACCTGCAGACCATGAGTCCCAAGACGTGCCTTCAAGACGGGGTAGCGACGAAGTCAGGAGTTCCCCGGAGAGGTCTTCCCCCGAGCTCGAAAGTGCTCTCCCAGGTCTTGCTTCCAGTAAGACACTCTGGAGATGTAGTACTTACGAGACGATGAGCCTCAGTGACTATGACAACCTCGCCTTTATGATCCGCAAATCCCGGAGTGCCCCGGCGTGCCCAGATCGAAGGCGGAGGAGGAAGAAGCAAGACCTTTCGGGGAGTATCGAGTCTTTGGATCAATCCAAAGGGCAGACTCCGACAGCTGAGTCTCCGGCTGGAGTTTCCCCTGAAAGTGTGTCCCCCCAGACCGACGAGTCTCACAGCAAACAGGGCGAGAGATCCCCTAGCTCCCCACCCAAAACGAACACTGGA
>NC_051409.1:14974411-14975397 GCF_015228065.2 Penaeus monodon | reverse complement strand
GAGACGATTCCCAGAGGAGGCCGTCGAGCCGCACACAGCCCACCCCGCATGAGTCTCCTCCTTGCAAAGCCGAAGTACCTGAAGTCCCTTCACCGAGACAGTCGCCAGAGCCCTCTAAGGTAGTAAGGTCTCGTAGTGTCACTAACAGTAGCCGAAGGAGCCGTGACCGGGACTCACCTGCTGCTCCGCCTCGAACTAGAGACCAAACATTGCCAAAACAATCTGTAGATACTCAAGTTGCTGACCATAGAGCAGAGCAGAGTTCTTCATCTTCCACTAACGCAGTTCAAAGGTCAACTAACACCGCTTTGTTATACGATCCAGATAACAAAGAACGCCGTAAAATAGACTCACCAGCAACTCAAGCCAGGCCAAGCCAAGTGCCGCCGGTCCAACAAGGTTCCGGGAAGGGCAGGGACTCCAAGCCTCAGAGTGAGAAGCCTAAAGAGGTAAGCCATGACTGGAGCAACGTTTTCACACTCACGTCCGCTGTTCTGCTGCTTCAAAATCTTGCTTTCATATATTTCATCCTGATTCCCTTCCTCAAACTGGTAGCTTCACTTTTATACACTTAGTGGCCTTCCATGTATTTGAAGAACGAAATGAGAAAAAAAAAACAGGTGAAAAGTACAAGCCTGGAGAAAATAGATCTATCTCATTACCTATCTGTCAATATCAAAGCACGTGTGAGACATATATCCCTTAAAAAATGATACTGTATTTCATCCTAAAATGAAATATGTATTTTTAGTATTTTGGGGGTAGATCTGACGAGGGTATTTCGCTATTTCTACTTGCAGTTGTCTTCTTCGCCGGCTGGGAAGACAGACCACGTGAGAAAATCCTCCTCCTGCAGTCTGAGTTGAAGCTGTCTTAAAATTGGTCATTTCGAATTTAGCTTTACGAGACAAATTCAGTTTTCTTTACTGTCCTTTTTTCACTGTAACATAAATCGTCGTAGAAATACCCTCTTCACGTAGAGATAG
>NC_051409.1:14974051-14974379 GCF_015228065.2 Penaeus monodon | reverse complement strand
CTGTTCATAGATGCCTCGTATATATAATGTGTTTTTTATATATAAAACTGATTTAGGTAATGTTTACTTTTTTATGGGGTGAAAACATTTTTTTTTCAAAGGTCGTAGCCTTTGTGCACATCTACCCCGAAAAATATGAAAAAGATATATTTCATTTTTTCCCGATATTTTTGATTGGCTTTTTTTGTCTTTTTTGTGATATATGAACATACAGCAATAAGTGTTTCTTTGTGGTAAGAGACATCTTATAAAGCCTAATTTTGAAAAGGGATTACACATACTGGACCCACAACCTGATGTCTGTGCAAGGAAATTCAAACCAACTGAC
>NC_051409.1:14973625-14974028 GCF_015228065.2 Penaeus monodon | reverse complement strand
GATACTCAGAGAAACTTCATTCCATCTTTAGAATGTTCTTAATTCCTCCTCCCTCTCACTTCCCCTCTACGCGTCCGTTGCCATGACAACCAGTGCCTCCAAACACCTCGACGCCGTATGACGCTCGACAGCTTTTGTAGTTTGTGAAGTAATGCTTAGAAAGGACGTTGGCATTGCGAACAGAGAGAAAGAAGAAAAAGTGAATAATCCTTAGACTTAGAGGACGACTTTGGGAATTAGGAAACTAGAAAATCACTCAGAATGAGGGGTTTAGTCTCCTAGTTCATGTGTCTTTACATACGTATGCTCATATGTATGTAATCCTCACATATACTCGAATATATGCATATTCTTTAGAAATGCAGAAGAAACTGGAGATTCTTGTCATGCATATATATATATA
>NC_051409.1:14973517-14973595 GCF_015228065.2 Penaeus monodon | reverse complement strand
AACACTTCACTCACAGTTTGAGTTGCTTTAAAAAAAACATGTTCATGATTTCCAAATATTACTGAATTATATCTAGTG
>NC_051409.1:14973231-14973451 GCF_015228065.2 Penaeus monodon | reverse complement strand
TTCCATCGCAAATGGCGCACCCTCCCCCCCCCTTATCAAATAAATGAAAAATATAAATATGCCGTTTCTCTTTTGTCATTATCATATTGCTCTTTGTATAACTCACCTTTTTAAAACCAAACGTCATAAGTCAACAACTGTTTTTTTTGTTCTAGACTGTTGGTTCACTTTTTTCATATAAACAATTCTGAGAAGCGAACATGTGACTTTGAAAGACAAA
>NC_051409.1:14972683-14973123 GCF_015228065.2 Penaeus monodon | reverse complement strand
GACTGTGAATAAAATGTGTAGAGACATGGATGTATATATTTGTCTTTTCTTCTTCTTCTTTGCAAATGCAGCCCTCTCTGAAATGGTTCTTTGCAATAAAATGACATGAATTACTGTATCATGTCCTTGTCCAAGATGTAAGATCATTAAAAGTGAATAAAAAAAATGTCAGAACTTACATTGCTTTGTCCTAAGCGTGAGATATTGCAATGATACTGATATTGCAACAAAGGAATTAGACATAAAACTGAAACATTTTTTATCCCTTCTTCAAGAAACAGGTACTTTACGTTAGCTCTTTGTAAAATTGTTTATATGTAGGAGAAATTCTTAATAATTCTTTATTTTCCTCGCTTGGTGTATGGAAGGAATCTGTCACAAAAGGTTGTCTAGTGATATTGTAAAGTGGAGCCTTTTTTTCCTCAATACATGGAATAAAT
>NC_051409.1:14969104-14969192 GCF_015228065.2 Penaeus monodon | reverse complement strand
CATGAATAGTGATGATCTGCATATTGTAGCATATCATTGCAATGTTGACATGATGACAATAAGAGCATGGTTTGTGATGAAAAGTACT
>NC_051409.1:14967403-14967514 GCF_015228065.2 Penaeus monodon | reverse complement strand
TAGAAAAGCAGAAAAAGAATGAGGGAAAATGGAGGAAACGAAAAATGTGACAATCAAGCAAAATGGGGAACAGAAGCAAGGGGAAGAAAAGGGGGAAAAACGGATAAATGA
>NC_051409.1:14967249-14967373 GCF_015228065.2 Penaeus monodon | reverse complement strand
AAATAAGGTAACGGAAAGAGAATAAATGAATACAGGATAAAGAACCCGAAAAGTAGACAGAAAAAAAAAAAAAACAATCATGACAAAAAATATTAATGTGAATGATAAGATAATTAGATAAAAC
>NC_051409.1:14966923-14967110 GCF_015228065.2 Penaeus monodon | reverse complement strand
CGACTATAAGACAGATAAATAGATAGTTGATATGCAGATAGAAAGATAGAAAGATAGACACTAAGAGAGAAATAGAAAGATAGAGTAAAAACACAATATGTGACTCGCAGTTTGCTTTTCATGGAAGTCAGACTAATAAAAATCCGATGTAAACAGAAGCACAAATTGATTTACGTACGTTTGCGTG
>NC_051409.1:14966445-14966575 GCF_015228065.2 Penaeus monodon | reverse complement strand
ATTAGCAACGTTCTTGATATCAAATCGAAGTTTTTAAAGCATTTAATGTGTGATGTTACATTTGGTAACGAGAATATCGCTTTACAGACTTTTCTCTGCACATCTACATGAGGGACGTTCAAGCCATGTA
>NC_051409.1:14966025-14966188 GCF_015228065.2 Penaeus monodon | reverse complement strand
TCACTTGATACCTCTGACTTTTTCAACCAAACATTGACGCACCGGCTGAAGGTAACGTTCATCGCCGTAAACGTGACATAAGAACTGCAACGTAGTATAGAACACCAACGTAGGTAGAGTTCACACTAGTGGGTTAGACCTTCTGTGGATGATAATCCTTGAA
>NC_051409.1:14965753-14965839 GCF_015228065.2 Penaeus monodon | reverse complement strand
GACAGAACGTAAAATCGTATAATGATCGAGTAGAAACTAACTTTCCAAAGCAGGATGAGGGGAAGCAACCTCGTTATTGAGGATAC
>NC_051409.1:14965491-14965726 GCF_015228065.2 Penaeus monodon | reverse complement strand
AATCCACAACAAAAAGATTTATGGACAAAATCATTATGATACTGAATTAGTAAGTCCTCTTTATTACTAAAGACTTATAGCAACGCCGTATCCCTATGAGATAGAAAACATTAAATATTCATTTTATTCATGATATCAATTACCCAACTATGTCCTTTATCAATGTATATATAAAAAACATTATGTAAATGAAACAATATATATATTTGTTTGCATCTTATTCTCTTTTACTAGT
>NC_051409.1:14965161-14965393 GCF_015228065.2 Penaeus monodon | reverse complement strand
CCATCTGTTTTTGCTGCAGCTTTAATGTCAGATGATCGGATGCTGATCCAGAGACCACAGAAGGAGTTATGTTCACTTGAGAAACCAGAAGCACACTTGGCTCAGAGGGTTGTGTGAGAGAGTGATAACTGCTCATAACACTGATGCTAAAATATAGAAGATTGAAAATGATTATGGAAAAGCATTATGATAGCAGTGACAATGGTGATAATTTCTGTGTAGCGTTTTGTGA
>NC_051409.1:14964766-14964846 GCF_015228065.2 Penaeus monodon | reverse complement strand
TTCTTCCAATTTACCTCAAGAAAACAGAAGTGGTGGGGATTGCCCTGACATTAATTTGGACACTTTAATATATTAGCAAG
>NC_051409.1:14963385-14963992 GCF_015228065.2 Penaeus monodon | reverse complement strand
TTGCATTTATATGTGTATGTATATTAGCAACGGGTTCATTAGGAGACTAACAGTAATGTACAAAACTTGCAAGTTAAAGGGGAAACCGGCCAATTCTATGCGGAATTCAGTGAAAATGTGGTTACCGTTTATTTCAAGTCATGCTTCGGTGCTACAGAGTTTAAAACGTATTTTGCATGTGTGATGCAATATATGTTAACGAGAGTCTCGCTTTATAGACTTTATTTTCTATCTAGATTGCTACACCAGGAGTGCTCAATCCATTTATTATATGTACTATAATCTGTAATAGCTTCTATCTAAAAAGATGGATTTCTTTCAATTGATTATCACTTTTTTTTTAATTAACTACCACTCAGTACAAATTTACAAATCATAGCCCCCCCCCCACCCCCCACGTTGACGCCCCGAAGGTACCGTTCACCAGCTTGGAAGCGTGACCTTGAAAACTGCAACATCCGTGACGCGGAGGGCATTAGTCGCCAGCAAGGATGAAAGAGGCTTCCACGTGATCTATGGACTGAAGTTCTACGCCGTCTGGAGAGAGAGAGAGAGGAATGGAATGAAGGGGAGAAAGGGAACACCAATATAGAGTTTACAGTAGAAG
>NC_051409.1:14962781-14963231 GCF_015228065.2 Penaeus monodon | reverse complement strand
CGTAACAAAACGTAAAATCGTATAGTGATCGAGTAGCAGAAATTCCCTTTCGGCTTTCAAATTCACAAGGAATACATACGTCCCATTATTCGTGTTACGTACCGATGCCTTTCTCAGTCTAGCCTCTTCCTCATCCCCGCTTTCCGAAAGCCAAAGGGAGGACGGGGAAATGGCCTCGTTATTGAGGGTAGAAAAGGAGAGAAAGTGTGAATCAGGACAAATACCTCCGCGGCTAAAAAGTATAATGAACTGACTCAGAACTAAATTGAATTTGTAAGTTTTCTTTATGACCAACGTGTTATAAGGATGCCCTTGTTGGCATTGGATAAAGAGTTCAATATTTCCTTTTAGGTCGTTTTTTGTTTTTCTTGCGAGTTCTTTGTTTTTTCCGACTGAAAATTTCCCGAGTGTTGCCGTCCACTTGAAATCGTGGCCAAGGTTTATGACGTC
>NC_051409.1:14960422-14961551 GCF_015228065.2 Penaeus monodon | reverse complement strand
GAAGCTAAAGATATATTGCTATACTGACTGCTTATTCGAATATCATTATGGGCATAAATTTTGGGGAAAAGCTTTCGACTATCGGGTAAGAGAAATCGTCTAAGAAATGATCGTTTTACAAAACCTATGCCCTTAAAACACTGTTCTTCTGACGTAGGATAAAATGTCGACATTATCCGAAATCACAACTGGTTTGCGCTGTCAGTTAAAACATAAACTGTAAAACGCTGATACACAGAATAAAACATAAAAACATAAAACGCTGATACACAGAATAAAACATAAAAACATAAAACGCTGATACACAGAATAAAACATAAAAACATAAAACGCTGATACACAGAATAAAACATAAAAACATAAAACGCTGATGCACAGAATAAAACAAAACAAATATCATGCCGTAATGGAGGAATCAGGACCGACCATTCTAAGAGCACAAAATACCAAAACAAGGACTTCATCGTTTATCGCTTCACTTCTGAGATGTTTGTCTTATGTTAAGACGTATTTGTGTTGCATCTGTAGCGAGAGTGTTCATTCCTCAACTGCTAAAAAGACTGTTATCTATAATATAATTGTGTCTATATACAGTATTATAGCCATATTGATGTCATCGTGGGTGAAGAAAATTGTAATTAATGTGATAGCTATAAAGTTCTTATTCGTGTAAATTGCTTCACTGTTACAACTTTGCAAGTTGAGACTGCAGAAACACTGTAACGTAGTTGCATTAATCATAGTTGAAATCTGCTGTTGCTGTGCTCACAGTATGTTTCAAAAATGTTTCAATTCGCTGAATTTGAACTCATGTGTGTAGCATATACAATCTGAATCTGAATTTCGATAACCAAGTGATCCGAACTTCCCGTCAGTCGTGTCACGTACAGATGCCTTTCTCAGTCCCTCATCTCGCCCCTTCCTCGTCCCCGCTTTCCGAAGGCCAAAGGGAGGACGGGGAAATGGCCTCGTTACTGAGGGTAAAAAGGGAGAGAAAGTGTGAATCGGGACAAGTACCTCCACGACTAAAAAGTTTAAATGACTCACAATTAGATTGAATTTGTACGTTTTCTTTATTACCAACGAGTTATATTGGATGCCCTCTTTGATATTGATACAGAGTTACATA
>NC_051409.1:14960152-14960364 GCF_015228065.2 Penaeus monodon | reverse complement strand
CCCAACTGTCTAATATGACATGTTAATGATGACATGTCACCACCCAAGCGTTGCCGTCCACTGTGAGATGACTCGTAGCTTGATTTACGTTGCAGACAGACTGATAAAAATCCGAAATAATCAGAAGCACAGAATTATTGGCGTGCGATTCCGCGGAGAACAAACCGAAAAACCATAAAAGACATTGACGGCGCCTACGTGGACTGTTTTCT
>NC_051409.1:14957894-14958173 GCF_015228065.2 Penaeus monodon | reverse complement strand
TGAAAATACGTAGGGAAATTGTCAGATGATAATTGTAATTGCTACAGGAAAGGCCAATAGACTGTATAGCATTTTATAAAACATTTCTTTTTTAATATAAGGCATAAAAGAAAGAAAAAAGTTTCAGATACAGATATCCCATTATGCTGCCGGAAACTGGCATGATAACTGGATTGCAAAATATTGCAAAAAAAACTCGCTGTTTCCCCACACGAATGAGACTAATGTATGAGGCTCATATTTCGTTTGATGCGTATGATGGCCTTGATGCGTATGATG
>NC_051409.1:14957509-14957649 GCF_015228065.2 Penaeus monodon | reverse complement strand
TGATAAATGTATCTTTGTTATTATCATCAATGTCCTTTGTGATATTTCTACCTGGATCATTATGGCAAGGATAATACCCTTATTATCTTAAGATTACTTTAAACCTGATAATTGCGATAGGCCTACATATAAGAGTGAGT
>NC_051409.1:14956610-14957038 GCF_015228065.2 Penaeus monodon | reverse complement strand
ATCTGTAAACGAAGAAAATAAATTATAGATATATAGTGAAAAGTTGCAACAGCTAGACCGTAATTTACCCTGATCAATAAACCCTCAAAGAACATATAAAGGAAAAATATATAAATAGATTAAACCACAAATAGATAATTCTGAAGATAGAAGAAAACCGGGTTGGTTCGTAGGGGTAACTTCCCTAAATGGAACATTTCTTCCTCCATCTAAAAAATCCAAAACAAAAGTATAGTAAAAGTAAGTAAAAGTTTCTCGAAAACAGGAATTCACACGAAACTTCACTAGACTATAAAAGCTTTATGGCTTTTTCCAAAAAGTTACGATTGTGCCAGTGGCTAATGGCTTCCTTCTGCAGTAACGAGAGAACACATTTCAGCAGATGTGGAGGTAATACTTTGTCGAACAGAAAGAAAGATGGATAAGAA
>NC_051409.1:14954078-14954421 GCF_015228065.2 Penaeus monodon | reverse complement strand
TTCAAAGATTGTAAATTGCAATTCTCCGTGCAACATCTCAGTTGATTCAAATCGGGGGTATGGAGTTCGTTTTAACTCATTTTCTAGTGTGATTTTACACGACTTTTGGCTTCTTTTGTTTTTACTTTGATTTCAGCTTCTAAGAGTTTGGCGTGGAAAGACTTACATACTCTTTCATTGACGTTATTTACTTTCCACAATCTAAATATCAAAAATCTTTGTATGTTATTTCGGAATTGAAATATCAAAGGTATTTTCTTATTTAAATTTCTTCTCTGTCTGCCAGATGATTTTGTTTGTTACGCCTGCTCCGAATGACAAAGGAACAGCCATATAACAGATT
>NC_051409.1:14952849-14953941 GCF_015228065.2 Penaeus monodon | reverse complement strand
GAGCGGCATTAATGATAGCAATGATAACGGGTGAGTGGGTGAGAACGGAGATGAACACAACGCAACGATTCCCAGACGAAGGAGCGGAGGCAAAGGCATTGTAATGACAAGTCCTAGGTGAGGCGTTGGCAGTTGACAGATTTTTTTTTTGTTTGATTTATTTGTCTATTATGTGCTATGGATTTCAGCGAATGTTTGCAACGGGCACTAACAAAAATATGTGTATGTTTGAGTTCCGTAGGTCGATTGATTAATTGATTGTTTGTGTATATGATCGAGTAGTTGCTTACATGTGTATGTGGATGTAGGAATTCATGTTTGTATGTGTCTCTCTTTCCAACTTAAAACCTCACTTTAAAACCTATGAAACTACACTTCAACCCGCATTCAAAGAGCCACATATGACACATGAAGCCACAAATCATAATTCACACTCGAAGGTACACTTATGCAAATCAACCCCACAGGCAAAGTCTCCGACGTTTCACCATGCGACAATGCAGACGCAAAATCTAGCGTGAGATTTCGTCAGGCAGCCTGCTATGAGGCATGAGGTAGAGTGCAACGCCCACAACCCAGTGAGGAAGAGAGGAAAAATGAAGAAGAAATGCGAAAATAACCATCGTTATCATCTTGACTGTGTGTCGTTTTTTCCCAGTCTTAGAACGGGCGATGCCACTCCTTCACTGGGTTTGTCACTCGTTGTTACATCCTCTGTACTTATTGTCCTCGTGTTCCCCTGCTTGCCACATTCCTCACGTTTTCCTCCATGCTTTCTCTATTCCTTTTCTTCAGGTCTCACCTCACGGATGAACCAGTGGCATGTCCACTGTCCCAGCTTTACAGAAACTGCCATACCTACTTTCTGCCTCCATCCTCTCACCTCCTCTCCCCTTTAGAGCCCAGGTACATGACCCATTTTCCCACTCGTCGTTAGGGGTGTACCTTTATTTACCAGTAGTGAGCTTGCTACTTCCCTCCACTTACTCCACGCTGCTCCACCTAAGTTTGCTCCATTCCACTCCCGCTTCGTTCCCAGCACACCCCGCGGGTACCAGAAATGCCTCACCCCTTAAAACGTCATTGTTGCCT
>NC_051409.1:14952595-14952799 GCF_015228065.2 Penaeus monodon | reverse complement strand
GGCACTCCTCGGGCATCTGAAATTTGCCACGCCTCTCAGAGTACCTCCCGCGGCCCCGTTCGTCACACTCAGCAGAAGTTGTTTTTCTCCCACTCGGCCGGCGTCCAGACTGTATTTTCTCTCACTTTCTGCCCCGCTAACTTAATCTTTTCCAAAAGGACTCTCTTTATATCAATCTTCTCTTTATATTACCTTCTTTCCATC
>NC_051409.1:14951292-14951397 GCF_015228065.2 Penaeus monodon | reverse complement strand
AAAAAAAATAAAAATGATTCACGAAGAACTAGTCTCCTTCACCCTCAGTCACCTCCCCACCCCCCCGCCACACCAAGAAGCCAATAAAATATAATATTTTTCTTC
>NC_051409.1:14950551-14950615 GCF_015228065.2 Penaeus monodon | reverse complement strand
GGCACTCGCATACGAGAGGAAAGTTCAGTTAATATTAATACGTGAAAAGATTAGATTCGAGTTA
>NC_051409.1:14949971-14950076 GCF_015228065.2 Penaeus monodon | reverse complement strand
CCATTTATGTTGCTAAAACTGCTCATAATTACAATTTATTATATGTGACACTATCCTCCTCGTGAGACGTTGGCGTCACACAAATTACTGTGGCAATAAACGTCT
>NC_051409.1:14949779-14949875 GCF_015228065.2 Penaeus monodon | reverse complement strand
AATCACGATACATTAAAAGATAATAAAACTTATACTTCTGGGCGTCCATTTTTTATCAGGTTCACTGAATCTGAAACATGCCATAGACTCGTCATA
>NC_051409.1:14948956-14949574 GCF_015228065.2 Penaeus monodon | reverse complement strand
CTCTTCTCCCATAAGTGGAATATTATAGAAGCGACTCAAACTTACCACACTGCTGCACAGCATCAAAAATTGCATCATCAAGGCTCATATCGAATTTTGATTTGCTTGAGCGAGGCTGACGGAAAGAGAACTGAATTATGAAATTGGGTTGCTAAATCATATTGCGGAAACCAGTGAACTGTGGCGAAATTGACTAGCTGGTAACCTCCGCAAGATTACTGTGCTTTTGCCATCGTTGTTGTGCAGTGATCTGTATCGTAGCGAGTGTTCACTGACGCCCCCGGTATGGCTGCTGACGATGATGTGCTCCACCGTCCACTTACATTAGTATTCCCATACTTATGCCTCGTCTGCCCTATGTGACACCCCTCCTAAACTAAGCCACTGATAACGGGGCCACATACGACAGGCCATTTTAACTGTTGACCTGTCTCATTTGATGGCTTGTAGATGCTCGCGCTGGCTAGCTGGCCCCATTCTGCGGGAAGGAGGTCCCTCGGTTGGCTTTGACGCCCGTAGTTGAAAGAGAGACGTACCGTTATTGGGAATATCGATCAACCACACAGGCAACGTAACTTTCGTGCCTTATAACTTCATATGCGTCATGTTATATGTATT
>NC_051409.1:14944645-14944897 GCF_015228065.2 Penaeus monodon | reverse complement strand
TTCACGTCGCAAATATTTAGTTACCAAAAATTTAGTTACCAATTTGGAAATTAATCCACCTCGAAGCCAAAGTATAAACACCAGAATCTTCAGCGAAAAACATAAGAGCATCGCAGAAGCCGATCGAGGCAGGGTGATCGAATGCTGTTACCGGAGTGTTGTTTACGTCGAACGCGCGTGATCAATATGGCTATTTTTTCTCTTTCTCCTTCTCCTTGAAAGGCTCAAAGTGTTTCTCGTGTTTCGAAGACA
>NC_051409.1:14944478-14944622 GCF_015228065.2 Penaeus monodon | reverse complement strand
CATTTTCTTCTGATCTGATTGATTTTGATATTTTGCCTCTAGGAGCTTGAGTGCCCTGGATTGAGGTAGGGCGTCCAGGAATGTGTGTGAGGTTAGACCCTAGTTCGCAGAATATGCAATAAAGTAAGAGTAAATAACACGCAC
>NC_051409.1:14943621-14943825 GCF_015228065.2 Penaeus monodon | reverse complement strand
AGCAAGCAGCAATCCTAAAAATACGCCCATTGCAGGTGCAAAGGCAAGGCCACCGACTGCCACATTAATAAATTGCCCTATTGGATTTCGCGGACAGGAGCGGCCCGCGGAGAAAGGCTGTTAATATTTGACCGCTGACAAAAACTGTGCTTTTCCTTTGGCCGCTGGACACAGGCAGCGAAATTGCGTTTATTCTGTTTTACG
>NC_051409.1:14943264-14943399 GCF_015228065.2 Penaeus monodon | reverse complement strand
AAGTGTAAGACGCTTTAATTCAGGGGTTCTCAAAGTGATCGAATCGACCCCAAGAACCGATGGGATCATCCAAGAGGTCAATGAGTAGCCAGACGTTCGAAGCGACCGTTCAAGGTTCTAGATATAAATTCTCGA
>NC_051409.1:14942953-14943173 GCF_015228065.2 Penaeus monodon | reverse complement strand
TGAAATCCAAAGAAGCTCTGGCAACACTACCTTCAGCCTCCCCCCCCCTCATCTTCTCTCGCAGCTCTATTGTCCGAACAGGATGTAATCCTGTCTGCGTCGCGCACATATACACAGTGCACTCTCGGCATGCGTAAGTCCTGACCGTGAACTGATTATTGTGACTGGAAGATGAAAATTGTGTAGGAGACATAATAAAAGCTGTTCCTTTTCATCATCA
>NC_051409.1:14942477-14942910 GCF_015228065.2 Penaeus monodon | reverse complement strand
CTTACTGACACTATTACAAAAACAACAACAAAACAACAACAACAACACCTACTACTACTGGTGCTGCTACCACCACAACAACTACTACTTCTCATATTACTTTGGCCATCGTAGTTTTTGCTCTCTCCTTGAACTGCAAGCTAGGAGGTCGATAGAAATTTTGAAACTTCATTGGGCTCGACGAGTTAAAAAGTTTGAGAACTCTGCTCTGATCTGATTATATAACAACTTCTTACTGGTCTGGCTGGGCAGTGATAAAGCTGTACATAGGTCTTGACTCATTATTGGTAAACACAATGATAAAACTGAGCACCACGTGAGTCATCGAGAAAAAAACTTTTGGATGCAATGGCTTTACACACAATTATGCCATTTCCTATGCAGTACGGTTCTCACACTGCTCTCCCATTCATAGGCTGTATGACTGCCGTAC
>NC_051409.1:14942206-14942400 GCF_015228065.2 Penaeus monodon | reverse complement strand
GGGGGGGGCCGGTGAGAGCCCTCAGCCTTGCTTTCAAGAAGGCATCAAGCACTGCTCCTGTTACTCCGCCGCAGTCACGCCTGTTTCCTAAGAGGATTTCTCACGAGGACATTATGGCGTCTGATGGCGCTGTGCTTCTCCGTCTCAGCGCCGCTACAAAGCTTTTGAGCGACGGTGAAGCTCCAGTAACAAGG
>NC_051409.1:14936787-14937135 GCF_015228065.2 Penaeus monodon | reverse complement strand
GCTGCCCGCCTCCCAGCACCCGGACAGGCAGTGCCGGCCGGCTGAGTGCCCCGAGACAACTGTAGTCAGCGTCGGAATTGCTAAATATGAGCTTGATTGAACGACCCTGGCAGCTGTAGCGTTGGGGCAGCATGTGTAGCAGGGTTTTTTTTTGTCTTTTTGATTACATTGTGTGGAACTTGTTACCTAGCATTTAGTATCATGGATTTTTTTTGATTTTCGCGTAAGAGTTTTTCTAAATTGTTTGCATCGGAGCTAGCGTCTTTTATTTGTGTTCGATTGCAATGTAAGACAGACTTGAACAGTGCACTTTGATAGAGAAAGATATGTCGATAGATACATGTATAC
>NC_051409.1:14935834-14936604 GCF_015228065.2 Penaeus monodon | reverse complement strand
AAACCGAAGGTGGGTGACGTTTGGCCGAGAATAAATCTAGGATTTTTTTCTGGGAAACAACATGTACGTCTTAAAAGTGTTATCTTTAAGGTTGATGTCAAAGGAACGTCCTATCAAGAAGGGTGTCCCTCAGGACTATCTGTCAGGTTATCTCGTGGAAAATCTCTTTGAAGACCCAAGGAAACAAGGACCAGCTACTTGGAAAATGAAAAAAGATATGACAGAAATAAAACACAATACTTTTTATGAAACGCGAAACCTTGAAAGTTAAAAGATTATGACACCACAAGCATTCTCGGTAAGACCTTTGATAAAAACCCTACGCTTTAAAGGACCTTCACAAAACGGGTTTCTCAAAAAGGCCGCAGCACTTTGACACATCCTTCTCTTCATGTCGCCATGTGCGCCGCTCCCCTGCGTATCCTACATTAACTCCAAAGTGGGTTAGAGATATATCGCATTGAGTGAGACGTCACGAACCCATCTGGCGTTGCTGGAAACAGCGTGGAGTCAAGTTTCGAGTCTTGTTTCTCTGACGTCTGGCCTTCCATCTTTCCATCTACGTCAGGGTTGGAAGGTGCAACGGTGTAATGATGTAACAGGTTCTCTGAGTAGTACAAAAGTCTATTGGGCTGTACGTTCGCTGAACATTCTCGCTAAAGGATACGAGCTATACAGCAAAATTATTTCTATTAACTTATGGTCGGTCAGGTGAAAAGTAGGGAAGAAGAAGCTGAGGAAGATTGAAGAGAGAAAGAAGCAGGAAGCAC
>NC_051409.1:14935139-14935661 GCF_015228065.2 Penaeus monodon | reverse complement strand
TTGGTATTAAAAGAGCGGAATCATAATTGCAATAGTTCATCCCTAGCATTTGTTTTGCAATATAGCAAATTAATGTCAGCAATGATGATAAATCTAGATGTAATATTACATTGCGACAAAAATATAAAAAAAGTGAAACCGGTAGAAATCAATTAAGAAATCATAGATTTTTTGATAATTGTAATAATTTTCACTCGCGTCCCTAACCAAAAATATCTCTCTGGCTATCTATGTCTGAAAACCGTTTCCCTTTTTCAGAAATTACATTCTTATCTACATGTTGAATGTCACATTATCATCATTATCGTATATACATTTTTCTCGGTGACGTTGATAACCGCAGAGTGGGTGGGGGGGGGGGTATGGTCTTTCACTCTCTTCCCGGATAGATAAAGATGGTAGTGAGTCTAAAATAATGTTCTTACATATTTCGACAAGTAAGTGTTCTGAGTTTACATTAATATGCCAACGAAGTAAGTCCACAAATAGAAATACAGACACAAACAGAGACACACGCCCACG
>NC_051409.1:14934742-14935074 GCF_015228065.2 Penaeus monodon | reverse complement strand
TATGCACAAACAAAAAAAAACATACATAATCAAATGCTTCTGTATATACATGCACGAAATTCTGCGTGCGATTCTGCACACATCCGACAATTAACCTAAACTAAACACGCATCGAAAAATTTCACAAAATTACGAAACTACCCCGAAAGATGCTTCCTTCCCGACGCCTCAGAGAGGATAAGGAAGTCTGGAGGTAAATGGAGCGAGTAATCAGGAAGCCGAAACAGTTCCTGGGAGCCGGCTGGGCCTCGAGGCGAATCTTGCTTCGTAGTCAGCGGTCCCTCAAGCGGCGATCGGAGGCGCAGCAGCTGCCTCGGCTCGCCGGGAAAGGG
>NC_051409.1:14933845-14934354 GCF_015228065.2 Penaeus monodon | reverse complement strand
ATCTAATCAACGAAGGACGCCAGCGATGCGAAGCTTGAAGGAGCAAACAGTGAGGAGCAGAAGCATGAAGGACAGAAGCATGACAGAGCAGAAGCAGCGAAGGAGCAGAAGCAGCGAAGGTAGCGAAGCCATGAAGGAGCAGAAGCAGTTGAAGGACAGAACAGCGAAGCCAGCAAGCATGAAGGAGCAGGAAGCAGGGAAGGAGCAGAAGCAGGAGAGGAGCAGAAGCAGGAAGGAGCAGAAGCAGGAAGGAGCAGAAGCAGTGAAGGAGCAGAAGCAGTGAAGGAGCAGCAGGACAGAGAGACAGATCAACAGGCAAAGCCAAGGAACAGCGAGAGACCAACGTGGAGAATGATGCTGACAAGGATTTAGGTATTTTTACTTACGTTAATTAAAAGGCGGAAGGGTTAAATAGATTATCCTTTACAACTTAATTAGAGTGAATTAAAGAAAGTGATTAATTCCTGGTTGCAAAGTATGTCAGAGGGAATATAGTGCTGTGCATAAAT
>NC_051409.1:14932999-14933509 GCF_015228065.2 Penaeus monodon | reverse complement strand
TCCTTTTCCTCACCTCGCACTCTCTTTCTTGTTCCATCTGCCTCGCACTCTCTTTCTTGTTCCATCTGCCTCGCACTCTCTTTCTTGTTCCATCTGCCTCGCACTCTCTTTCTTGTTCCATCTGCCTCGCACTCTCTTTCTTGTTCCATCTGCCTCGCACTCTCTTTCTTGTTCCATCTGCCTCGCACTCTCTTTCTTGTTCCATCTGCCTCGCACTCTCTTTCTTGTTCCATCTGCCTCGCACTCTCTTTCTTATTCCATCTGCCTCGCACTCTCTTTCTTGTTCCATCTGCCTCGCGCTCTCTTTCTTATTCCATCTGCCTCTCACTCTCGTTCTTGTTCCATCTGCCTCGCACTCTCTTTCTTATTCCATCTGCCTGTCTCTTCTTTCTCCTCCAGCTGTGGACTCGGCCAGCTGTTTGGATATCGGCCCGTAAATAAGGCGCCACTGGCCGGAATTTCGCCCTTAACTCTTCGATAACTTGGCAGGGGGAAGAAAATTGCATTCTC
>NC_051409.1:14932609-14932722 GCF_015228065.2 Penaeus monodon | reverse complement strand
GGATAGAATTGAAGAAACCGGAAGAGAATGAGACATAAAAGAAGAAGAAAAAAAAAAAGGAAAACGGGCTGCGGAAGAAGGAATTGAAAAAAAAAAAGTGTATCAGAAGATGG
>NC_051409.1:14932274-14932535 GCF_015228065.2 Penaeus monodon | reverse complement strand
GATACACGTAATAAAGAGTACCTAATCAACGACGCATCCAAAAATCACCCCAAAGAGCATGAACATAAGAGTCAAATCCCCATGAAATCTGAATTGATCATAATTTTATAAATTAATCACAGTTCGAATGAAAGCCGACGCGAAGCTAATGGATTTCATGTTGCAGGACTTATGATATTTACTTATGAATGCACATTGAGGCGTGAGCGCGTCCGCATTGCCAATGATCTGATTTTATTGATGATTTTAATTACAGTATTG
>NC_051409.1:14931612-14931757 GCF_015228065.2 Penaeus monodon | reverse complement strand
ATGCTAGGAGTCATAAAAGGCCACAGGGGTGCCAAAAGGGAAGCTCAGAGTGCCATCCGCGGCTGGCACTGGCTCCTCGTGGCTCCCTTATAGTGCCAGAGTCGGCGGCACAGCCTCCTCCAGGGAAATAAAGTCATTGGCCTTA
>NC_051409.1:14930260-14930693 GCF_015228065.2 Penaeus monodon | reverse complement strand
CATTACCGTTATGTTTTTATTATAATCCTGAGAAGGAGGATTTTTGTTATTGATATTACTGTTATGTAAATGTTATTAGCAACGTTGTCATCTTATTATCATCGCTGTTGTTATTGATGATGTTGTTACTGCTATATCATGGTACTCGTTATCACCATCATTGCGTTATAACGTTTAACCGATACAAATATTGTAATATCTTGATATAACACGTATGATTATCAGAATTTCAGACTTTGGGCCTTTCCTCCCCACGACGTTAGCGCGGGCGTGGGCGGCGAACAACATCCTTTTATCACAGCAAAGTCTGCGTGGCTTGCGACTCAGACTTTAGTGCTTTGCCTTCTGGGACTGAGCGATCAATTACGCTCTTTTCTCTCTGATTTTCGTCGAATTCACGAATTCTAATTTACTTATTTAAATGCACGTAATT
>NC_051409.1:14929739-14929880 GCF_015228065.2 Penaeus monodon | reverse complement strand
TATAGAAGGAACACTGTCCTTATTTCGCAACCTTGCGGTTAACAATTTCTTGACGTCATCGATGTTATTGCTCTGACGTCACAGAAGCTGATAATTCCAACCTATATTTTCTGTTTCTTGTGATCAGCTATTCCCTTTTAA
>NC_051409.1:14929603-14929696 GCF_015228065.2 Penaeus monodon | reverse complement strand
TCGGTGGGTCTGTGGATTACGGTTTTACGAAAGGTAATAATGATATTTTGATGGGAATTTCATTGTCAAAAGGATATTTATCTATCTATCTAC
>NC_051409.1:14929392-14929578 GCF_015228065.2 Penaeus monodon | reverse complement strand
CTCTAATTCTCTAAAGCTCTTAGCAGTAGATCCTGCCAGCGGAAGCAGATCCCTCCGTCGGAAGCGAGCAAAGAGGATTTGGTTCCCGCGGGCGCATGAGTGGCGTCGGGAGCGAGTTGCGGCGACGGCTCCTGAGGCCTCGTCAGCGTGGGGGAGGGGGGGGGGGCTGGCGTGTGCACCTTGGGT
>NC_051409.1:14928804-14929169 GCF_015228065.2 Penaeus monodon | reverse complement strand
GGCAATCCCACGAGCCGGGACAAACACATTGGCTCCGAAAGTTATGCCGGAATGTTGTCAGCGAACTTCCAAACAGTAAATAATGTTTTCCCCGCGCCGTTTCTTTCCGGTCCCGCACCCCCCCCCCCCCTTCCACACATTTTCTCTCGCTCTCAAGAACTATTTGCATACGAAAGCAAAGTTAACGCACGCCTGATGTGATCGAGAACGACAGCACACTGCGCTGCACACGGAACTTCGCTAACAGGGTAGGGGGGGGGCAATGTCAGGCGGTAGTAGACACAGTGGGGTTCGGGGCGAAGGGGGGGGGGGGGGGCTTGCGGGATGATCGTGTTTCGGAGGCGGAAGGAAACACGCAAGTTTGG
>NC_051409.1:14928193-14928544 GCF_015228065.2 Penaeus monodon | reverse complement strand
CGTCGTTTCAGGAAAGCGATATCAAAGGGTTGGCTTATATAAAAAAAAGACTATAAAACGCATTTGTAATTTATCATTCTTAAATTATTTTACATTGATACAGAATTAAGATTCTTATAAGTTTTCCCAACTCACTGAAACGCTAACCAATTTCTGTAACAATAAGAAACGTGAATATTTTTCTATATTTCATTCAAAAGACATATATTTATATATTCCTTGGAAAATTAATTTTGCAGTGTCATTACAGATAAAAAAAATCAAGATGTGCACCTGGGAATAAAGGTGTAATTCTAATCCTGGTGTGATTTGCATTTCCTTTATCGTTGTATATTCTTTGATTTTGTTTAT
>NC_051409.1:14920833-14921105 GCF_015228065.2 Penaeus monodon | reverse complement strand
CTCGTACTTGTGAACGCATATAGGTATTTTTTAGAAAGCAATTTGTAAGCGCCATCGTGCGTAAGGTTTTATTTTATTTATACGTGTGTGATTTTGTTTTATGTGTCTCTCTCGCTCCCATACACACACAATCCATTTATTATTTTACTTTCTTTTCCTTCAATTTCCTTCTTCCCTCGCCCTCCATTCTCTCTTTTCATCCTTCCCCAATTCCTAGATCGATGCCTTGGGGATAAAGGAAGATATAATTCTAATCCTAGAAGATTTTTGCA
>NC_051409.1:14918910-14919775 GCF_015228065.2 Penaeus monodon | reverse complement strand
ACGTACAAGCAGAAATCTCCATCAAGCAAAAACATCAGTTCCAAGTTTTCTAACAATTTTAAGAAGTTAGAAACCGCCACAAGTCGACGCGAAGAAAACGGCGAGAAAGAGGTGTCGAAAAGTGATAAGGAGTTGATGATAACTTGTGAGAAAATCGAGAAAAAAGAAAGAAAAAGGAAGAGGGAAATGGAGAGAGAAAATCGAGGTAAGAAATTAATGAAAAAAGAGAGAGAAAAAAATTGAGATAAGAAATGAATGAAAAAAGAGAGGAAATCGAGATAAGAAATAAATGAAAAGAGAGAGAGAGAAAAAAAATCGAGATAAGAAAATGTAAAAAACAGAGAGAAAATCGAGATAGGAAATAAATGAAAAGAGACAGAAAAAAATCGAGATAAGAAAAAAAAAAAAAAAAAAATGAGCAAAAGGAGGAGGAGGATAAGACGATGGGGAAAGGCAGAGAAAACGGAAAAAAAGAGAAAAAATAAAAGAAGAGAACAATAAGACGATAAATAACGGAACAAAGAAATAAAGAAATAAAGAAAACGAAAGAGCGAAAAGAAAAAAAAAAAAAAAAACAGAAAAAAGAAAGAGGTAAAAGGCAAAACTCAACGTAAGGAAAATATAGAAACAGAGAAAAAAAAGCGGAGAAAAGTAGAGAAATAAAAGACAGATGATAATGACCAAGAAAATAAATAAAAAATAACAAGAAAAATGAAACGCATAATATGAAATAATCATTATCATTAACAGTAATAAAAGCATCAACATCAATATCTACATTTATATAATTTTAATATGAAAACCATGATAAGAACAACAATGATGATAATGCCAAGGCTGATGCTAAATATCCAAACACAAACCA
>NC_051409.1:14912698-14913006 GCF_015228065.2 Penaeus monodon | reverse complement strand
ATGTACGTGTACTAACACATTTGCATCAATACCTGATAAATCCATAAATAACATGATTTATTTTCTCCTCATGTAAACCACAATACTTACGTCAGCTGAATCCGGATTTCTCAATCATATCACTCGATGCTGCTTCATTTGCTTCATGTTTAGTTGTGTTTCCGTTCATCTTCCTCCCCCGTGATATCTGTGCTATCTAGAGGATTATGTATCCACTCATTTTTTTCTGAAAAGAAAGGAAGAAAGAGGAAATTATATATACACATCCATATACACATACAGGCATAAAAGACCCCTTGTTTTGCATA
>NC_051409.1:14912439-14912649 GCF_015228065.2 Penaeus monodon | reverse complement strand
CCTTTCGTCCTACTTTCCCCCTCCCCCCGTCACCTAGCCCCCCCGCCCGAGGCCCTATCCCTCCCCTTCCACCCACACGGCAGACATTAGTATTCAAGCGCAGTTTTCACCCAGAAAATTGTAGGCGTTCCTTTAAGAAATTCTAGGTCTTGTGAGGCGGGATTTCTTTTCCTTTCTACTTTGTTGACCAAATCTTCTTATTCTTGGTCT
>NC_051409.1:14912062-14912313 GCF_015228065.2 Penaeus monodon | reverse complement strand
AATGATGAGGGTGATAGCAATATTGATATTAATGTGTATTATAATTTAACGTTATATTTTAACGTTTCGTCCGCCTGTCCGTTTACACGTTACGTTTACATATTACGCCTAAAATGGTATTCTACGTGAGCGCGTTCTTCAAGCTTCTTCATTTTGATGTAAAATAGACATGAAGTCAGTTCATTTTGGTGTAAAATGGGACGATGATCACCAGCATAAAGATTAGAGAATGACACACACGCACATTACGA
>NC_051409.1:14911002-14911370 GCF_015228065.2 Penaeus monodon | reverse complement strand
CAAATTGGAAATGGAGAGTTCTTAATGAGGAAAAAGGGGGTGGGTAAGGGAAAAAGACGGGAAAGGGAGATTAGGCTCAGAGAGAAAAAGGAGGAAGGGAGAAGGAGGGAAGGGGATAAAAGAATGAAGGAGAAGGAGATATTCAAGGAGGGAGAGAATGGAGAGGATGGAAGTGGAAGGGGACGGGGGGGGGGGTGAGTATAAACAAGTCTTGGGAGTGAGAGGCGTGACAGAGCGGGAAAAGGAAAGGTAGGAGAGAGGGAGAGGGAAGGAAAAGAAGAGAGAGGAGGCGATAGGAGGAGGGTGAAAGAGGGAGAGAGGAGTACTTATTTTCCCGTAGAATTTCCATGGACTCCGGTCGACACAGC
>NC_051409.1:14910589-14910689 GCF_015228065.2 Penaeus monodon | reverse complement strand
GATTCATGAAAGGAGGTCTGACCACGCGTTTGGTCTTGCATATATGTGCGTGCCGGTAATAGGCGACCTAACAAGAAACAAGAGGAGTTTTGTGAAATAT
>NC_051409.1:14905256-14905413 GCF_015228065.2 Penaeus monodon | reverse complement strand
CCATCTAAAAGATAATGCTGGAAAATAAACCAAATTTAAAAACAATAGAAATAACAAGAAAAACAACGAAAATTGATAAAACAACGACCATAACGATAAAAAAAGGGACTAATTTGAAAACTTTATCCTTAATGCAACTCATATTTATTAAAACCTT
>NC_051409.1:14904234-14905077 GCF_015228065.2 Penaeus monodon | reverse complement strand
ACGTACAAGCAGAAATCTCCCTCAAGCAAAAACATCAGTTCCAAGTTTTCTAACAATTTTAAGAAGTTAGAAACCGCCACAAGTCGACGCGAAGAAAACGGCGAGAAAGAGGTGTCGAAAAGTGATAAGGAGTTGATGATAACTTGTGAGAAAATCGAGAAAAAAGAAAGAAAAAGGAAGAGGGAAATGGTGAGAGAAAATCGAGGTAAGAAATTAATGAAAAAAAAAATAGAGAGAGAGAAAATCGAGATAAGAAAAATGAAGAAGTAAAGGAGGAGAGAAAATCGAGATAAGAAAAAGGAAGATGTAAATGAGGAGAAAAATCGAGATAAGAAGTAAATTATATATAAAAATAGAGAGAGAAAACCGAGATAAGAAATAAATGAAAAGAGAGAGAAAGACAAAAAGATATGAAATATATATAAAAAATAGAGAGAGAAAATGGAGATAAGAAAAAAAAATAGAGAGAGAAAATCGAGATAAGAAATAAATGAAAAGAGACAGAAAAAAATCGAGATAAGAAAAAAGACAAAAAAAGGCAAAAATATGAGCAAAAGGAAGAGGAGGATAAGACGATGGGGAAAGGCAGAGAAAAAAGAGAAAAAATAGAAGAAGAGAACAATAAGACGATAAATAACGGAACAAAGAAATAAAGAAATAAAGAAAACGAAAGAGCGAAAAGAAAAACAAAAAAAGAACAGAAAAAAGAAAGAGGTAAAAGGCAAAACTCAACGTAAGGAAAATATAGAAACAGAGAAAAAAAAGCGGAGAAAAGTAGAGAAATAAAAGACAGATGATAATGACCAGGAAAATAAATAAAAAATAACAAGGAAAATGAAACGC
>NC_051409.1:14903866-14904013 GCF_015228065.2 Penaeus monodon | reverse complement strand
AGGCTTCAAATACTGTCAAAATCGGATAAAAATAGACAGAAGAAAAAGGCGAAATGAAAAAGAGAAAGATTAATCACTAAAGATAAATGATATTAAGAACAAAGAAGCAAAATGTATGAAAGAAAGAGATTGATAATGCCAGTGATT
>NC_051409.1:14900943-14901173 GCF_015228065.2 Penaeus monodon | reverse complement strand
ATGTACGTGTACTAACACATTTGCATCAATACCTGATAAATCCATAAATAACATGATTTATTTTCTCCTCATGTAAGCCACAATACTTACGTCAGCTGAATCCGGATTTCTCAATCATATCACTCGATGCTGCTTCATTTGCTTCTTGTTTAGTTGTGTTTCCGTTCATCTTCCTCCCCCGGGATATCTGTGCTATCTAGAGGATTATGTATCCACTCATTTTTTTCTGA
>NC_051409.1:14900800-14900921 GCF_015228065.2 Penaeus monodon | reverse complement strand
TTATATATACACATCCATATACACATACAGGCATAAAAGACCCCTTGTTTTGCATATTACTATTTAGTCTTTTCCTCTCTCTCTTCCTCTCCCTCTTCACCTCTTCCTTTCGTCCTACTTT
>NC_051409.1:14900604-14900759 GCF_015228065.2 Penaeus monodon | reverse complement strand
ATCACCTCCCCTTCCACCCACACGGCAGACATTAGTATTCAAGCGCAGTTTTCACCCAGAAAATTGTAGGCGTTCCTTTAAGAAATTCTAGGTCTTGTGAGGCGGGATTTCTTTTCCTTTCTACTTTGTTGACCAAATCTTCTTATTCTTGGTCT
>NC_051409.1:14900230-14900419 GCF_015228065.2 Penaeus monodon | reverse complement strand
CGTTTCGTCCGCCTCTCCGTTTACACGTTACGTTTACATATTACGCCTAAAATGGTATTCTACGTGAGCGCGTTCTTCAAGTTTCTTCATTTTGATGTAAAATAGACATGAAGTCAGTTCATTTTGGTGTAAAATGGGACGATGATCACCAGCATAAAGATTAGAGAATGACACACACGCACATTACGA
>NC_051409.1:14899308-14899682 GCF_015228065.2 Penaeus monodon | reverse complement strand
CAAATTGGAAATGGAGAGTTCTTAATGAGGAAAAAGGGGTGGGTAAGGGGAAAAGACGGGAAAGGGAGATTAGGCTCAGAGAGAAAAAGGAGGAAGGGAGAAGGAGGGAAGGGGATAAAAGAATGAAGGAGAAGGAGGTGTTCAAGGAGGGAGAGAATGAAGAGGATGGAAGTGGAAGGGGACGGGGGGGGGGGGGGATGGTGAGTATAAACAAGTCTTGGGAGTGAGAGGCGTGACAGAGCGGGGAAAGGAAAGGTAGGAGAGAGGGAGAGGGAAGGAAAAGAAGAGAGAGGAGGCGATAGGAGGAGGGTGAAAGAGGGAGAGAGGAGTACTTATTTTCCCGTAGAATTTCCATAGACTCCGGTCGACACAGC
>NC_051409.1:14898873-14899054 GCF_015228065.2 Penaeus monodon | reverse complement strand
TATTCATGAAAGGAGGTCTGACCACGCGTTTGGTCTTGCATATATGTGCGTGCCGGTAATAGGCGACCTAACAAGAAACAAGAGGAGTTTTGTGAAATATGAGGAAGAGGCAGAAGGGTGGAAGGGAAAGGGATAACAAAGGAGGAGGATAGGAAGGGCGGAGGAGGAGGATAGGGAACTC
>NC_051409.1:14898575-14898661 GCF_015228065.2 Penaeus monodon | reverse complement strand
GAAAGGGGGGTGGGGGATGGGGCGAGGATGAGGAAAGCTAGACAGAAGCCTATATAATGAATTATCCTAGTTTGAAATTGGACTTG
>NC_051409.1:14898323-14898396 GCF_015228065.2 Penaeus monodon | reverse complement strand
TATTATGAGTGAAACGTGGGAAAGCAAAAGATCTCTTTCAAGATTAAGCTGATCTATTACATGAAAAATAACA
>NC_051409.1:14897694-14897947 GCF_015228065.2 Penaeus monodon | reverse complement strand
TAGAAAGCTTTATCCTTAATGCAACTCATTATTCTACTTAAGACATCTACTTAGTCTACGCTTCCTTAATCTACGCTCATCAACCTCATCACAGCCTCATAATTTCTCATTAATTACTGTCTACCACAAATCAATATCATTCGTCTGTGAGTTTTTGTGTTGTTTTTTTTCTGTTCAACCGTTTCATTAAGGAACCGATATATAAATGCGTAAATGAATGCATGGATGAGTTAGTCAGTTAACGAAGAGGTTG
>NC_051409.1:14897220-14897351 GCF_015228065.2 Penaeus monodon | reverse complement strand
CCTGATAATAAGTAAACTCCAGCGAAGCCAATATGACGTCATCGCCTCATTAGCCAATCACAACGCGACATCCAGCTCACTCTCCGCCTTCTTTGGTATGACGTCACTCGCGCAAACAAAGGCGTAATTGG
>NC_051409.1:14896992-14897179 GCF_015228065.2 Penaeus monodon | reverse complement strand
CAGCTGGTGGGTTTCGAGGAGGGGGAAACTAGCATGAATTGTAGCGGATTAAGAGAGGATTAGGTAAGAAAATGAGGGTGTGGTTACGCTCGTGATGGAGTGGATGATGACGCGGATGATAACGGGTAAACAATGGGGGGAGGGAATAAGGAATGTGAAGAGATGATAATGATAAGAATATAGTCGT
>NC_051409.1:14896093-14896351 GCF_015228065.2 Penaeus monodon | reverse complement strand
AGTGAAAAAAAAAACCTATCTTCACCAATATTTGCATCCAGTCACAATACGAATAATCCAATCAATTCATTAAGAAAAAAACAGCATCAACGACACTGCAATTAATTCACTAAACGAGAGCGCAGGTCTCCCCCTCCTGTATAATTATCCCGGTGCTTCCTTTTAATCATTTTTATATAAGGCATTACGAGGAAGAGCTGTAGACAACACTTCCTGGAATTAATAATGTTCTGGAAAAGACAACCTGTTTTTTTTTTT
>NC_051409.1:14895759-14895862 GCF_015228065.2 Penaeus monodon | reverse complement strand
TAATTGTGAACGATATAGGTATTTTTTAGAAAGCAATTTGTAAGCGCCATCGTGCGTAAGGTTCATTTTATTTATACGTGTGTGATTTTGTTTTATGTGTCTG
>NC_051409.1:14895550-14895693 GCF_015228065.2 Penaeus monodon | reverse complement strand
AAAAATGTGTACAGGATGGGTGGGTGTATGTATAAACTAATTCACTTTTTTACTCTCTCGAATATAGTCACAACAGATCGAAATATCACTAATCTTTCCTTTCTCTCAATGTTCACATATCCCCACCTTCCAAGACCTTCGAT
>NC_051409.1:14895361-14895502 GCF_015228065.2 Penaeus monodon | reverse complement strand
GACGAAGCATCATTTTCTTCCAAAGACGGGTCATTCGTACAGGAAGTTTCCCCAAAGACCGCGAGTGACAGGCGGAGGGACCGAGCTCAATGGATCTGTTTTTCCATTTTGAATTTCCGATTTCGTAGAGTGCGAGGGATT
>NC_051409.1:14893717-14895066 GCF_015228065.2 Penaeus monodon | reverse complement strand
TAACCTGAATAGTGGCGGAGGAAAGGAGAGAAGGAGGGAGACACAGACGGAAGGAGAGAGGAATGGAAGAAGAGAGGAGAAAGGAAAGAGTGAAAAAGGTCAAGGGAAAGGGAAAGAGCGCTAGAAAGGAGAGAAGAGGATGAGTGGGGAGGAGGAAGGGGGGAGAGAAGGAGGTAAGAAGAACGAGAGGGAAAGTGGAAGGCAGATGGGAGAAAAAAGTATAAAGGAAGAGGAGAAGGGGAGGTAAGAAGGGTGATAGGGTAAGTACAAGGGAAAGGGAGAAATAGGGAGAGAGCGAAGAAAGGAAGGAGGGAGGATAGGGAAGGAGAGAAAAGAGAGGAATTGGAGGAAGGGAGGGAGGAGGAGTTGGAAAGAGGAAGGGAAGGAGGGGAGGAAAGCGAAAACAAAGAAAGGAAGGTAAGAAAGCAGAGAGGGAGAAGGAGAGAAGCATGAGTAAGCACAATATAAGGTGCTAGAAATGCGTGGCTTTATGCCATTATGATAAAAGACACAGATAGCGGGACATGCTCGTAATATTTGGTAGAAGGCACAGATATAAAGTCAGATGATGCATGAAAATTAAGGGATGCATGATATGATCAAGACCTGACAAAGGAATTAATTACCCTATTGCTTTTCATCCAATATTCATTTCTCTCTATTTTGATCGTCAAAAGTTTATCCGAGACATTAGCATTAGATAATGATTTCATAATTATTTTTTGTAATCAAAAGGCTTATTGGATAGGAAATACGATATTCAAAATTGATATCACCTTGCTAATAAACGCAGATGTATCATTAAGATCGTTCATATTACACACTATCACCTTTATCATATTCCATTAACCTGTCGTTTCAAATGTTTCTTGTTACTAAAACGTGGCGCAAACACCCGTAGACTTTCACACCATTATAAAAAAATTTAATGTTATCGTTATTCCCTATCCACAGGGATGATTCAAGCCAAAGAATAAAGCCTGTGAATTTTAGATAAGGCTAATGGTGATGACGATGAAGGCAACACCAGTACGAATGATGATGATCTTGAGATGAAAACCAACCAATAAATAATTGCTTTGTTAATTCTTATTCCGTTTATTTGAAGACTTGGAAATTTCTTACATACATCTTTTGGGGGAAAAATGTTCGAACGTTGTTTCCATCTAAGCCAAAAGATAATTCTAATCAATGTATAAGATAACAGGTACGAAACAAGGGAGGTAAAAACAACAAAGTAGATCACGTAGTTCTCGTATTTATTAAAGCAATTCGTAATTACATTTTTTTTTCTTATCAAACATCAAGTTACATATCAAACATCAAAGTTCTCGTGAAGAAGTTCAACT
>NC_051409.1:14893068-14893502 GCF_015228065.2 Penaeus monodon | reverse complement strand
CACCAACTAAACCCCTGAGAACGAAACGAAAACGGAAATGAAACGAGAGAATTAAAAGCAAAACGAGAGAATGAAAGCTTACAGGGAAAAGCAAGTCAGACTTGATTTCTCTTGCCATTGACCTTTTCAGCAGTTCACTGTAATTGGATCATTTGCTGTTCATTTTATTTTTTAGCAAGACAGACGAAATCTTAGCTTTCGAAATCAGAAATCAATGAAGCAAACCGTTTTTAAGTCTACGTATTTTCTCACGGGGAAAGTAAAACATTTTTATATTACAGTAATCTTTATATACATTTTCCACACTTCATTTTTTTTTTATTTCCTTTCTTCTTATTTTTCTTCTTTCTCTTTCTACACTTTGAGACATCTTCAAACAGCTATACATCAAAATACAGAAATATTTACGTAAACACACTCGGAGGAACTTCAAA
>NC_051409.1:14892585-14892678 GCF_015228065.2 Penaeus monodon | reverse complement strand
CTTAGTCTAAGCTTGTATTTGACAGAAGTTTCCTCTGTGATAGAGACACAATGGAAATTGATGTATTCACAAACACATTCAATATTTCACGTA
>NC_051409.1:14891469-14892116 GCF_015228065.2 Penaeus monodon | reverse complement strand
CACTGTGCTATTCTACAGAAATACAGACAATTTTGGCATTCAAATCGAGGCCTAATTCCCTGGCGTCAGAGGCGAGGCGTGGGCGCTGAGGGCGGTGTCTAAAACCTGCGTGCCTGTAGGCGGGTAGAGGGGGCGTGTCGAGGAGTGGGCGACTGCACGGTGGGCGGGGCCAGAGGACGGTGACCGGCCCAAGCGCCTCACTCCTTCGCTGTTTAGGAGTGTCAAGTGCCACTGGTTGCCCGCCCGGCTGCTGCCTGGGGGAGAAAGGGGGGGGGGGTGAGGGATGGGTATTCTAATAATCCTCTTTACTGAGCTTGCTATTCAATATTTCTATCAGCGTTATTGAAGGTTGCTATCTTCATAACCATTAGGATTTCAATCTCTGATACTGTTTTTGTAATCTTCAACATTAATGTTATTGTTATCATGAGAGGGTGGGCCAGATATCCGAACCAGCATCAGCATACATGGATGTGGAAGCTATGCGGATATCCTGTATAATTAGACCAGGGTTGTCAAAATCTTTTACGCTTAGGGGACCTCACTTCACCGTGGCATGAGTACGGGCCGGAGAATCCTAGGAGGTTAATTCATACATTTCAAATACACAATAGAAAACAATAAAGCTTTTATAGTGAATGAGGCAC
>NC_051409.1:14891035-14891234 GCF_015228065.2 Penaeus monodon | reverse complement strand
AGTGTCTACATGCAAAACTATTATTTGAGAGGAGATGACTGAAGAAGACAGAGAGATGACAGAGAAAATAGAGAAGATAACAGTCTACTGAACTAAAGCAGGAATCTCTGAAAGACAACCCAAAAGATGCCCGAAGACACAACGCAATCCCTGAAACAACAGCAGACGCCCGACGACAAGCAACACCACAGCAGACGGG
>NC_051409.1:14890588-14890718 GCF_015228065.2 Penaeus monodon | reverse complement strand
CATCCAGCAGCAACCAGACGCCACACGACGCATCTCCCCCCCCCCTTACTCACCACACGAGAGCATCTTCTTGAACGAACGACGAAACTTGACCGAAAGAGCGTTGTACAGGATCGGGTTGATGGCGCTG
>NC_051409.1:14889001-14889254 GCF_015228065.2 Penaeus monodon | reverse complement strand
GATATAGTGAAGTCATTATATCAAAAGTTATTTTCACAACAACGAACTAATTAAAAGCAATGCCGAAAGGATCAAAGCAAAGCTAAAAGCATATCCAGCGTAAACCTCAATTAAATTAATGTTACGAAACTAACATATATAGACACAGATTAACGAAAATAGAAACAAGGGTATGCATAAGATCTCAGTTTTCGGGAAATGTAAATGAATAAATGTTTGGGTGTATCGAACAGGATAAGAAGGAAGCTAAGAT
>NC_051409.1:14888641-14888948 GCF_015228065.2 Penaeus monodon | reverse complement strand
CATACAGAACAAGTAAGTAGCTTACTAGAGCAACAGAAATTAAACACATAAGAAACACGTAAATAAAGCATGTAAACAAAATAAGTAAATGGAAGGCGTGAGCAAAACAAACGATCAAATCCAGGAAATAATCAAGCAAACAAAACAGAGAAACGAAGCAATAACAAAGTGAGTAAATCAAACACGTATAAAGAAAAAAAATTGTGGAAAACAAACAAAACAAGTCCATTAAACAAACAAAAAAACAAACCACGTAAACAGACCCACCATTCAAAACAAATAAACAAAAGAAGGAAACAACCCCCCC
>NC_051409.1:14888428-14888612 GCF_015228065.2 Penaeus monodon | reverse complement strand
GCAAACCTACCAGATCAACAAATCAAGTAAACAAAGCAGGGGCCTCCTCACCTGTTGATGAAGATGCATGTCTTGGCGAAGAGGAGATACCACAGGTCCTTGAAAGGCTGCTGCCCGAACATGGCGAGCAGTGAGTTGTAGACCAGCAGCGTGCGGTACGGCAGCCACAGCGTCGCGAAGATGG
>NC_051409.1:14887633-14888140 GCF_015228065.2 Penaeus monodon | reverse complement strand
GAGCCCCAGTTACACCCCGGGGACAAAACTAAACACCCGAACCGCGCGAAACACCTAATGAAAAGGATCCGAAACCGAACCGGCAGCAGCCTCCTAGTGCAAATACACCCACACAAGAGTATGGCAACGAGGCTTTACAGAAAATCCCTTCGAATACTCGGCGGGAGCGATTCAGAAGTCCAAATGCAATGCTTTACTATACTATTCCATTATACACAGAACCAATCTCAGTAACCTGGCATTGTAATTGAATTTCTGAAGCATTTAGATTAGACGAAAAGGCAGTCTTTTTTGCAAGCTGTCTGTCATCGTTGTGGTACGATTAAATGCCTTGCTGTTTTCTCTCATTCTTTTCGTTTACATTTATTAGGTCAAATGTAAACAGAAAGAGGAAGGGTTTTAGCAAATACAAACTTCCAGATTTTGAAATGATATTACTAGATATTGAAAAGAAAATACAGGTAAAGGGAGAAGAAAAAAAAAGAAATGAGGGGAAAAAGATCGAAA
>NC_051409.1:14887092-14887406 GCF_015228065.2 Penaeus monodon | reverse complement strand
TCAACCCGACAAAAAGGCGAGACAGGGAGCAACCCAAAAACGCTAAGCACGAGACCCTAACACAATAGAGAGTTCCGAAAATACCCCTAAAATTTCCTATTCGCTGACACTGGCTGACGTGTTTAACAAAAGGGTATTTTTGCTGGCAACCGCCGCGACAGCCAGCTGACAGTGAGGCCTGCCGGGGCGGAAGGGGAGAGGGATAATGGCGATAAAGATGCGAATGTCATGAAGGTAAAGATGATAAAAAGCGCTTATGGTATAGAGGTCATTGCGATATTGGGAAGAATTCCATACAGACACGTTTTTTTTTT
>NC_051409.1:14886657-14886742 GCF_015228065.2 Penaeus monodon | reverse complement strand
CTATTTTCTCTCCTCCTTTTTGATGAGTCTGGAAATTTCGAGTTACGTGAGAGGAAAATATTTGGCGATTGTCGACATGGAGATG
>NC_051409.1:14884173-14885751 GCF_015228065.2 Penaeus monodon | reverse complement strand
CTTGCCTGTTCATCTATTTATCAAATTAGATAATTTATCACTCAGTCTATTTTTATTCTTTTTTCCGCAGGCCATTTTTTGTGGTTCTATTTTTTTTTAACAGTCATTTTTTTCTGTCTTTTTTTTTTTTATTCTATTTTTCTGACTATTTTTTCTCTTCGTTTCTTTATTTCTTTCTTAGTCTATTTTCTCTATCTACTTTTCTTTGTTTATTTTTTTCTTTGTATATTTTTTCTCTCAGCCTTTTTTTCTGTCTATTTTTTTTTTTTTCTTAGTCTATTTTTTCTATTTTTATGTCTATTCTTTCATTTTTTTAATGTCTTTTTTGTCTAGTTTGGTTCTTGGTCCATTTTTTGTCTATTATTTTTCTTGGTCAACTTTTTTGTCAATTTTTTCTCAGTTTATTTATTTTATTCTCAGTCCATTTTTTTTCCTCAGACTATTTTTGACTCTCGCTCCAGCCAGTCCTTCCTCCTTCCTCTATCCTTCTCTTTCTCTATCCTCCACCCTCCCTCTTCCTCTTCCTTCTTTCCATCCTTCTCTCCTCTTCCTTCTGCCCCTTTCTCTCCCCTTCCTCCGCATTACCTTTCCTCCTCTTCTCCTGATGGACGCCCCTTCCCTCATCCTTTCTCTCTCTTCCACCTCCCTCTTCCTCTTTCCTCTCTGTTCCCATCTTCACTCCTCTTACCGGCCTCCCTTACCTCTTCCCTTTTTGCGCGTTCTCCTTCCTCCTCCTCCTATCTATTTCCTCCCTCTCTCATCTCCCCCTTTTCTTCCCTCTCCGTCTTCTCTTTCCTCTACCTCTTCCCCCTTCCTCCTCCCTCCTCCTCCTCTCCTCCCCCTCCTCCCTCTGATCCTTCCCCCCTTCTCCTCCCTTTACCCTTTCCTCCCTTTTTCTTCCTTCTGTCTCTTTCCTCTCTCTCCCTTCTTATCTCTCTTTCTTTCTCCTTTCACCCCTTTTTCTTTCTCAAAATTATCCTGTCCTCATCCCTTCTCCCCTCCTCTTCTCCCTCGTCTCCTTCCTCCTTGCCTTATCCGATTCCTCTGTCTCTCCCTTCCTCCCTTTCCCCTTTTCTCCTCACCCTTTCCTCCCTCTCTCCTTCCTCCTTTAGCCCATCTCTCCCTTCCTCCTCGCCCTATCCTATTCCTCCCTCCCCCCCTCATCCATTCCCATCTTCCTCCCTTACCCTATCTCCCCTTTCCTCCCTCTCCGGCTCTTCCCTTCCCCTCTTCCTCACTTACGCCATTCCTCCCTTCCTCCCCGCCCTATCCCTCTCCTCCCTCTCCACCTCCTCCCGTATCCCCTACCCCCCCCCTCTTCTCATCTCCAAACACATTAAAACATAAAATTGGGGAAGGAGGGATTTTACAGCGAGAGAGGGATTGTGACGTCACAGGCGGCTAGTGTGCATTTCCCTCGCCAGATGTCGGGGCTTAAATTAAGGGAGCCTAGCCTTCGCCTTCGGGATTCTCTCTCGCGCGTCCAGATGATGCGAAAATGGAATGAATAAAAAAGGAAAACTGAAAAATAAATCTCCGCTCTGAAGGAAACATTTCGCCTGGCAATCGGTGTGATTT
>NC_051409.1:14882948-14883172 GCF_015228065.2 Penaeus monodon | reverse complement strand
TTCCATTGTGTTGCCAATGTAGAAGTGGAGTGGATGCTGTGCTTCACAAATGCATTCCCTCTCAGCCTCCCGTCCACCGCGGAAGAGGAGATAAAGATGTTGCTTTTTGCGTCTCTATTGTCATGAGTAATCGTCACAAACGATATTCTCTTTTTCTTGCGTTCTCTTTCCCAGCCTCTCTTCCTTTCACTATGTTTGTCCAAGCTCATGTTCTCTCCCCCCCT
>NC_051409.1:14881993-14882863 GCF_015228065.2 Penaeus monodon | reverse complement strand
CAAGACAGGATATCTGACAACAATCGCAATACAAAGACAATAACCGATACCTTGAGAACCCGGACATCAGTCTCCGAGTTATCCATACCCTCTACCAAGCGGATTAGTAAGTTCGCCTAGACTATATATACTTCGCGAGGTTGTTTAAATCCCCATTTGTAACAAGGGATGCCAATTCATGGAAGAAAATTCTCTACTTGTCAAATGTTGGGGGTTGATCCGTTTCCTTGTGAAAGTGGGGATGCGTCCTTCCTTCTGCCATTTGCGCTCCTGTTTGTTACGTTTTTAGCACTCTTTTTTTTCATTGTATAGATACTCATTGATATATTATAACCAGCTCAGCAGTCCTATATAAACGGCACTGAAGAACTGATAATTCGATGGATACAAATTAAAATTTGAAATATTATGAACTGTTAAAAGGATGCCTTGATTACATTCATATTATTACAGATTTGTCTAAATCAATGTTATTACTTGTGTTATGGTACATATTTTCTCATTTGTTTTGTATTTTATTTTTGTGGAAGCGTGCACGCACATGCCGAAGAAAGCCGCTAACGGAAAGAGGTTTATTTTTGGCACGTGGACATACATGTCATGTTCACAGAAAGGGGATAGAAGGCTTTTATAGCATCAGGTCTCTTTTGTTTTTATTCGATATAAACCTCTTGGAAAAAAGAGAGTGTACACAGACGATGTCCGCACTCACAGGAGACAGGAGAACTTTCCTTGAGACCAAGAGTTAGGCCGAACTAGGTTACTTTCAGCGCTGAACGGCGAGGGTGACGACACCATGCGCTATAAAACCGCATTCTGGAACCCAAGTAGTCCTTCCTTATTCTCTACTTTGCCCTTTCCTGGCCTCAC
>NC_051409.1:14881581-14881940 GCF_015228065.2 Penaeus monodon | reverse complement strand
TATGCTTGGAGCCGGGCATCTCCTTGGAAGAAATTCCCAGTGGTCGCAGCATCAAACATTTTATAATATTTCTTATATAATTCATGGTAATCTTAGCAAATAAGAATCAATGCATATGATTTTTTCCCTTTCTTAGACCAAATTTCACTTGATATTATATGTTCATAGTATTTTTCATAAAGAATCTATACTTGACTAGCTCTCATTAATATACATCAATCTGAGAGCTAGCTTGCAGTATTTAAAAGTAATTTTCCCCTTGAAAATCATATACCAAATGTTATATATAATGGAAGTATAGGAAAAGAAAGAAAATGAATGCTGAACTAGTTAACAGATGGTTAACAGCCGAAAATCAG
>NC_051409.1:14880453-14881158 GCF_015228065.2 Penaeus monodon | reverse complement strand
TTGGCGTAGCAACGATACCTCCCTCTTAGCTTATTTTAGTGAAAGAAAACGGATATATATGCCATGGTATTAAAGGGGGAACCTTCCTACGTTGTTGGTTTTGGCAACAGTGCACCAAGTACTGTGTGAATGTTGAAATGTTTCTCAGGGACCCATTTTATGAACTTTATTCCTACGTAATAATGATAATCATACTTATATCAGCAATAACAAAATAAAACAAAAATATGAATATTGGGAATACAAATGATGATAGTTTAATATTTAGGTTGATATATAGATTATTTTTATTATTGATTAGTTTTTTTTCTCAGACCAAGCTGTTTACATTTACACAAATTAAAAAACTTTTAATCTCACGTCTAGAACTTTTAAAAAGAATTATATATTTTCTGAGAATCCCCTTAAATCGTGGTTATTTTTTCCTTTCGTTATTTTTCATAAACATTACACCCTATATGTCTTCAGCTTCAGTCTACCTTCGTTCTATTTTAAGTTCTATTTTATTACATCGTGTTACATTATGGAGAATTTCGTACTGTTATAGGAAAAAATTATGAAATTGAACAAAAAATACTTCATGTCGGTTGCGAAAGTCTAATTTAAATTTTTTTGTGCGGAATTTAAGCCATTGCTCTCCCGTAACGAGACCGGTAAAGTGGCAATGTATGGCCAATTCCATACTCTGTTTTTCTCCCACTTCAG
>NC_051409.1:14880027-14880417 GCF_015228065.2 Penaeus monodon | reverse complement strand
ACTCGATCGTGTCCCCTTCAAACCTAAGAGGGATCGAACAAGGGTCTTCCGAAGCTGGAGGCGCGCTCAGCCGCTGAGCCGAGACACCGACTCAAGAGTTCTGGATATTGACATTAAAAAGGCAAATGGTGGCACCAGTCTTAGAAAATCACTTTATTGAATAAGTTACAAATCATTAGAAAAAAATAAAAAGGAGACAAGGCAGAGAACATCATCAGCCATCATATCCCGTTAGTAACAATAAAGTTTAAGCGACATGGACTCACAGAACCGCAAATTTTATCCTAGCATTTTCGCGACGCCATACTTCTTGTTTGGGACAACTATTCGAGTATTTCGAAAGGAGATTCATGCATCATTGCAGAGACAAGCGAAATACGGATTTGATGG
>NC_051409.1:14879536-14879987 GCF_015228065.2 Penaeus monodon | reverse complement strand
TCCACAAAGAAGAAGTATAGGTCATATATTGTATTGCATGTTGGAAAGATGTATGCCACATATTTCCATTTACATTAATATCAGCGCATAATAATCCCTTTTTCGGCACATGGTTATTACAAATATATATATCTTTTCCCAATGTACAAAATTACAAAATATGAGCATTTTGGAAACCTTACGATTCTCATTTTAGGAAATATAAATGCTTTTTTTTCTATTTTTGTGCTATTTTTTTTATCATATGTAGTTATACATTCACCTTTCTACATTACGCATTTAGCTGTGTGCAGGAAAAAGATTTTCAATTATATTTTCAACTCTTCACAAAATATGGGATTGTGCGTCCTTCCTAACAACATCCTCATATACTTTTCCTTCAAAGCAGGCTATCAGAAATTGAAAGAAATGCACAAAAACAGAGAGAGAGAAAGAGTATGCCATCACCATT
>NC_051409.1:14878867-14879481 GCF_015228065.2 Penaeus monodon | reverse complement strand
CGGATACTGACTAGATTAACACTGGAAATTACATGTAACTAACAGTATAACATATGTACACATATATACAATATATACAGCGAAGTAACAACTAAAAAAGAAAGAAATAACACAAAGCCACAGTCGAGTAAAATGTCATTGAAATTGGAATGGTCATACATGGCCAATCGCGTTCTTTTTATCTTTTATGGATATTTATGTCAAGTACAATAACCTGTGGTATTTTTAAATCTAATTTATCATTCATATTCTCTACGGTGATTAATTTTCCACTTTTTTGCACACGGTTAGTTAAAGTTCAATACATTTTACTTGTCAATAACACTTCGTGTGTACAGCATGTTGCTCACGCAAGTGTTGAATGCATGAGTGCAAGGTGCATATGCGTGAATATAACACAGTCACGGTATACCTATCTTCTTAAAATCAAAGCCTGCTCTTCTATGCCCTGTTATAAAAATCCATTAACTAAAAAAAAAAAACATAACATATTATTGGTGTTTCGAATCGCAAATAAACTATCAAAGAAAAAATATAATCATATTAAAAAAAATATTTAAGAACAACCATTAGATATTAAACACATACAACTAAAATTGACCTGAATGACAGTT
>NC_051409.1:14877455-14878836 GCF_015228065.2 Penaeus monodon | reverse complement strand
TAAAGATTTCAGATCTACCTTTGATGACCACTCAAGTGTACAACCTTAAGGAACCGTCATTGCAATTAGGGATGAGCACTGAAAAATATTCACTGATAATTTTTAAAATATTGATTCACATTTTGTACCAATGTGCTGTTGCCTAAATCAGTAACTTTCTTTTTAATTAAAATCTTGCAATGTACAGTCCTGGTGAAAAGTTAATTCCCTTATCAGTAAAAGTTCAGATAGTCCATGGTGTGGTCATGAAAGCTTATATATGTATATAAACAAAGAAGATACAGAAACAAGACATATAAAGCTAACCTATGAAATAAAACATTTAAGAAAAGAAAAAAATCTCATATGGCACCATCAACGTTATAGGAAAAAATAATGATTGAGCCAAAAGAGGCACACCCAAACAAAACCTTAGCATCACGTGAGTCGGTACACAGAGAGATGATAAGACAATAATTATTCTTCCTTCCTATTCAAAAAATGCATAGATACGGTGGGAATGAGGAGCAACAATAGCATTCAGGAGAAACGTAATGTTTAGGTCCACTTCTCATGCTGTAAAAGTCTCCTTAGATCAGAGACTTTGAAGTGGGTCATACTTTCATCAAGAGCTACATAGTTGTCTGGACGCAGTGGCAAAGGAGCAGTGCATTGGACCAATAAAGACCTTCTTGTGAAATGGTACAAATTAGGGCATATCCCTTTAGGGTTTCTTGGATCAAATGGGGTCACATGACCACGACCGATTCAGAGAATGACAGTGATTGGGGGAAACAAAGTAAACACTTTGAAGTTAAAGTTGGCAGTGTAAGTATCGCAGGAGCTAGGTCATTATGATGAATGATTGTAATGATGGCAGTGTAGTTTCACATTACTAATCTAGGTCTATTTAGTAGTAATACAAAGAAGTAAATGACGTGTATATTATATAAATACCATCAAGAATGAATAAATAAGGCTACCTTTTTCCAAAAGAACCACACTCAGTCCTGATGACACCAAAGGCATTTGCAAACACCACACCAAATACATATATTCATATACAAGAAGTAACAGATCTTAGAGAAACACATCAAGAGCAAGGGAACACAACAGAGAACAGGGCCCGTTTGGCCTTCGTCCAACCAGGCAGAGAAAGCAGTCAGTGGCAGTCAATCAGTGGTGCTTCGTGAACCAGCCACATCATGCACTACTATTGGCAGAGGAGGAGTGGCGTTGCCTGAAAAGGACACTCAAGGTAGACACCGATTTGCGGAAGACACAGCCAACCAGGGCTATCGTTACGATTGCTTCTGGAATCCTTGTTGCAGACAGCTCACAGAATCCTTCAAGTGAGACAAGTCAAATTACACAGCAAGCAGACCATGAAGCTTGAGTTCAC